>NC_136750.1:730000-882500 GCF_936440315.1 Barbus barbus
TTGTGGGTTCGAGTCCCCGGCCGGCAGGGGTTGTAGGTGGAGGAGTGAATAACCAACACTCTCTCCACCCTCAATACCACGACTGAGGTGCCCTTGAGCAAGACACCGAACCCCCAACTGCTCCCCGGGCGCTGCAGCATTGGCTGCCCACTGCTCCGGGTGTGTGTTCACTACTGAGTGTACACTTGGATGGGTTAAATGCAGAGCACACATTCTGAGTATTATGACTTTGTTACATGATAAAGCACGTGAGAATTTTATGGTTTCACCATGAAGTACATATTTAATACTGGCTCATTGAGAGATCCAAATAATAGAATAAAAGACAATCCTGTAGTCCATATATTATACAAAGTGTAACCTAATAAACACAAAAACATGTCAGAACTTCATTACTTGGGCATTTTTCAAAACACTTTGCTACAACTGCTAAATCTGTCTCTGTTTCAATATGAATAGCTATATGAGAATAATATCCATATCAGCATGACCCTAATGTTCGCTTTCCAGGAAATGATGTATGTTTCAAACAGCTGCAGATTCACTCCCACAGTCCGACACTGGCCTGTATGGATGTTTGGGAAAATATCAAACCTCCAACACTTAGGTGTAACCTGTCCTGTTATATCACAAAACTGGACACTGTGTAAAGAGATACGGTATTCTGCGCTGTGAATGAAAGTGATGCACTGCAGTCTGGATTAGAAGCCTCACTAAATAACCACCAAATAAATCCAGCACCGTGTGGATGTGAGCGACAGATACAGACACAGCCAGCAGGTGGCGCTGTACATATAGTGATTCACACCAGGTCAGATCTGTATGTGCTTTCAGGTGAACACAAGGACAAACACAGAAGATGCAATCACATCTGATAAATGCTTCAGTAGCAAAGGTGAGCAGGTGATCCTTCATCTCCAAAATCAACCAAATCAAGCATTCAGACAAGAACAGACACATTTCTGCTGATTTGATTGAGACTTTGCCAATATGGACATGAATGGCTGCAAATGTGATTAAATATTACACAGTGAATCAAACCTTGTGTAGGCCTATCTATCAAGACCACTGAAAAATAACACAGAAATACTGGAGGCCATGTTTTACAAGAAAATACTATTTCAATCTCTCTACTTCATAAATTTTGTTTCATCAAGAGTTATGCATAACTACTCGTGAAAATAGTTTAAAAGTAAACTATACCACAATTTTTATTGTTTCAAGATAAATTAAATAATCTTATCCAGGCTTAATATGTAGAGACCGATAAGCCATTTGTAGCTTTATTTCCCTGAAAAGTGAAAAAAGTGACTAACAGTGGCTCAACCAATAACAAGAGTTGGTGGGCGGGGTTAACTTGTTTCTGACCAATGGCAGACAAGGGGAGTGAAACCTGTTGGGAACAATCATAAATTCTGGAGTTCCATTGGGTTCAACTTGAGCTTCAAGCACTTTGCGGTCATATTCTGGGTCAAATGATTGCTGATGTGGAGAAAACATTATAATACAATAATGGCACAGTGACTGTGTCACTATCAGAGTTTCATGCTCAGATCATCACTCAGAGCTGAGCTTCATGTCTGCGAGTTATATATATACAGCGGTGGCCAAAATGATGAGAACACTAGTATTTTCAGCAGCTTAAAACTATTTTAAGTCAGTTATTTCTATCTTTTGCTGTATAAGGAGCTTTGCAGGAGGTTTCTTGAAGCGTCTTGGAGACACAGTTCTTCTGGATTGAGTCTGTCTCAGTTTGTTCTGTTTCTTCATGTTATTCCAGACAGACTGATGATGATCAGATCACATCTCAAACATCTCACTGGATTATTACAATTAATGGCCAAATGAATGTTTGGAAATGCAAACTGATATTTTCCTACTGACACACTACAGCAGAAGATACTGGAAATACTAGTGTTCTAATCATTTTGGCCACCACTGTATATCTATATATATATATCTATATATGTGTATATAAAGCATCAGTTGATTGAGATCTCAGGCTCACATCCCGTCTCGTTTGGACGGCTCTGCGCTGGACGGCAGGATGGCTGCGGTCTGGCTCTGGAAGAGTGGCTGGAGGAACAGACCCAGTGTTCCCACCACACACACAATCACAAAGATCCACAGAAACAGGCGGTCCACCACCATGGCCACGTACTTCCAGTCCTCGACGACCTGTGGATGCACAGAGATCGGCTCGTTAATAAGCCTATTGACCCATTAGGTGCACTAATAAGGGAGGAGGCGGAATGAGCAGCCTCTCAGACTGCTGTCCTCGGCACTTTCTGATGCTCACTATTATTCTGATTTAAGCACACGATCGATGCTCTTACAATGGGCTCCGGCTGAAGCGTGAGCGTAACCTCTGCTGTTTTCCACCTCTGTTTGCTAACTGTGTGTCTGCTGAATACATATATTCTTTGTTAAACTTGAATGACATTTAACTTTTATTGTACAGTTCGATCTGTTTTAAACCCATGAGGTGATTTCTTACTAGATATGCACAGAAAGTGAGGATGAGTGAGATTTAAGACTAGTGTTTCCTGTAAATACACAGAATTACAGCAAATTAAACAAACATATGGCTAAACTAGTATAGATGCAATGGCAGTGTCTTTTCTTTTCTTTTTAAGTCAATAAGACTCACAAACTGTCTGACAAATTGAACGGTTCACAAATACTTTATGTTTTAGATCGATAGCAGGGCAATTATGGCCAGTGATTTACAAATGAAACCATACAAGTCATAAAAGTTCTACAAGCCATCAATCCCACTAAAGGGTTCTTAGGATGATATGGCATTACTGAGAGTACGAGCTCAACATTTATTACTGTTCAAATGTTTGGAGTGATTTTACTTTAAATAATACTTTGTTTTTTAATAAATAATAATGCAATTAATATTTTTAATCCACACTGATGCATTAAACTGATCAAAACTGATGTTAAATAAATGTAGACTAATATTCAAAAGATCTGAATAACTGAGGATTTTTAAATGTTTTTGAAACATTATTATCGATGTTGAAAAGAGTTGCCCAATATTGTTGTGGAAACTGATGTACTACCAGTCAAAGGTTGCAGCAAATAAGGTTCTAATAGTAATACTTTTATCCAGCATTAAGGACACATTCAATTGATCAAAAGTGACAGTAAAGACATTTCTAATGTTACAAAAGATTTCTATTTCAAATAAATGCTGTTCTTTTGTACTTTATGTTCATCTGTGAATCCTGAAAAATAAAATTTATGACCGTTTCCACACAAATATTGGGCAGAACAACTGTTTTCAATATTGATAATAATCAGAAATGTTTCTTGAGAAGCAAATCAGCATATTAGAATGCTTTCTGAAGGATCATGTGACACTGACCACGGGAACTAGATGAGTCCTCTGCACAATCTGACTTTGCTGCAGCATGGAACTGAACAGCTGGTCCGTCTGGTCAGAGGAGAACTGACCCCCGACTGAGCCTGGTTTCTCTCAAGGTTTTTTCTCCATTCTGTCACCGATTGAGTTTTGGTTCCTCTGGCTTGCTTATTTAGGGACACTTAATTTCCAGCGATATCGTCGACTTGATTGCATAGATACTATTTAAACTGAACTGAGCTGGATGATGCATCGCTGAATTCAATGATGAACTGCCTTTAACTGAAAATTGAGTGTTTACTATTGTCCTTTTGCATTATTGACACTATTTTCCTATTTGATACTGTAAACCTGCTTTGACACAATCAGTATTGTTAAAAGCGCTATATAAATAAAGGTGACTTGACATGACTGAAGACTGGAGTAATGATGCTGAAATTCAGCTTTGATCACAGCAATCAATTACAGTTTAACACATATTCACATAGAAAACAGCTGTTTTAAATTGTAATAATATTCCACTATTTTTACTGTTTTTATGACAGCCTTGTTGAGCAGAAGGGACTCTTTCAGAATGCTAGCGTATGTGAAAGTGTATCTGGGAAGCGATAAAGTCACTCACACTTTGATCGTCATCGTTTCCCATCATGTGATCCGCTACGTAGCAAACGCCGTCCACGGCCTCCTGGATCTCAGATCCCCAGTCTGGAGCCGGCCTGCTCCCTCTCAGGTCCTGTGTGGGGTTGTGTCCGTCGGGCAGGAACCCAGCGGGCCGCAGGTCTCCTTTCTGGATCTGAGGTCCTCTGCAGTAAAAGTGTCCGGGCGACGAGAGTGCCGAGGATGCAGTCAAAAGCGCAGAGGCCGATGACGACATGCCGGATTTGCGAGGATCGGAGCAGCCCAGCAGAGATGATCCGGGATCCCGCAGACGGCGACGGGCCGAGTTTCCCCGCGGTCTCTGCATAAACAACAGCGCTGGAAGTCTGACCAGGAACACCAGCTTGACCCAGTCCGGCATGCTGTGTGTGCTCGGAGAGCGATGGTGCACATTTAGCACACAAACGCTGGTGATGATGGAGAACGTCACCAGCACCATCGTGAACATCAGGTACTTCCCGATCAAGGGAACGTCCAGCGACGTGGGCGGCACGATCTTGGAGATCAGCAGGAGGAAGACGGTCAGCGCCAGCAGGACGGAGATGCACAGCGTCATCTTCTCGCCGCAGTCCGAAGGCAGGTAGAAGACCAGGATGGCCAGCGAGGTGATGAGCACGCAGGGGATGATCAGGTTGATGGTGTAGAAGAGCGGCTTGCGCTTGATGATGAAGTCGTAGGTCAGATCCACGTAGGTGGGGTCCAGAGCGCTGACCGTTCTCCTGCCCGGCAGAGCTAGGATGTCCCACTCGCCGCTGGGGGTGAAGTCGTCCATGCTGGCCACCTCAGACTTCAGCAGCAGGTCGATCTCGGTGTGATCGTAGGTCCAGGAGCGGAACTTGAGCGTGCAGTTCTGCAGGTCGAAGGGGAAGTGCTTGACCTCGATCTTGCAGGCGCTCTTGTAAATGGCAGGAGGAAGCCAGGCGATGCTCCCGTTGAACAGGACGATGGCGTTGGTGAAGACCGTCACTTCGTACGTACCATCCGCACTATGGAGTGAACAGAAACATACAATGCATGTGGGATATGTGACTACTATTTTCTACAAAATTGGTCCCACTTTATATTACGTGGCCTTAACTACTATGTACTTACATCAAAAAACAAGTACAATGTACTTATTGTGTTCATATTGTATTGCTGTTATTGAGGTGGGATACGGGTAAGGTTAGGGACAGGTTAAGTGGTGTGGGTAGGGTAAAGGCTGGATTAAGGTGTAAGGGATGGGTCAACAGTGTAATTATAAATGTAATTAAATAACAGATGTAATTACATATAGGTATGTTATAGGCATGTTTAAAAATAGAAGTGCAATGTAAGAACATGTATGTACACAATAAGTGCATTGCATAAAATTATTAATTTAAATGTAAGTACATATAGTTAAGGCCAACTAATATAACGTGGGTCCACAAAATGATTAGAACACTAGTATTTCCACCAGCTAAATATAATGGTTTTAAGTCAGTTATTTCTATCTTTTGCTGTAGTGTGTCAGTAGGAAATATCAGTTTATATTTCCATTGTTTCTTGAAGCAGAGACACAGTTCTTCTGGATTTAGTCTCAGTTTGTTCTGTTTCTTCATGTTATTCCAGACAGACTGATGATGATCAGATCAGATCTCTGTGTGGAGCACTACAATCTCACTGGATTATTACAATTAATGGCCAAATGAAGATTTGGAAAAGTAAACTGATATTTCCTACTGACACACTACAGCAGAAGATAGAAATAACTGACTTAACACCATTTTTAGCTGCTGGAAATACTAGAGTTCTTATCATTTTGGCCAACGCTGTATATAACAAATGTAAAAGATGACATTGCACCTCTATTACGTAGTTTAATGATAGATAGATAGATAGATAGAATAAAACTATCTATCTATCTATCTATCTATCTATCTATCTATCTATCTATCTATCTATCTATCTATCTATCTATCTATCTATCTATCTATCTATCTATCTATCTATCTATCTATCTGTCTATCTATCTGTCTATCTATCTGTCTGTCTGTCTGTCTGTCTATCTATCTAATATATATATATATATATATATCAGTTTTTCATTTTATTAAAATCATTATTAATTTTATGTGCGTCTGCTATTTTTTTATTTATTTTAATTTAGGTTTCATTTATTTTTTATTTCAGTTTTAGTTTTACCTCAGTTTTAGTTATAAAAATTATTAATTTTAGTGCCTCAAATAACATAAATATATCAAACTATATATAATTTAATTAAAACAAAAAGTTTAATGAAAATGTAAATTAAATCATGCAAAATAGTCATTACCACCTAAACAAGATTTGTGTTTATTTTTAACTTGGAATCAGTGTTTTTGTTGTTGTTTTTTACATTATTCATATAATAGTATAATTGTATAAATATTTTGAATTAGCTTTTATTTTATATTCTATTTTCTGCACCTCACCCCAATAAGTAATTTTAGTACTTTTTAAACTTAAACTAAATTAAAATGATACATGTTACCTTGGCAACAACCTAAAATAATTTGTTTAATCTAATATTTATATTTTGTTTTATTTCAGTGAAGAAAAATGTTTTCATGGTTTGGGATAATAAGGCTGTTTGGAGTGCATGTCACTATCTGCTGGCTGTTCTCTCGCAGGCACACTGGTGGAAGCTGGTGGCTCATTCCTGGCAGGTTTCAGTTTCTGCTCATTATGTCCTGCAGGGTCTGGGGTTCTCTGATCAGAAACTCACTTGTTGTACAGCACTATATCAGGCAGCCAGATGTGTCTGGAGGGGATCCGGAGCTTGTCGATTCCCTCGTACTCCACCGGGTCCCACGACAGCCGATAATCATTCCAGTTCTGCAGATAATATCATAGTTGTCTTATTATTTCATATATGAGCTTTCCCTCGGTCAGACGGACACAATTACACACTCGATTAGCGGCGTGATGAATGGACGTGAGTGCACTGATTATTGGACAGGACACACGACGGGTAAATTCAAGAGCAGCACAAGGACGGCAGAGCTGATGATGCTTTAATGGAGTAATAATTGGCATCTGATGAGCCGCTGACACTGACCTGAGTGAGCCAGACGTTCGTCGTCATGATCTGCTCTCGCTCATTCTGGAAGCACAGAAATAATAACACAGAAACACACCGCTGATACGGACTTTTGAAACAATTTCTCAAGAATGGAAACTTGGGATTGCATTTATGTAGAAACATATTTTCAGCAGCATGGACCCATAATCACTGTGATCATAATCATTTCTACACACAGACAAATAATGGATTATGAAAACTGAATTTAGATTATAGATGGAGAGCACCAAAGACTCATTCAGACATTTCATGTAATTAAAATGTCACAGAAAATAAATTAAAACAAATTATTTTGAAAGTATTACACAATGAATATCAAAATGTATTCCCAATCCCATGCCACACTTGTTTTAGAAAATGTAAATAAATGAATAATTTTGCAATTGTTTTTCTATACCAAATTATTTAGAAAATTAATAAATTAATTATGTGAATATTTCCATAAGTAATCCCACCACACTGAATAATAAAATGTTTACAGCAATTTTCTTCAGCAGCTGTGTGTGTGTGTGTGTGTATATATATGTATATATATATTGCCTCGGTGCAATACTGACAGTATAGAAGGTCTTTTGTACCCACTTTGTTTACATCTACATTTACATTTACACATTTAGCAGATGCTTTTATCCAAAGCGACTTACATTGCATTCAAGTTACGGTTTTTTACATTTTATCAGCTCTTATCGGTTAGACTGTATAATACATCTCACAGGGCAAAGGCACCTTTCACCTTCTAGTGACAAATCTGAGGAGAATTACCTGATTACATATTGTGTATAGTGTGTTTTATTATTTTATTATTTATTTTTATCTACTGTATTTATTGTGTGTTGTATGGCTGCTTATGCAAATCAGTTTCCCTGTGGGGATTAATAAAGTCCCTTCGTTACCAAACAGCAAGAAACTAAATGAACTGATTGTGAAAGTCAGATTGATTGCATGAAACGCTGTTGCTATCAAACATGGTTTCCTCAATCAGCTGAGTCAGTGTGATGGTGTAGAAACAGAGCAAACAGGCCAACTGATGGACGGCTAGAGAAGAAAATTCATGCTGCCTTGTAAAAAGTATTTTACAAGGCAACTCTCAAACTTGTTTGCTGATGAAATACACTACAAAACCACTGATACTGCCATACTGAATGCTGTGGAGGTCTGGTTTTGACTCACCACACTGATGAGCTGCGCCAGAGAAACCTGCAGGAGAACCGTCACTCTCTCGGTCCGGTTCAGCGCCGGCCGGATCAGTTTGTTATAGCGACCTTTACCCAGCAGCCAGTTCATCAAACGCTCCTCTGAATCAGCACAGAGTCCGCCTGCAGACCGCCAGAAAACACCTCAGACCAGAAGACCACAGACTCATGCATGAAAGCGCCGCTCCAGCAGCTCACTTAGTTTATAAAACACAAAGATGGCCACAATATCCTTCAGAAATACTGCATTATGATTTTCAGTCGAATGCACTTCTTGTACATGGCACCTAATTACCCGAGGAACTCCATAAGAAAGAGACAATGTTTAACCCCTGGTGGAAATTGTGAAAATCGATTCCATTGAGTTGCTCCCAGATAACAAAAACATATGTTTTAAGAACATTTTGCTAACTTTCCCAGAAAGTTATGAAAATTATATTTCTAAATGTTCAAAAAGTCCAGGTTTTAAAAATGTTTCATTTTGCAATCATTATGGGAACATTAGTTGTGAGTGCTCTGAAAGAAACAGTACATTTAACAAACATTAGATGAACATCCAACTCAAACATTTCAGAAAAATAAAAAAGATTCCATGAATGATTTATAAATAACATATACAGCTGAGGTCTAAATCATAAAACTGTTCATTATTTTACCAAAATAAGAAGAATCATTCAAAATGCACATTCTAAATGTGAAGATCAGAGAAAATTGTACATATTTGGTCTTCTGGGAAACAAGTAAGTATATTCTGTATCCTCTGAAGGGCAGTGCTAGATGATTAAACGTGATAAGTACACATCCTCATCCCGTTTAAAAGTGTTCACCTCCAAGCTCTCAATCATCGTGTTTCCTTATTGCACATCAGCTTCTGTAATAGTTGTGTTTGAGTCGCTCAGTTGTCCTCAGTGTGGAAAGATGCTGGAAAACCAAAGGATGTGCAGGAGCTGGAGGATTGTTCTGAAGAAGACAATACTAAATCAAAAATGACCTGCATTTGTACAATCCCTCTTATTTTGGTAAATAATTAACAATTTGCAGATTCTGTGAGGTGTATGTAAACTTTTGTCCACAATGGTGTAACATTTTGAGAACATTATTTAAGACTAGAACATTTTGAGCAAAAATTCTATTAACGTTACTGGACATAATGAGTATAAGTGACATAAATAAATATTAGACATTTTTAAAAATATAAATTTGACCCTCTATTAATGTCCTGCTTGGTAAATCGTCTCTATGTTTCCTGCTGTATCTGGTTTTTGCTGGTTCTTCACATCAGAGCTGTGTTTGTGCTGAAGGTTTTCTTCGTCTGTTCGTTCCTGTGGGTCTGATGTTCATTTCTCGTGTTTTGTGTTTCTTCAATCAGCATTACAAAGCAGGTGCTTACAGTGTAGCTCTGGGTATCTCTAATTATCGCAGATCACTGCTCATTAATATTAATCCCAATTAAAGCTGCAGGTCTCAGTGGGGAGTGTTTTATTGATCATTTGGATATAATTCTGGCCAGGTTCGCTCAAAGTTTTGAACAAACGTGCTTCTAGTAACGTTAATCGAATTTTTGCTCAAAATGTTCTAGTCTTAAATAATGTTCTCAAAATGTTACACCATTGTGGACAAAAGTTTACATACACCTCACAGAATCTGCAAATTGTTAATTATTTACCAAAATAAGAGGGATTGTACAAATGCAGGTCATTTTTGATTTAGTATTGTCTTCTTCAGAACAATCCTCCAGCTCCTGCACATCCTTTGGTTTTCCAGCATCTTTCCACACTGAGGACAACTGAGCGACTCAAACACAACTATTACAGAAGCTGATGTGCAATAAGGAAACACGATGATTGAGAGCTTGGAGGTGAACACTTTTAAACGGGATGAGGATGTGTACTTATCACGTTTAATCATCTAGCACTGCCCTTCAGAGGATACAGAATATACTTACTTGTTTCCCAGAAGACCAAATATGTACAATTTTCTCTGATCTTCACATTTAGAATGTGCATTTTGTATGATTCTTCTTATTTTGGTAAAATAATGAACAGTTTTATGATTTAGACCTCAGCTGTATATGTTATTTATAAATCATTCATGGAATCTTTTTTTTTTTTTTTTCTGAAATGTTTGAGTTGGATGTTCATCTAATGTTTGTTAAATGTACTGTTTCTTTCAGAACATTCAGAACTAATGTTCCCATAATGATTGCAAAATGAAGCATTTTTAAAACTTCAAAAACCTGGACTTTTTGAACATTTAGAAATATAATTTTCATAACTTTCTGGGAAAGTTAGCAAAATGTTCTTAAAACATGTTTTTGTTATCTGGGAGCACTACCAACTAGCCCCTTCTGAGGTGAATTAGGCAAATGAAAATGCCAGAGCCTGAACTCTTTTTGCCATCTTTATTTTATCCAATATTTAGAGTTGCTCTCATTCTACATGTAATTTATTAAATTAAGGGGTTTAGTGCTGATGCACGGATGACAGGTGGACAAGCTCCCAGTCCAGACACAGAAAATAAATATACAACAGAAAATCCAGTGCAGGTCACATGTAGGTCCATTTAGGGACAGACAGACCCAAAACCATGAGCATGCAGTCAGCGTGAGATTTGTTGAAGTGTTTTATGACCGCAGGCTGTCCTCAGCTATAGAGAAGAGACAGAACCACACAAAGACATGGCCTCAAATGGCCAGCGACAGTGAATGAACGGCCTTCAGTCTCTCACACATTACTGCCTCAGCATTAGGGGCAGAAAGTTTGCATGTAACTGTCCAACATCTGTCTGATTATTACTAGATTATTACTAACATTACACTGACAGTCATCAGCCTGAGCGCATGAGGTTTAGCTGAAAAGCTGCTTTCTCTGTTTCATATACACAGTCATATAATTCAAATGTTTCAATTATAACAAATCGTGTTGTTTGGACATTTTATTTTTCCGCTGTTAATCATTAATAGTAACATTTATAGAATGTTCGTTCAAAATTATCAAAACATTAACATGACAGCATTACTCATAAGTTGTTCATGGAACTTTCTTCTTTTGGCCATTCGTCTAACATTTTTTAAATGTTACTATTTTTTCAGGACGTTTAGAGAATGTTCAAAAGTAACGTTCCCATACAGTTTTCAAAATGATCAACTGGAATGTTCACTTAATATTCACATAACCTTTTGAAAACATTTTAAAACAAACAGTGCTTTTATAATTTTTCATAACGTAGATGCAGCGTTCTTAGATTATTTTTTGTCAGCTGGTTTGTGTCTGCAGTACGTAAAATGTTTATATTTATGCTCTGTAAAGTGCCTCATGCACTAGTAAATATATCATTATGATTGTTATGAATATCAGTAGTATCTGTGACAGAGCTGGTCACGTGATCTCAACAGCGGCTCATGAGGAGTGATGAAGAATAAAGACAACCTTATATAAAACTCTCTTATAACTGCTGCCTTCATCTCACATATACATCACTTTAATGATGCTACTCAAAAGTGCCATCAATTTTGTTTTTATTTAGCAAAAAATAAATAAATAAACGTATGTACCTTTAAATAGTTCAGCTGTGTAAGATGATGTCTTAATCAAAAACATCCAGTCAAACAAAACAAAGAGAGAATAGTGTTTTTAAGCAGAAGGGAGCATTTGTTAAACTCGAGCATTTATTTGCATGATCTTGGCATCCCAGTAAAGCAACAATCTCACAGTTTACAACAGCAATACATCAGGAAACCACCAAACACGACTGGAAAGCATCTCTAAGGCAAAAGCAGCAGGGTTTAACTTCTGTAATTGAGAAGATGCATCAAAACGAAAACACTGATGGCAGACTGAGTTCTTTACTTACTTCGGATGAGGGTAAATATGCAAACGATGCTGGTGAGCGCGCGCGTCATGGTCCAGCGTGTGTCTCCCTGCTCTTCAGTCCCATTCCGCCTCATACAGAACCACAGAACTTCACAAGAGCCAACAGCACTGATGATGATGCTGATGCTGAGGATGAAGCGCTCGCACCCGCAGCCACAGCACGAGCATCCAGGACTCGCTCCCGCTCCGCCGACACACACACACACACACACACACTCACACACACTCACACACACACTCCTCCGCGTCTCCCTGCCTCTCACAGAACACCGGGGCTAGTTGTCACAATTCTTAGGTTGAGTTTGAAAGTCGGGGTTTGTGCAGGCACGGTCTTGGCAACAAAAGACAAATTTATGTTTTAGCGTTATTGCTCAGTGGGGGAAAAAATGTAATTGAACACGTGACCCTCTGTGACAGCATGCACCAGAAACGTTGTCAGTATAACACCTCATTAAGCATCTAAAAATCTAAACAGGAAAACAATTATGAAAAAAATGTCAAATCTAAAAGCAGAAAAGGCTTTTGATAACAGATAATGTGACCCTGGAGCACAAAACCAGTCATAAGGGTCAATTTTTTGGAATTGAGATTTATACACCATCTGAAAGCATCTGAATAAATAATCTGTCCATTGATGTATGGTTTGTTATGATAGGACAATATTTGTCTGAGATACAACTATTTGAAAATCTGGAATCTGAGGGAGCAAAAAAATCTAAATATTGAGAAAATCTCCTTTAAAGTTGTTCAAATGAAGTTCTTAGCAATGCATATTACTAATCAAAAATTAAGTTTTGATATATTTATGGTAAGAAATTTACTAAATATCTTCATGGAACATGATCTTAATATCCTAATGATTTTTGGCATAAAAGAGAAATGTATAATTTTGATCCATACAATGTATTGTTGTCTATTGCTACAAATATACCTGTGTTACTCATGACTGCTTCTGTGCTGCAGAGACACATATTGTAATGAATAAGCGGGCTGGTGTTTGTGTGACTGGTGTCAGGTTAGGTCACAGCTCATCCATCACGCCTGTCTTCCTCTGTTTGCTGTTTCTCTTGCCTGTCTCTCCTCTCTCTCCATCAGTCTCCAGCTCTCAGTCAACAGCTGTTCAATCAGAGCTCAGGAGAGAAACTCAAATTAGACATTCAAAACCAGACACTGTGGAAGTTTTAGAATAAAAGTAATTCCCACAGTGCACACAATTACTCAAATAGACATTTTAGTGGCAAAGCAGCTTGTAATATGGTGCAAGAATCATATTGTTGGCAAAAATACAAATTCTACACCTAATATTTGTAGAGATAACTGTATAGAAGAAAACATGTCCACAATGAAAATTATAATGCATAAAGTAATTCATAAATATATGAATGTGTGGGGGCATCTTGATGGTGTAGTAATTCATACTTTGCATTTTACAAATAGACCAGAAAGAAGGATAAATACTTCTGTCAGTCAGTCATTTAGGGTTTGGACGATACAAGAACCCTTCTCTTTCTTTCTTCAGATACTGAAATGAACATTATCACTGTCATTTTCTGCTAGAAGTCTTTCCCTCTTGGAAGGATCTGCTCTCTCTTCACGTGATCCTGCTGGTCTAGGTCACTCACAGGGTCAGAGTTCGGGCTAAAACACTCTCAAGGTCTGCTCTGTGACAGAGATCAGTGTTTGTGGAGCAGAGAGCTTTACACCGCTGATGCCCAGTCATCTACTCTCACCCGGGCTGATTTATCTCTCAGGCGCTCTGCTGAATGAATGGGGAGATGAGACCCTCTCTGACGCTGAGTTCAACAGTAACAGGTTGATAAAGGTGCAATAAAAATATATAGTGCACACAAATACTGGAATAAAGGATAGATTCTAGTTTGTATTGATACTTTTCATTCTTGAATGAATTATCATCAACATTTTGCTCACCTCATCTGCTATTTTTTATTTTTTTATCTGATCTTGCAATGCATTCTGGGATTTCCGTTTCTGGAAACATGTAATATTGTGATACATATGCATGGGTGTCAGAATACTGGGAATATTTCTGTTTTAAACCATGAAGGCGAGCCAATGGATATCACAAAAGCAACGTGCAAACTTTGAGCAATCTTCAGTCATACAGAAAGTGAACGTAAAAAAAAACTGATGGAGTTTTCTAACGCTGTTAGCATATTCTCAAGAGACAAGAGACGAATATACTTCAACATGTGCTGATAACAGTATAAATGAATAGACCTGTTTTAAAGACCATCCACAACAACAAGATGAGTATGTCATGGTCTATAGTGTTGAACACAGCACTAAGATCGAGTAAAACTAGCAATGAGATGCAGCCTTGGTCTGAAGCAAGAAGCAAGTGATTTGTAATTTTAACAAGTGCAGTTTCTGATTCTAAGAGGTCATAGTCAGTGATTTTCTGTCTTGTTGTGAGAGTGTATCCTCTCAGAAGTGTGAGTAAATGATCAGATGGGATTGATGTTGTAGGTCAATGGGTCATTGTGTCAGATTAACAGTTCATGTGTAGTTCATGTATCTCAGATGCTCTTCAGCTAAACGTCACAGATCTGCGATTGAGAATGTGCATGAATATACTTCTCTGAATCTGATTCAGGTGTGACATGTTTCGTACGTTGTTAAAATACCTGTGAAATGTAGAGATTAAACGTTTTGTTACCGTGGAGAAATGTGGGAAATGTGAAATGCATTGCTGTTATAGAGTGCTATTGGACGATTGCCAGGAAAACTACAGTCTGTCACTTTTCCTGCTTTCATTTTTTCCCACTTTTCCCAGTCTCATTTTTCTCTTACATCTGGCAGAGATGAAGCACAGACGCATAAGTGGAGGTTTCTCAGCAGGACTGAGCGTTCAGAACAGACCTGGGAAAGAGTGTCCACATCACCAGAGAGATGCTGAAGATCACAACGCTTCTGTTCCTCTAAAACACCAGCGATGAACTCACTCATGTTTTTAGGGAAAGTTCATCACTCACTTGACCTTCTTTACCTGTGGAACCTGTTAAAATATATATATACTGTATGTGAAAATAAGGAAAATGGACAAACAAACAAACACAGAAATAAATAAATAAGAAAAGTGCAGAGTTTGTTCACATTTTCTGTATAAATGGTTGGCAATTTAAGGCTTGAAAAATAAATCAGTTACTCTGTGTTTTTAATAGTTCACTGTAAAACTATTTTTCTCAGCCATTTTAAGGTAATTAATTTAACTTAACATCTCATTTGTGAAAAACTTGACCATTTAAACAGATTAGTTATATTTCATAGTTCAATATGTTATCATTTGTACAAAGAACTTTTGTCAAAAAAATAAAGCTTCTTTATTGCCATTGATGGTTCCATGAAACACCTTTAACATCTATAGATTTACATGACACTAAAGGTTCTTCATGTAGACAAAATACTTCCAAGGCACTCACAAAACGGTTAAAAGTAGTCTATGCATTTGGGCCTTCTTCAGGACACACATCAATTGCTCAAACAGGTATTCTTAAAACTAAAGGTTCTTTATCATGAAAATATTTCTTCAGCTTATTAAAATGTTCTTCACACTAAGATAAACATGATTCTTTTCACTGAAAGGAACCCCAAATGGTTCCTCTATGCCTGGCATCATTGTGAAAATCCACTTTTAGAGCCTTTATTTGTCATTATTTGTCATTAAGAGTGTACAGCATTTTAGATGCTCTCTTTTCGCTCATTATAGAGGATTTTCTGTCCTGTGCTGATGTATTCTGGATTTACAGAACTGAGAAGCTCATCAATAGCCAATAGGCTTTAGTTACGCCAGAGACAAGAACACTGATTCGCTTGCCATTTGGAGGTGGATTGGGGGAGGAAGATTGGACAAAAATCATCAATATTTTTTGTGTTTATTTCTTAAAAATAAACTCAATTAAATACCTTATAAAATGAGTTTATGAAAGGAAAAGTGTCCATGTGCTCGTGTGCGTGGGGTGATGGAAGAGAAATGAGTAATCAGAGAACTGCTGCTGTAGCAGAGCTGTGGCCGTGTGGACATTCAGAGCGAGATATATATCAAACGGGCAGTTCATTACCTCGAGTGCTTGGCTCCTATAGCAGAGACAGCAGCAAATACAGAGATATTGATTAAAGCCTGAGCAGGAAAATCCACTCGTACAGCACGTGATGGGATGAACACGCGACTGCACTGTGTCTCTGTGTGCTTATGAACTTATGTGATCAATAAAGACACTGTACATACTGTGTGTGTGTGATTACAGTAATGGATGTACAGCAGCAGTGATAATCATGCGAGGTGATGGCCACTCATTCAGCTGCTGATCAAATAATGTATGGACTGATTGACATGTATTTGAGATGTATAGAGGTAAAGCTTTATTTCATTTATGAGCACCTTCTCCGTCCCAAACAGCCCTTAACATTTTTAACTTTCATTAATGGCTTAGATTTATAGCTGAATTATTAAATTTACACTTTTTAAAGATGGAAATCATATTGCTTGGTTTTCTTTTATCACAATATCACATTTAAGGGCACTGTAAAAACTGATAAGTTGACTTAACTTTAAAAAATTGAGGAAACCTTTTGCCTTAAAATGATCAAGTAAATAATAATTTAAAAAATTAAGTTAAGTGAATTGTCAGGTTCACTTAACTTTTTTTTTTTTAATTATTATTTACTTAATTAATTTGATTCTGTGTGATAAATAACAGAAATCAGTATTGTAAAGGAACATTGCAAAAGATGGTTAAAATGATCGATATTGACTTGAGTTAGATTTAAAAAATGGCTAACTTTAGCTCTTTATCTCCATCTTGTTATGTATTCTGTTCATTTTTGTGTCATTGTGTAAATAATGAAGAAAGTTAATGAAGTCTGGTGCTGCCTTTGATAGAAAAGTTTTCCTTTTTTAGATTACAACTAAACACTGTCAGAAAAATCAGCAAAGATTGTACTTTTACACACCTTATTTAACCCTTAAGGTGCATATAGGAAATATTTTTGCATGCATACTTTTATATATTTATTTATTTATTTTTATGTTTTTAAGAGCCACAGAATTTGAAAAGTTCTACATAACCAGATCCTAATTCGTTCTGTATATATATATATATATATATATATATATATATATATATATATATATATATATGTGTTTGTGTCTAAGGAACAGGGAGCAGTCTTTGGAAACTGCATTTAAGGCATAACCAGTTCCAGATACACAAATCTCTGAAACAAGTCTCTGAAAGTGAAAACACTGAAGTGCACTTCATATTTCGTAATGTCCAGCACTCTCTCCTCTATTATTGAGTTAATTTGCTCTCTCTTCTCACCTGTCTGATCATGATTCAAGCTCTCATCTGCATCTGAGATGGATGGATCCATTAGGCCTTTAACAGGTTTTAAAGATTGCTGCTGAAACACATTGATGACCGATCAGCGGCGCTCATGAAGAGCAGAGACTCCAAACGCTTCCTCAACCAAACCCTTAATGACGGATTCATTCACTTGTGCCGCCTGCTGAAGTGCCTCCCTGTCCTAATGGCAAAGTATTTATATTTCGTTCCGTTTTTTTATTAAGTTCATTTAGAAAAAAACGTTTGGAGCATTTTTTGTTCGTTAAATGAGTTTTTTCTTTCTTAAAGTAACGACCAAGCGGCCGGCGGCAGACCGGCAGGCTGATCATAGCCTATGTTTGATCAATTTAGCCTTCTCAAATCATCATGACCTGCCTAAAATAAAATCTATAGATACACTAAAACAGTTCAAGCATATAACAATGTTTAAACGTTAAACCTAGATAAATGCACTGCATCAGTAGTTTGTGTGGAGAGCGGAAGCTAAAGCGCAGGACATGGAGGCGCCGGCGCAATCACTTACATTGTTTTTCAATGGAAACAACTTACGCCATAATATTTGCTCATAAAGGTAAGAGCAATACATCATTCGTAACTGTAAAGGGTCTACTTTTATGTGTGTGCACTCACAATATCAATGAAACGTTGTGCTTTTATCTTGAACAGGAGCGCTTAACAAAAATTATTTACAAAAATGTGGTCATTGCATGCATTTTGACTGAAAACAAGGAAAAATTATTATTGGTCCACATAGACTTCTGTGTCGCTGAATGTGTGATCAGTTTTGAAAATGTAGCTTCAGTATTGAACAATGCTTGTTAGCAATTGAAAAAAACCCTGTAAAATAGCCGTTATATGCAAATATCTGTTAAACATTTCTGATTATTATCAATGTTGAACACAGTTGTGCTGCTCAATATTTTTGTGGAAACTGTGATACATTTAATTTTTCAGGATTCACAGATGAATAGAAAGTTCAAAAGAACAGCATTTATTTGAGATATATATTTTTTGGTAACATTATAAATGCCTTTGCTGACACTTTTGATCAGGTTAATGCATCCTTGATGAATAAAAGTTTTTTTTTTTTCTTTTTGATTTGCTCCAAACGATGATTTGCACTAAGATATATTCGGCAGCACAACTGATAGTGATAATGAGCGGTCTGGCAGTCGGTGTAGTGTGTGTGTGTGTGTGAGTGTGTGTGTGTGTGTGTGTGTGTGTGTGTGTTGTGGACTGACTGCTGTCTGTGAGATTGGATCGGTCCGGCACTCTCAGACTCTGATGACCGGCTGTGAAACACTCTTCCTCTCCTCTTCCTCTCCATATGTTCCTCCTGCTTCTCATTACTGTACCTGTGAAAACTCACAGAGAGAAACAGCTTTCATCTCAAAACTTCTTTACAGTTATTTTCTTCCAGCTACAAGCAAAAGGCACAGAGACAATGTCAGCAAAACAGAAAGAAATTCATGAAAACACTGTAAAACATTTCCTGAACAGTTCAGTTCAGTTGCTATGTTTTTTAAAGTTTAATCAACTTACTCGTACAAGTTATTTCAACTTAAAATACATTACAGTTTTGTTTCAGCTGCTTCCACACAGAATCTTTCCTCGTCACACAGTTTCTGAAAGCTGTCACTCAAACAGCAGAAGCACACACCAAAACCAGACACTAATTCTCAGACTTTGACTTGGTTTTCAATTTCATAAAACACTTTTTGCGAAACACAACACACAAGTCTCTATCAAACACACAAACATCTTATATTTTGAATGCAGTGCTTCATTTTGCAAGAGATGTGAGGCATTTTGCATTTTGTGTGTAATTCTTGGATTTGTGTGTAAAGTTTTTTAAAAAAGAGACAAAGTTTTGAAAATGTGTGCAAGCAGCTGAAAAAACAACAACAAATGTAAACCCACTTCAAAAAAATACAGTTGAATTTCATATAACTTATAAAAAGCTGAAAATGCTAAACTTATTTTGATGAGTTAAAGTAATGTGAAAACATGCTGTGAGTTACTGATCATATCATTTTCACAGTTAACCAGATTTCAAGTTTCTTTATTATTTTCTCTGTTATTGATTCTGTGCTCAGTTCCCCTGTCAACATTTTTCCTGATGCTTCCGTATCACTGTGCAAACAATTCAGTGCATTTTTTAATGAGAAAACCATTCAATGAAGATCTAACCTGCCCTGGGGAACTGAGAGTTCAACCTGAGAGATCAAGCGGTCCAATGCTGTGGAACGATTTTCAGCCTGTTTCCTTTGAATCCTGTAAAGGCATTGTTGAACGTCCAAGATCAACTTCTTCTTCCCAAGATATCATTCCATCTAGATTTCTAAAACACAATCTTGATCTTTTAACTATTTTCAATACTTGTCTAATTACTGTGGTTGTTCCTGACTGCCTAAAAACAGCTACAGTAAGTCCATTAATAAAGAGGCCCAATCTTGAATCTTCGAATTTTAATAATTTTAGGCCTATATCAAACTTGCCATTTCTTTCTAAGATTCTTGAGAGAATTGTGTTGACCCAGCTGCAGTCCCATTTGATGTCAAATAATATTCTTGAAAAATTCCAATTGGGTTTTCAGTCTCAACACAGCACAGAAACTGCACTTTTAAAAGTTAAATTATATTTTACTAGAAATAGATAAAGGGAATGTTGCGGCTTTGGTGCTTCTAGACTTAAGCTCTGCATTTGATATGGTTGACCACAATATCTTGATTTCCAGGTTGGAGAGCAGTGTTGGGTTACAGGGAAAGGTATTGAAATGGTTTCAATATTTTTTTAACAAACAGAAGCTTTAGTGTTTCCATTGGCCAACATAGTTCCTCCTCACACCCACTTGCTTGTGGGGTGCCACAGGGCTCAATTCTTGCCCCAGTTTTATTTTCTATATTCATGCTACCAATGGGTGCTATCTTTGAGAAATATCAAGTGTCCTTCCCCACACGGAAATAACCTATATAAACATATATGTTTTAATATAGGTTTTGATATATGTTTTTAATATATGTGACATATATAAAATTGTCCGTTTTCCTATAATATATGTACATATATGTTTACCTATATATTAGTAAAATTATTAAAATCCATAGCTGCTAGACAACATAAATAAAAGCCCAAAATGTCGAAATTTACATTTACATGTACATATAGGGCTTATATGTGGATATAAAGAAGCAATACAGGAGACCTATATGGCCTTTATATGCACATATATGCACCTCAATTTTGCCTATATGTGGCATATATACTGCATATAGGTTTCATATATGCGCATATATCCTCATATAGGTTCTTTCCATGTGGGTGTGTGTGTTTGTGTGTGTGTGTGTGTGTGTGTGTTTATTTTTGGAGACTGAAATCACTCAGTCATGATGAACTGCAATTGTTTGTCCAGAAACTACTTTGTGTTTCCCAAAAAACAAATAACAGCACAAAGGTTTGGACTGAATTTTCATCTTTCCATAAATAATTTCAGTAATACTTGTATAGAAAAGCATTCAGCAGATGCTGTATATACTAGTGTGTAAGTGAGCCACAGAAACCTGTTTACCGTCATTGCCCCCTATTTTAGAGTTTAATGTGATTTAACGCAGACGCTTTGAGCGAGTCACAGGTCATTTGAAGCAGATGCTCTCAGCGTGAAGCTCCTGTTTCTGAAAGACACACCACTTCTTCATCAGAGTCCAGCCGTCTCTAGAGAGACTCACACCGACACATGGGTGTGTGTGTGTGTGTGTGTGTGTGTGAGTGTGTGTGTGTGTGTGTGTGTGTGTGTGTGTGTGTGATTTATTTATTATAAAGATCTCATTGATTTACATTACAAGCTTCAGAATTTCAGCACAGAAATATCAGCATCTGCACCAAATTGCATAGTTTGAGTCTCTGAATAAAATGTTTTTCCTCCATATTCTCACTCTATCAGACTATATGAGTCATAAAAGCCTAATGCATCAAATATGATACAAAATATGAAACACAAAAGCAAAACTATTTTTTCCATTTCACAAAAGTAAAAGTTATTGTATATTTCAGGGTTAAAAGAGAAAATGAGTTTGTGTTGGTGTCGTCTCTGTTCTTTCCTTCATTGATGTCTCTGTCCGGTTCTCTCTGATTGCTCTGCTGTAAATCCTGACTAAGCTCTGATTTAAGCCAGGTCTGTGCTCTTAGCTAATTGGCTTAACCCAGGTCTGTGCAGCACGTGGTGGTCTGACAGGCATCTCCAGGCCTCATAAACTACATTAGCTATAGCGCTGATGGATTGCCAGAGCCGCTGCTGGTCAGGAAGGAGGAAACACGCTTCTGTGCTGTGTTTAATGCACACTGCATGCTATTCTGAAGGAATGGTTGGTGAAACAGTACAGGTACTAAGATCAACTTTTCAAACAGGATCATGCTCATTACCTTGTGTTTAATTCAGCAAGTGCCACCTCTCGAGCAATAAAAATGCTACCGTTTTTGTCTTTTTACTTTTTTTTTTTAGTGTAAATTTGCCACATTTTCAAAAGTATATAGCCTATGTCACGATGTGACAAAAAGCATATGGAACTTATTCCCGCTGAAGCAGTGTTTCCGGTGGGACACTTGTGAGTGAAACTCCGTCCCCCGGCCTGAGTGTGTGTCTGTTGTCATGACAACCCCAACAGATTGGCGACAGGTGTGGGGAATTTACTCGGAGAGTTTGGAAGAAGCCCCGTCAGTATTTGAGAGGATAAAAGGCAGGAGAGAGAGGCGGTTGTGGTTGGTCTTTTCTCCCCCGTGAGAAGTTGTTTTATTGGGTGGTTGCAGTTATTTGAGTACGGGTGAATGAAGAGGAGAGTGTTGGCTTGATGAGAGACCTGAGGACAACAGAGGGAGAGGGAAATACCCCGTTTGCATTGGAGAAGAGCTAAGTAACTGAGAACGGAGTCTCGTAATTACATGTGTTTGACACTGAATTGGATGTGGCTGGGAGTGTTTGGATCACGTTTATAAATATCACTGAGTGGATTATATTGATTCATTACCGATCTCTTACCTCTCCCTCCATTAAAAATGGTGAGGTGAACTCTGCCTGTGTATGTGAAGAAAGACATCCTAAACCATCCTCAGCAGTATTGATGATCACGGCCCCTCGCACAGAGACCCAAGGGTGAGTGCTGGCTTTAAATTGCACTTGTGAAGTGAGTTTGCAGTGCCGATGATTGACGTTTCCCCCACATTATATGCTTGAAGTGGAATTGCCGTGTGTGTGGAAGATACATTCCCTTTTGCCGTGCACTCTCCCGGTGTTATGCTGGTCTACCGTCAATAGTGAGAGTTCTGTGACATTGATCTGTTTTAACTGTTTGGATGTTGAAGAATTATCATCTGGGATTTGAATTAACCCCTCTGTTGCCCTAATAGGAGAGGAGATGCCCTGTTGCAATGTTCACTGTCTGTCTCAGTAAAAGCCTCGTGCAGCCTGTCAACTTCGAGTCTGCTGCATCCTTGTAGCCCACCTGTGCTGGGAGAAGCGACTGTCCCTCTGCCCCGAATGTGAGGTTGGCACGCTCTGTCTGAAATATTCATTTTGCCTGTGTTAGAAGAAGCCCTGTTCGGCCTGTCGACTTCGAGTCTGTTGTATCCCTGCAACTTAACTATACTGTGGGAAGTGTTCGCTCCTTTCAACGCATGTGGAACTGTATACTTTGTCTGAAGCATTCATTCTGTCTGTCTCAGTAGAAGCCTTGTGCAGCCTGTCGACTTCGAGTCTGCTGTATCCTTGTGGCCCACCTGTGCTGGGAGAAGTGACTGTCCCCTTGTCACGAACGTAAGGCTGGCACGCTCTGTCTGAAATATCCACTCTGTCTGTGTCAGAAGAAGCCCTGTTCGGCCCGTCGACTTCGAGTCTGCTGTATTCCTGCAACTCACCTGCATTGTGAGAAGTGTTCGTTCCTGTCAGCGCATGTGAACTGTATACTTGTCTGCAGCATCCATTCTGTCTGTCTCAGTAGGAGCCCCGTGCAGCCTGTCGACTTCGAGTCTGCTGCATCCTTATAGTCACCTGTGTTGGGAGAAGGGGCTGTCCCTCTGTCACGAACGTGAGGCTGGCACACTCTGTCTGGAATATCCACTCTGTCGGTGTCAGAAGAATCCCCGTTCAGCAGTCGACGTGGAGTCCGTTACCACTTGTAACCCCCTTGCACTGGAGAAGTGCCCGCTCCCGCTGCGAGCAAGCGTGGGAACAGTGTGCCGTGTTGGAGCCGCCATTCAGTGTGCCCCCTTCCTAGTTACTCACCGGCTTGCCGTGTACCTGCTGAAGGCCCTGCTCTGGTGCTGCAAAGAAAGTAGAAGAGCCCGATCACACCTTACCCGGGGAAGACTCCCCTAGTCATCCCACCATAAGATTGTGTACCTGCCGTATACGTACCTGACTGATATCCACCTGCCCCAAATTCCGTATCTGTGAAAGAAGGAAGGAAGGTTGGAATTATCTACTTACCCAAGAAAGACTCCCCTAGCCACCCTACCATAAGACCGTGTACCTGCCGTATACGTACCTGACTGATATCCACCTGCCCCAAATTCCGTATCTGTGAAAGAAGGAAGGAAGGTTGGAATTATCTACTTACCCAAGAAAGACTCCCCTAGCCACCCCACCATAAGACCGTGTACCTGCCGTATACGCACCTGACTGATATCCATCTGCCCCAAATTTCGCACTTGTGAAAGAAGGAAGGAAGGTTGGAATTACCTCCTTACCAGGGCAGACTTATCGGACCGCTCACTTGCCAACTGCATCCCCACCTGTGAAAGACCTACTTGACCATCCACTTGTTCGCCGGCCATCTGCTGCAGGGTCTGCACTGAGGAAGAGGGCGGGGGAGTCTCCAGTCGCAGCACCGTTCACCCTCGATCTTTGAGGGCAACAAGGAAGAAGATTTTAGATTAGGATTTCCAATTTGCTTTTACTTCAAAATAAAACTTGTTAAATTTATTCTCTGTCTCTGACTCTTCCCTCTGACACGCTCCTCGAGGTGGTCCTGGTTCAGGGGTGGGTGCAGTCTAGCTTGGCCCACTCGACCTGTGACACCTATATTGTTTTATAAAACCCAGAAGTCCAGAAGTTTCATTCAAACTTATAATCTTACAAATAAATTTTCAATTGAAGCAGTAGCAGTAGGCCTAATTTAATTCAGTATTTTATTTTATATTTTTTTATATATATTAATTTGTGTGTGTGTATATATATATACATATAGTTTGATTATTTTGATTATTTAATTATTTTATAATATTATTTATTTATTATCAAATGCTCAAGGAATTAGGACAGTTGAACCTGAATATTTCATTTGATAAATATTTCGTATATACTTGTATTATTTTTACTTTTATGTTTTGCAGACATTTTTATGTTCCATTCATCATCTACAAATATGTTTTAGAAATATATTTATTCAAGGCATTATGATCATAGCTTACAATGTGTTATTTTATTTTTTATGTATGCATGCATGTATTTACTTATTTATTCATTAATTCATTTATTTTTTCATGCATTTGTTATATCATCCAATTAATCTATATATATACATGTGTGTGTGTATTATCTGCAGCAGTATATGATTGTATGATAGTATGCTGTTCCAAACAGATGAATCGCTGTTGTGGTTTATGCTCAGACAAACATTACAGCAGCATGAGACGAGATCTGACAGATCATAGACACGTGTCCATGTCATCCGTGAGCAAAGCAAACAGACTTTGGCACTGGATCTGATTATGGCTGTGTTTACTAGGTTAGAGACGGACCCACTGGCCCACATTGATGCGCTGATAAACATTATTCAATCACAGCGTCCCAGTGCACTGCATTATTCCATTAGCCAGCTGTACTGCTCACATACAGCCATATCCTCATAACACAAGCATTAGAGACTGGGCTTCACATCACCTGAACGTTTGCAGAATAATCATGTTCTGTGAGCCACATGAAGAGAAAGAGCTTCAGTCCAGCTGATGAGAAGCTGTGGTTGATAAGATAAGGGCATCTGCGCAGCTCGTGGAGCAGCTGAACTTTTACAAATTGCATTTACATATTAATGTCTCTCATGAGTGTCATAAAAGCACGTACATGTTGTTTTTCATTAAACTAAATGATGGAGCACTTCCTGTCCACAAGCAGTGACATCTTTTAAAATCAAATGGGACTTTTGTGTCCAAGGACTGATTTTTATTCAAATAAACAGATTTTTTTTCTTTTATGTGAGGATCACATTAAAACTCTTACCAACTTTTTACAAGTATTTATTTATTTATTTATTTCACTATTTATTTATTTTTTGTAACAAGTAGAAAATGCATTTTTCTTTGTCAAATGTTTTCAATTATTTATGTTTTTTATGCATGGATTTTACTGTTGTACTCTCATCCCCGACCCAAACTTTCAATCGTTTAAAATAATAATAATAATAATAATAAATTAGGCTAATTAATTAAAATATGAAAATTAATTTTAATTAATTTTTCATAATTTTAAGATGTGCTTTTTTGTGTGAAAATATTTTAACATTTTGTCTGTTTAGGATATAATTTTTCAAAAATTCCAAAAATTAATTTCCAATGTCATTTCCACCACAGAAGGAATGGTGGAACATTTTCTTGTGATGTGTTTATATCCAACTTTGCACATGATATAACACAGTTATTGCTTCAAAATGATATTTCTGTTTCTGCAGACTCTTCTTTCGTCCTTTTCCCAGAATTGAGTAGAAAAAACATTAACATTTATGCATCTGACAGATGCTTTTATCCAAACAGACTCTCACTGCATCCAGACACATGTTTGAGTTGATGTGTTCCTGGGGATCGAACCCTCGAGCTGCGGGTCTGCTGGGACACACATATTCACTGTGCGGACACCTAAACTAAACCTGTTCACTAGCAGCACATTTAATGCTCTCGATAACTTGTCTTCAATCAGGTAAGATGGATCTCCAGGGGTTGACAGAGAAAATTGCATCGCTCTTGTTGTGTTGTTGGGAACGGTTCTTTCCAGAATGACAAACGACGATGAAAAATACTGAGTCAGCAAGAGAGGTTACTCAAAATATGGCAAAGTACTGCACAATTCTGTTTCCTCTCAGCTCCAAGATATTAGAAGTTCATTGGACGGCAGAAACACTTCAGTCACAGCGGAAAGCATTGAGATTTTGTTCAAGATTCAAGAGATAGTGTGTCTCAGCCGTAATTGAGCCTTTGAATCGATTGTATTGATGGATTGAGATTTCTGAGATACATGAAGACTGAAACACAAGGGCTTTTGCTCAAATACGTCTGTGATGGTGAATCGACTGCCGGTGAACTGCATCAGGATGATCACTCAAAGATAATGATGATGAAAATATAATGACCAAACAAAATTGCACCGCAAAATATTAAGAATATATTGCATACTGAGAAAAACATAAAGTTCGCTTAGAAATTGATAGTACATTTAAAAAATAATTACAAAGAAATTGCAAGTAACACATTGATATAAAAGTGGGATTTTGCGGTAGAAAGACTGTATTTTACTGTAAAATGTACCTCAAAATCTGTTTTATTTACAACAACAAAAATAACTTTTTTTTACACTAAAGAAATGGTGCAACACATTTTCACACAGAAATTGCTTGTAAATTTGTAATGTTAATTTCTGAAGTAGAAAAACCAATAAAACATTCCAATAATCTTTCAAACTAAAAAACGAATAAATATTTCCAGTATCAGCACGAGTGTGAGTCTGATCATCAGACGCTGTAATGTTCTGGCTGTAGGATGAATGAGGCGGTAAGGCCGTGTTTTAATTAACCTGCTGTCTGAACGCTCAGAGGACGCCACGCTCACATATAAATCACTGATGGCAATCCCAGTCTGCCTCTTTATTAAAGCAGACGCCATATATTCAGCTGACAAACTGCATGTCAGCGCTGAGATCATAAAGAAGCGGCACGCACTCGTTCTGTACGTCAGGCCGTGTCTCGTGAGCTGATGGGATTTTCTCTCACACTGTCTGTGTTGCTTCACTTTGCTGCTCTTCTGCCCAAAAACTCAGCATGCAAAAGTGAACATTAATGTCATAATGCCTGGGATCTTTTAACTGATGTGTGATTGTATTGTACACAGTTATCAGACATGTGAAATGTCCAGTGTTTATGGAATTAACAGACTTCTAACAGACACAAAACACTCACACTGGATAACTTCAAACAACAGGTGTATTTACTGAACAGCTGAGTAAAGCAGATGGGAGAAGGAGAGTATGAACTTCAGTAGACAGGTTGAAGGAGCGACACACACAGGCAGATCCGATGGCTTCAGACACGGATCGCTCGAGGAGACTGACTTGAGAACACTGGAGAGGACACAGAACAATACTTAAAAAAAAATAAGAAGAATTAATAATATTTTATAGTTTATATTGATATATAATCTCAAAATGTTTGGCCACGTTGCACAAACATGGAGTGAATGAATGCATTTTAAATTGCAATTTTTATCTGAAAAATGTTTTATCCAAATTGTGCATCCCTAGGGAAGATTTTAAATAAATAAATAAATAAAGCAGAAGCCACTGATTTAGTGCTGTTTTGTTAGATATCCACTTAACACAAGACACACAGATCTATATGTTCTGTAACACTCACATCTTTCCTGCAGCTGATTGTGAGCAGCTATAAAGGATCAGCATCGACTGAGAGTTTCTCTGAGCTGGGAGTTTAAGTGGATTCCTCAGCATTATAGCCTGATCACAGCCGCTGCTCAGAACGGGAACCGAGACCGAACCGGTGGATCATGAACATAACATTCAAATACACAGGGCTTGATGTGAAAGTCATTAGAAAACAGGTAAAAATGAAACCTCCAAAAAGGTCATAACACGTTCTGAAGCACAACAGTCTATGAGTTTCTGAAAGGCTATATAACGTATATACATACTTAAAAGAGACGTGAGGTCAGTGAGAGCATGCATTTCAGATGAACCTGCTGGAGAATAATATCAGAGAAGATCGACCTTCATATTGTACTTCATTGAGCTCTAAAGAACCAATTTCATCACTGTCCAGCTCTCCGGCAGGTTTAGGCTCGCTTAAATGTCACAACGTGTCAAAACCAAACACTACAATATATGAATTAATGTAGCAGCTCTTATAGTCTGTGAAGTACAACAAAGAGCTGATAAAATGTAAAAACTGTATCTTGAATGCAATGTTAGTCGCTTTGGATAAAAGCGTCTGCTAAATGCATAAATGTAAATGTAATCTGTGTCTGATTTGCACTTGTGCTCGAGAGTGAAGAGTTTCCACAAACATAAAAGTGCATATATGTATATGTAACCTGCATGCATATACTGTATATATATACACCGGACGCCCTGCTGCATATGATGACAGCCCAGGCTCTTCTCTCCTCTCTCTGATTGTTTCTTTAAGGAGTCTGTGAGGAAGAGTGTGTTTGCTCCTTCATCCTCTCCACATGCAGCACAAATCACAGCCGTGGCCTTTACATCTGATTGCCTCTCGTCTCACATCTGTCATCAGCAGAGGCTCATAAAGGAGGAGAAAGGGTGTCTGCTCCACATGGAAGAGAATAGACGTTATTCTGTTTTACACAGCACACAGACAGACCCGCTATTGCTTGTCTTTTTATCATGAGAAGTGAGAGTCACTCGCTGAAACCTTTAGTTTCATCTCATGTGCAGCTGTTGGAAAAGCCTGGATCTGTGGATCGTAGCAGGAGTCAGGCCGATGCACCGATCAGTTCAGGAAACTGCTGTTTCCATCACGCCACATGCAGCAGCAGGAGAGGAGGCCTCTGATGAAATGCAGGAGTGGACATTATTCATGCGGATCCGAATGATAGCAGATAGCGGCAGTGATTTAGTGGCTTTGATTTCTGTCACTAACGCTGTAAAGCACTGCAGACACACACAGGGGTGATGACCCATGTTTAAAGTCAATGTAAACCAATGAATCACAATCAACGCTCTGCAGCAGACAGGACGGGGCATGTTGTCACACGGGCTGGTTTTGTATGTTGGTTTCAAACAACTAGTTCAATACTGTCTTAAACTTATTATTTATATTTGTCATATTTTGTTCTTTTTTTTGACTGCCAATGCACTGCATGTTTTTTTTTTAGTTATTATTACTGCAGAGTTATTTTCATCAAAAACATGTGCAATACCCGAAACAGTAGGCTATTTAAATATCTATATTAATCTAGCATATCCTCTTTTCCTATTGACGGTGCATTGCATAACAACATAGAGATTATATAGATTGTTTTGTGCATATTTTGACCTATTCTTTCAGCCAAAATGACGATTTTATATTTGTATGTTTTCTTTTTAATATTTGTTTTTGTTTTTTTATGTTAGTATGTGTTTTGTTGGAAAGCGTATAGCCTCTATATAACATATATCATCATTTATTTTATATAATAAAATATTACGGTTACACATTATTTTAAGGTTTCCTTGTTATAAAGTAATTATACATGTATGTACTGTGTAATATTAATTAACTACATGCACTTACTATAGGGGTAGGGTTAGGATTAGGGTTACGTACTTGCATGCAATTATGCATAATTTAGTGTTATTATAATAGTAAGTACATGTAATGTGTAACAAGGACATTTTAAAATAAAGTGTTACCATTATTATATATTATTCTGATTCTGAAAGCTTATAAAATGCTTATGAATTGCAAATTCACATTGTGACAACTTACCCCGGTCTCTGTCATCCTCAGCAGCACCGGCTCTGTGAGTGTCTGTCTCTGACTGATGCTTCAATAACACTCACAGACAGAGACAGACTCGTTCAGATGCAGTGAATCAGTGTTTTGAACGAGTCGGTTGGAGCGAATGATTCAGTGATTCACTCAAAATCACAGTCACTTTCGCCATCTATCTATCCATCCATCCATATATATATTAGTTTGTGTGTGTGTGTGTGTGTGTGTGTGTGTGTGTGAGTGTGTGAGTGTGTGTGTGTGTGTAGTTTTTCACAGCCCTCATCTGGTGTATGTTTTGCTATTTTAATTTAATGTACTGTAGTTTACTTTATTTATTTCTGAGTTGACAGTATTTTTGCAGCTCACTGGTTGATATGGTGTCTAGCACCATCTAGTGGAACATTCTAGAACTGACAGTGCTGTTCATTTAAGATCATAGAGCTGTTTATTATTATTTCATTGTAATTATTTATAAAGTTAATCTCAGATGAGCACCAGTGCTGCTCTTTACATACTGTAATATATATATATATATAATCATTTCACAGAAATATCATAAACAGATATTATTATGGTTAATGGACAAGCAACACATTTTTAAGAATATTTTGAAGCGAGCTCAACAACACATGCACTGATAAATAGACTCAACACAAGCAAATAAAGACACATCAGAGGTGCTTAAGACAACATGTGTATCAATGCTTGCTTTGAAAGCTCAGATTTTAGTTTATTTTAATATCCTTTTAAATCATAGGATTCCTCAGCCTTATTTTTATTTTATTATTAGCCTAAAATACTGATGAAATACACCATTACTGTGAGGGTCAATATATCAAAAAAACAAACACGGTTCATTTTCATTTGTGTTGTTTGTTTGTCAAACTGATGTTTTGTTGATTAGCTGGAGTGTGTTTTATATTCAGATATTATATTTAGTCATTTAGCAGAGGCTTTGATCCAACAGAAGCAATCCACTGTAGTTTGAAAACAGCTAAAACTTTATAAATACTACCTATACACGTAAAAAATAAAGATATTAAATAAAAATGACAAATGCATACAACACAGTTTAACAACTTAACATTTAAATAAAAACAAAAATAAATCAAGCTAAAAACAATTCAAAATATTGAAGAAGGTATAAGATTCTAACATAATAACACTAAACAGCTAATATATGTGTATATATACAGCCACACACTTATATTCAATATATATATATATATTCTGTCATTTCTGTTTACTTTGTTGAAGTACTAAAATAACTCAAATACAACTAAAACAAAATACAAAATAAAAAAAAACAATAAAAAGACAAACGTTACTCCAACTTTAACTCAAATCAAAGCAGATAACTACATTACTTTATCAGAATTATACAGAATATATCAATATATTAATGTAGAAAACACTTGTTAAATGATAATATATTTATATTTTTGATGAGATAAATGCTGTTAACACAGTTATTCTCCTGAACCTTCTCATATGATTCATAACTTTAAATTATAATAATAAACAGTTCTGGGAATGTTCTGTGTGCTCTTGTTGTTGTTGTTGTTTTGTAAAAGACCAAACAAACAAACAAACAAACAGTAATCTTCCCAGAATGCTCTGAAAGCCAGAGGTTCACTGGGTTTAGACAATTATTTTATATCATTGTTTCATTTTATAGCCATTTTTAGATAAACTGCTATCAAAATAATAACTCACCAAATGCCCTCAAATGTCATTTTTACAAATGATGTGAATTTAATTTAAAAGCTCAGACAATAATAGGCTTATAAACCCAAAACAACAATAAATAAAGTTTTTTCTTGCATGTTCGCGGTGCATGCTGGGACAGCGGGTCCTCCATCTTTAAACCCCAGAGCAGCACAGCTTCCGCTCGGCTCTACACACACATGCACATTTATGACACAATAAGCTGGATCTGCTTTGAAGCGAGGTGTCGGAGCAGCTTGATCTCATCCACAGAAACATCGCGAGAGCTCTTCTTCTTTCGTCCATCGCTCCGTTTTCTCGTGTCTCGCTCCGGAGATGAGTAGAAGATGTCTGTTTCGGGACTGAAGGCCGAGCTGAAGTTTCTGGAGTCCATTTTTGATCCGAAGCACGAGCGCTTCAGGATCCTGGACTGGAAACCAGACGAGCTGAGCTGCCAGTTTAATGTGACCGGAGACCAGCTGCTCATCATCCACTGCAACATCACGGTACTCCAGCACCTCTGTGTTTACCTGCTGCTCTCTGGGGGGTCTGTGCTCACCTGGGGTCTCTGGGGGGTCTGTGTTCAGCTGACGGTCTCTGAGGGGGGGTCTGTCCTCAGCTGACGGTCTCTGAGGGGGGTCTGTGTTCAGCTGATGCTCTGTTATTCAGTTCATGTCTCTGGGGGGGGGTTCTTCATTTCCGGATGCCATTTTCTGTTGCGACACTGACGTCATATTACAAGCCTAGTGTGCACACTATCTAGACTGCATGCTGCCACCTAACCTCCATCCTACAACAGATTTGCCCATTTCATACAAACTGATATTATAAATATGGGTGGAATATGATGTGGAGGATATTTAGTGTTATTTTATTTATAATTCTATGTAGACAACATTACTGAGCACACTTGATCTAACAGCTGATCAAATTTATCAACAAATATTAAAAGAGAAGTTAACCCAGAAATGAAAATCTGCTGAAAATGTGCCCTCGGTTCATCTGAGATCAGAATGAGTTTGTCTCTGCAATGGAAGTGAATGGGTGCCGTCAGAATGAGAGTCTGATAAAAACATCACAATAATCCACAGCTCTCCAGTCCATCAGACAACATCTGGAGAAGACAACAACATCTGGAGAACATCTGGAGAAGACAACAACAGCTGGAGAAGACAACGACATCTGGAGAACATCTGGAGAAGACAACAACATCTGGAGAAGACCACAACATCTGGAGAACATCTGGAGAAGACAACAACAGCTGGAGAAGACAACGACATCTGGAGAACATCTGGAGAAGACCACAACATCTGGAGAACATCTGGAGAAGACAACAACATCTGGAGAAGACCACAACATCTGGAGAACATCTGGAGAAGACAACAACAGCTGGAGAAGACAACAACATCTGGAGAAGACAACAACATCTGGAGAAGACCACAACATCTGGAGAACATCTGGAGAAGACAACAACAGCTGGAGAAAACAACAACATCTGGAGAAGACAACAACATCTGGAGAACATCTGGAGAAGACAACAACAGCTGGAGAAGACAACAACATCTGGAGAAGACAACAACATCTGGAGAAGACAACAACATCTGGAGAAGACAACAACAGCTGGAGAAAACAACAACATCTGGAGAAGACCACAACATCTGGAGAACATCTGGAGAAGACAACAACAGCTGGAGAAGACAACAACATCTGGAGAAGACAACAACATCTGGAGAACATCTGGAGAAGACAACAACACCTGGAGAACATCTGGAGAACATCTGGAGAAGACAACAACAGCTGGAGAAGACAACATCCAGCATTAAGATGTTTTTAACTTCTAACAGCTGGTTCTGTCTCAAATACATAATATTGCTTTCTGCCGGCACCCATTCACTGCAGAGCATCCACTGAATCTGACATTTCTCACAATCGGAGTACATTTTCAGCACATTTGCACTTTTGGGTGAACTATTCGTTCCTGTAATGATGATCTTGTTATTAATTACATCTACATTATAATTGAACAGGTGCTGTTGGAATAAAGAAGTGGCAGCTATAAACCAGATCAGTGCATCTACATTCAAATTAAACCATGTCTTCAAATTAAATTATTTATTTCTATTTGAATATGTATGCCTGACTAATGGGCTACGCATCAGACCGTTTTCAGCACTCTTATCTTATCTGCATGATAATAAGCAGCTCTTCTTCAGCAGTGCATGCGTTTAAAGAGCGTCAGCGTCTCTGTATGGATCTACAGCGCTTGCATGATTCATGGATTGTGCTTCATTGCAGGTGTTTTAAAAGACGGGGATGTTCTAATTATGTCATTCGGACTCTCCTGTTCCTGTATTATTATTATTACTGTTGTGTAATTTACAGTAATAAACTATAAAAGAAATGGGAGAGTTATGTTGTGTCCTTAAACAAATCAGAATTTATTTTTAATTAATTGTTTTGGTTTTATAAGTAAATCCAGCATGAATTGTCTACAGAACTAAGCAGTTAAGCATGTTCTGAACCTTTCCCTGCTCGTGCACGTCACAGTTTCACAGAAACGCTTTGCACTGTGGGTAATGAGGGTCGTCTCGCTGAGTTCTTGCTCATTCCCTGTCCTCTGCTGTTTCAGGAGTCCTACCCGTCGACGCCGCCGATATGGTTCGTGGACTCCGATGACCCGAGCCTGACTCAAGTGCTGGAGCGTCTGGAGGAGGTCAGGAGGAGCAGCACTCTGGTAACAACACTTCATCACCTCTACAGCAGGACAGGGCATCATCATCTCCATGCATCACCATTATATCAAAATTATTTAGTGCCTTTTTATTAAATTATATATCTGGAGGAGCTGTGAGTGTGTGCAAGTGCTGCATGAACACTCGGGCTGGGAATCCTCAAAACACGCAAGCAAATATAAAGTAATAAAGGGGGAAAAGACAATTATATGTGAAAAACAAAAAGTACTTTCAGTATCTGCGAGTGCTTTATGCATCTGAAAGTTTACAGACAATCATAGTTCTGGGTTTTTCTGTTTTCCTCAGCATTATTACAGATGAGATCATAGCTTTAACAGGCTAATGCACAGATCCGTTTCCACATATCAGATGTTTTGTCCTGTTCTGAAAACATAGCTCACAGCGTTTACGTCAATCCCGTCTCATATAATATCAGGAGATGCAGTGTGTTTAACCGCAGCCGCGAGCGATGGAGCTCCAGGACAAACACACAGCGCTCTGAACGTCTGTCAGTGCTTGAGTTTGTGCGTCTCATATGGACTGCGTTCCTAACAGCAGCAATGAAAGCATATCTGAAGTAAAACACTCAAATAACGAAAGTCAAGCAATGCACACGTGTCTCTCAGCATATTCTGTGCAAAGCAGCCGCCGTGATTCTCTCTAGCGCACACACCTGCCACTACAAGCTTGTGTTTTCCAAAAATGTCAAATTTAAAAATAGTGGGTGTGTTTTAGTTTTATTATACTGCGTCAAACACACACTGAAACCCACTCGTCAGCATAAACTGAATAAATAAAGGATCAGTTTAACCTGAAGAAATTATTACAGAATGTAGTTCTCAAAATGATAATAATATAATTAAGAAATATATATATTTTTTTTTAATCCGTGTTTTAATTTATACAGTTCTGTTGTCCAGTATCTTATTTGACAAAAAATAAAAATGCAATGTATTGTTGTAGGCAATAATTTGATTACAATTTAAAAGATTGTGAAAGTTGTATTTATTGATTTCATTACAGACCATTTTGATGGTAAATTTGCATGGAATCATAAAACCCAGAATCCAGAACAATATGAAAACATAAGATGTATTTCATGGGGTCCTAAATGAAAAGGCATCTACTCTGGAGTTTAGTTGTCAACAAACAAGATATACTTACATTTGTTCTCCAGGTTTAACAAACGTGCGTTTGTCTCCGGTAATGGTGAATAAAATATCAATATTGTATTATAAGGTAAGAAATATCGCAGTAATATCATCCAGCACTTTTATCGCAGATCCTTCCTTGCTTTAAGTCATATTGAACTTCTCATTTGAAGGTTGTGTGCGACAGCAAAGCATCTTCTGTATGTGTGTGATGTCAATGATAGCAGAGTAATCGTGATGCTTTGAACAGCACTAAAGGGTAATTAGCAGCCTAGCTACACTGTAATCGAGTACAGCGTTACACAACACACTAATTGCTGTAATATGAGCGTGAGCTCGGACCTGACAAAGCTTACGAGTCTCTTTGAGCTGGACTTTTTTTAAGCTAAAGCTTTGCTTCTGTCTGCTCTATTTATGGTCTATAATAGATTAACTGGGACACACAGCACACTGCATGCACAGCAGTGTATGTGTATTTTTAAGTTGAGAACCCTTCAAAGCCGCTGATCTGGCTGCTCTCTTCATACTGTCAGATATTAATTACATGCAAGTGAAATTTCATCAGCTCCTGTTGTAGTGTTCTGTCCAAGACTCGCCTCACCTGCACTGATGACTTAAAGAGGATCATGTGCACAAAGTATCCATCGAGACCTGACAAATGCAACCAAATCTTGATATGCATGTTATTAACTGTTCATAACACTGATTGGGGCTTGTTCATAGCAAGTTAGTCAGATCAGAAATGAACTTTTCCACTAAGGGTCAATATTTGACCCACGTTTTCACGTTGGGTGTAGTTTTTGGCCCAAGCTAGCCTTTCTGCCCCTGCTGTGTGTAATGCTCTTGTGTGTTTGTGGTTTCAGCTCTTGCAGCAGCTGAAGAGGCTGATCTGTGATCTGTGCCGCCTCTATAATCTTCCCCAGCACCCGGATGTGGAGATGCTGGACCAGCCTCTCCCTGCAGGACCCGTCAACCAGGACAGAAAGGTCAACCGCTGCGCTTGAGTCACGCTTGCTTTCTTAAATGCTCAGTTAGTCAAAGTCCTCAAGCCAAACCAGGCACTAGGGCTGGGCGATTTGGCAAAACAAATTATTATTATTTTCTTTTTACGATTTTTAACTAGTCAACTTGAAAATGTAACTACAACATATGATTCAAGTAACTTTTCCTTTATTAACTCTCTAGTTAAAGACATTTCCGTTCCGAGTGCAGCACACATGAAGTTGCAACATGATGGAAATGTTAAATAAATCACTTGTTAAATATCTTAGCAGAAAATATGCATGACAACTTTACATATTGTACAAACCCGTCTTATACAAATGTGTCCCTGCAGCACAAAAGCAGTCATCAGTAACACAGCTATATTTATAGCAATAACCAACAATACACTGTATGGATCAAAATTATACATTTCTCTTTTATGACAGAAATCATTAGGATATTAAGATCATGTTCCATGAAGATATTTAGTAAATTTCCTACCGTAAATATATCTAAACTTCATTTTTGATTAGTAATATGCATTGCTAAGAACTTCAACTTTAAAGGAGATTTTCTCAATATTTAGATTTTTTTGCTCCCTCAGATTCCAGATTTTCAAATAGTTGTATCTCAGACAAATATTGTCCTATCCTAACAAACCATACATCAATGGAAACCTCAATTTTTCGAAATATTTCAAAACTCCCATCATCTTGCATGTTTTTCCTATTCCACTGCCCACCTCGAATCTTTGTCAACACAAAAGTGCATTCTGTGTGAAGGGCGCCGAGCGCTAGATTTATGGTTGGATCGCTCTTTTCTCTTTAGTGTTATCATTGGCATATTGTCAAAGTGTCTAATTCTAACGTTCGGTAATATTTCTATTCAAAATTGCGATCCCTCGATTTCTGAAAAATACAATCGTGGCAAAACATTACATTCAAATTCATCGATGAAATCACCCAGCCCTAGCAGGCACACTATCAAATGTGTGTTAGCTTTTAGTCCAGGCTCATTAAACCATTGCCAGCCACACAGGACTTGCATGACTCCTCAGTTGTTTACCTGATGTAAGTCACTCAGAACACAGATAAACCAGACGAGAAACCGCTGCCACACGTCTAACATGCAGAGGCTTTCACACGAACGCTCGAAACCATTCACATGCATGTAATTCCAAGACTGTATTTTCCAGAAAACTAGTCGTACCTGACTATAAGTTGCACCGGGTCAAAATTGCATTTAAAAAAACACAGACAAGTCACATTGGTGTGGAAGTCATATTTTATTATTCCATTGATATGTAGCATAAAATACTGATAAATAAAATCCAACGTTTGCCATCATAAACACTATAGACATGCATTTTAGTTTCTCACTCCAAAACAAATATTTTATATTCAACTGTATTCAAAACAAAACGGGAATAAACAAATGTAAATGTGACACAAACATAAATTGTAGTGGCATTCATTATAAGCAACAGTTATTATAAACGCCACGCCTAAATGAATTCATAAAGTAAGACTGAGACTAGCAGTGTGTGAAATGCACTAGATATAATATAATAATCTTTCTCATTCTGCACTAATGCAAACGTGTGTGTTTTAGTCTCTTCCAGGACATTTGAGATGACAAAAAATACTTCTATTGCAGAATATATTATAGGTTAAAGTTTGACCATTAACTAGTTGCTGCACTAAAACACACACAAAGTGACACATTTCTAAATGTTTAGCATCAGTTGATGTCGTGCAGGATCAGGAGGTAAGGTTCCGATATGTGCATCCTTGCCATAAAAGTAGATAAAGTATATATATTGAAGTAGGGTTATGGAAATGTCGTACAACATTGTTCTTTTGCATGACATGCAACAATATTAGCAGTACATAGAGTCGGCTTGTGTTTTCTGCTGTGGTTTAACACGAACGTTTTCTTCTGTAGCTGGGGACGACAGATGAGGTCACATCAGAGGAGGAAGAGGAAGAAGAGATGGGAGAGGTTTATGTCTGTCATTCATGTCTTCTGTGAGGTCGTGAGCGTCTCGCTCTCTCCTTATATATGTGTGTGTGTGTGTGTGTGTGTGTGTCAGCAGGACATCGATCTGGAACACTACGAGATGAAAGAGGAGCCGGTGGATGGGAAGAAGTCTGAGGATGATGGCATCGAGAAGGAGAACCTGGCCATCCTGGAGAAGATCCGCAAGAACCAGCGGCAGGACCACTTGAATGTAAGTGCTCACTCGGTAAGGGGACTTTCCTTGTGTTTGGGGGCTGATGGGGGTCAAATACAGGCTATTAGATGGAGATGTGATGATTATGCAGAAGTTTGGTTTGATGTTCATTTTGAAATTAAATGTTCATGGAGTGCTCTCCTTCTGGTGCATTTAGCTGTTTTTAATCTAAATGTATGTGTGTGTTATATGGACCTATTAAGATTTTGCTTGCATCTACATTGTAAATATATATTTTTTGCTATTTTATTACATTTTTAGAGATAAATCAATAACGGTTACATTTGTAACAATATTTCAAGTGTAATTTATGAGATTTGCTGCATTTTTAATCCAATTTTTCTGTGTAAAAGGCAAAAAGTTGATAATACTGATTTCAAAGTTAAGGATTCGTGATCAACTTTTTGCCTTTTACAAAGAAAAATTGGATTAAAAATGCAGCAAATCTCATGAATTACACTTGAACCAAAACCTATCCTAACATCTTAGTTGATAATTCAGTATAGTTCATTTTTGAGAAAACATCCCGTGTTTGGATAGTGACCGTAATGCTTTGGTAGTGACCACATCACATTACAGAATCATAACTTGCATTCTAAAACATACTAAAATACAAAAAATAAAATTGCATAACTGTTCTAAAATTGTTAATTTCCCCCAAATATGAGGATTGTGTTCCCTTTTGTCACTACGGTCGTGACAATTTTATGGGATAACACCCAACAAACCGAAGATGTCACTACCGGTACTCCACCTAGCGTTTCAATGCAATTTTAGATACTGTTATATATACTGCTTTATATATATATACCTAGCTCAAAGATGCTAATGGTTAGCTAGCACAGTTCTGAACAGTGGTACACGTATTAAAAACTGAATGTTATGGAATAACTCAAAAAAGTGTGCTTAATTGCAGAAAAAAGGTGTTCGGTAGGGATGTTCCTTAAAGTTACACAGATTTATCAGACTTTAATTGATGACATGACAGTTTAAAGTCAATGAATGACTTTAAACTGGTTGATCGTAGGATCTGAGCTCATGCACCTCAGTGAAGTCTTGAGTGAATTTATCCACAAATAATGTTTTTCACTCATAACTGAAGTGCATAAATTCAGATCACAGTTGATAAAAAGATTAAATCCAATATTTGATGATTAATATGGCGTAATGAGAGATTTATGAGCTGTTTTTAAAAGGACAGTCATTTTTGATGAGGAACACAAAATTATGCAGAGGATTATCAAGTTTTGAAACAATGTTGCAGACGTGACTGAGGAGCATATCATTATAAATCTGACATGTCAAACATGTGAGAAATCTCTCTTGAACGTCACAGTATTTCTCAAGGAGACTTTTGAAAAGGTTTGTAGCAAAGTCAGTCCAGAATCACTGAGGGGTTTTATTAAAATGCACGTTAAACATTCTTGGTTTTTAGTTATTTTCACTATTGTGTATTTTAATCTTGATTTCACCATGTAAGCTAGCATGCATTAAAGCATATTTGCCCATCAAAAGATTGAAGATATAATTCAATAATGACAATATCATAATCAATAGTACTACATATTTACCTTATGGTAATTTGACAGAATTTCAGGATTAATTTTTATTAATAAAAAACATTTGATTGAGGTCATATGAAGTATCTGCTGAAAATATCTCTCTTGACTTTCTGTGAGGCCTTTTTTTTACCTCTCATTAGCTGAAATGAACTGGATTGATTTGAGTTCATTTGTACGCTGTCTGTGTTATGACTGACGGGGTGTGTTCTGTCGGGTCCTGTAGGGCGCCGTGTCTGGATCTGTTCAAGCGTCAGATCGCCTCATGAAGGAGCTCCGGGAGATCTACCGGTCTCAGAGTTATAAAAACGGTAAGGTAGCTGTGACTGTGAGTGACCGAATGACCAGCGCCACTATCTGATCTGATTTATTCTCTTCTCCAGGCATCTACTCCGTGGAGCTGGTCAGCGACAGCCTGTACGAGTGGCACGTCAAACTGAGAACGTAAGAGCACAGTTCCTCTGGGTTTCCACCTTGTTTCTGAAGTTTTAGGGTTGGTACAGTTTTCAGAAGCTGAAGGTGTTTGTGCTGTTCTTGTGCTCAGTGTGGATCCGGACAGTCCTTTACACAGTGACCTTCAAGTGCTGAAAGAAAAGGAAGGGATGGACTACATCCTCCTCAACTTCTCATACAAAGTGAGTGAGACCAGACCAGACCAGGGAAAATATTCACACAATTATGTCTGCAATTTTTTTTTATTTTCACAGTGCCGTGAAAAGGTTTCACGTTTTCCCCGTTCCTGTTTTTTTTATTTTTTGCATATTTGTCACACTTGAATGATTCAGATCATCAACCAAATTTTAATATTACACAAAGATAACCCGAGTAAACACAAAATGCAGTTTTGAAATGATGATTTCATTTATTAAGGGGAAAAAAAGTGGTCCAAACCTACCCGGCCCTACGTGAAAAATGAATTACCCCCTCCTGTTAAATCATGAAAGAACATTATTTTAGAAAGCGGAGTTAAATTACACTAGCCTCACCCAAGCCTGATTACTGCCAGACCTGTTGAATCAAGAAATCACTGAAATAGAACCTGACTGACAAAGTGAAGCATGCTTAAAGAGCAACAGATCATGCATGATCTAAAGACATTCAAGAACAGATGAGAAACAAAGTAGTTGAGATGTATCAGTCTGGAAAGGGTTATAAAACCATTTCTAAGGCTATGGGACTCCAGCGAACCAGAGTCATTATCCACAAATGGAGAAAACTTGTGACAGCGGTGAACCTTCCCAGGAGTGTCTGGCCTACCAACATTACTCCAAGAGCGCAACGACGACTCATCCAGGAGGTCTTAAAATAACCCAGAACAACATCTAAAGAGCTGCAGGCCTCACTCGCCTCAATTAAGGTCAGTGTTCATGATTCAACAATAAGAAAGAGACTGGGCAAAAACGGCATCCATGGCAGAGTTCCAAGACAAAAGCCACTGCTGACCAAAAACAACACAAAGGCTCGTCTCACATTTGCCAAAAAATATCTTGATGATCCCCAAGACTTTTGGACAAATATTCTGTTGGACTGATGAGACAAAAGTTGAACTTTTTGGAAGGTGTGTGTCCCGTTACATCTGCCGTAAAACCAACACCGTATTTCATAAAAAGATCATCATACCAGCAGTCAGACATGGTGGTGGTAGTGTGATGGTCTGGGGCTGCTGTGCTGCTTCAGGACCTGGATGACTTCCATAATTGATGGAACCATGAAGTCTGCACTCTATCAGAAAATCCTGAAGAAGACTGTCCGGCCGTCAGTTTGTCCTCAAGCACACTTGGGTTCTGCAGCAGGACAATGATCCCAAACACACCAGCAAGTCCACCTCCTGAATGGCTGAAGAAAAACTAAATTAAGGTTTTGGAGAGGCCTAGTCAAAGTCCTGACCTGAATCCTATTGAGATGCTGTGGCATGACCGTAAACCCTCCATTCATGCGCTCAAACCCTCCCAATGTGGCTGAATTACAACAATTCTGCAAAGAAGAGTGGGCCAAAAGTCCTCCACGGCACTGTAACAGACTCATTGCCAGTTATCACAAACGCTGGATTGCAGTTGTTGCTGCTGAGGGTGGCACAAGCAGTTATTAGATTACTTTTTCACGTAGGGCCAGGTAGGTTTGGACAGCTTTTTTTCCCTTAATAAATGAAATCATCCTTTCAAAACTGCATTTTGAATTTACTCAGGTTATCTTTGTGTAATATTAAAATTAGTTTGATCTGAATCTTTTAAATGTGACAATTATGCAAACAATAAAAAAACAGGAAGGATGTAAAAATCTTTTCACAGCACTGTATACACACAGTGCGTGCATAATTATTAGGCACCTTGATATTCTGATCAGATTTATTTATTTTTTTCCAAGCACATTTGACCAATGCCAAACCACATCAATCTTAATAACTACCATTCATTTTGTATTTAATCATTTATAAGTGATATATAATTGTCCATGAAGGCTGGATGTGAAAAACTCCTTATATTCAGGTGTGCAGGGTTATTAGGCAGGTTTTCTTTTACAGATAAAATGAGCCAAAAAAGAGATTTAACTCAGAAAAGTAAAAAATGATTCAATCCCCATGAGAAATATTCCAAACTAATGCAATACAGAAATTGCAAAGTTAAGGAATTTTAGCCAAGATTTTTAGCCAATTAATCCAAATTTTGTTTTAACATTTTTTTGAAAAAATAATCTTAAACATCTTGAGTTTTATTTTTAAATAACTAAACCTGGCTCTTGCCATGAACATAACTATAGAAGCTGGCATGGCGTTACAAAGTACTTCTCTGCACCAGGTGAATGTAGATTATTTTGTCTCTGTAATAAAGAATCTGTTCTCGTCTGTCTGCAGGATAATTTTCCCTTCGATCCTCCGTTTGCACGTGTCGTTTCTCCTGTCCTGTCTGGAGGGTAAGACTTACCTTTTCTTTTTGTTTATTTTTGGCTTTATTCCTTACGTTAAGGGGTATTGTGTTAATATATATTCTTTTGACTTCATGAATTCTCTCATGTGCATGCAGATGCATTTATTCATATTAATGCATACCTCCTCATATGTATTCATTCATTGTATATCTGTTACTAGCCAGACTCCTTGGGGTTGTATCATTAAGAATGGTTGGACTGGAGTTTGTATAATTCAAGTCTGAAATGCTGAATGCTGATTGCATAAAGATGCGAAGGAATCCCAGTTAACCGGTTGTGGTGTTATTTTAGGTATGTTCTTGGCGGAGGAGCTCTGTGTATGGAGCTGCTCACTAAACAGGTGTGTTTGCGTCAATGACACGTGATTCATGACGACTGAAAGATGCATGTAATGATCCTCAACCTGACTAAAACGGTCATATCAGGCATATTGTTTATACATGCATTTGTCCCTAATGTCTACTTATAATGTTAGGCAAGGTTTTAAGATGCTAAATATTTAATGTTTTCAAACTGCATCAAACTCCTGTATTTTTGCTGCTGTCTGTAACGCTGATGCTCGTGTGTTGGAGTGTGTCAGAAGCTTGTTCTTGTCTCAGGTGTGTGTGTTTTCTCTCAGGGCTGGAGCAGTGCCTATTCCATAGAGTCTGTCATCATGCAGATAAACGCCACTTTAGTCAAAGGAAAAGCAAGAGTGCAGTTTGGAGCCAATAAGGTAAAAGCTCTGCTTGTGTTTGTCTGGTGGAGTTGCTTTTGTCTTTCAGATTAGTAGCTGATTACATTTCAAATGCAACTTTAATTGCACAGTAGAGGCATGTTTCTGTAAATACTGTTATGACACTCTCGTCTTAATTGTTTTGGTTTGTCTGTGCTGTTTGCAGAATCAGTACAATCTCGCCAGAGCGCAGCAGTCGTATAAATCCCTGGTGCAGATCCATGAAAAGAATGGTAAGAACTTCAGAGTTGGCGAATGAAGCTAATATTCATATCTGGAAATGGAAAACATCATGTGTAGATATTAACATTTTAATATCATAAAAACAGTTCTTGTATCATTCTTGTAACAAAAGGTTTGCCTAAGATCATCTGATTTAACCAGTTAATTACCAAAGAGTCATTTGAGAGTTTAAAGACCATGAAATGATTTGAGTGTAGTTTTATTTCCTGTTGACATTTTCGCTGAAACAAGTATTTATTTATGATAAGCCTTTAGTTCATGATACATTACAAATAAGGTAACTCACTAATTTTTGTGGTCCATTTCTTAACCCTCATAACTCATTCGGGGCTTTTCTGACCTGGAAAACATGCATAAAGATGATTTAAAAAATGTGTAGATTTTATTAATGCTTTAAGACCCTCAAAATGCACAATATAGTTTTTTTTTTAAGAGATATAACCAAACATTTTTTTTATTATTTATATATATATATATATATATATATATATATATATATATATATATATATATATATATATATATATATATATATATATATATATATATATATATAGTACATTCAATAAATAAGTAAATTGAATGTAATTAAATCCCATGCTTTCCAATAGGATTAATACTAATTCACTGATTTATAAAATTTAAAATAATTTTATCCATTATTGTGTTAAATGAGAAAAGTATCAAGTAGACATTAAATAGTAGCTTTAGAAAGAAATATTTTATTTGATTCAACATAACATTTATTACACAAACGTTTAGGCAACAACATCCCAACATGAACTATGGAACATGAAGATAATTTGAGAAACGTCTCAGTATTTTTGTTCATGTAATGAAAGTCTCTGGTAAGCAATGCAGCTTTGTTACCAACGGTCTTAAAATAGCTTCTTTAGTGTTGTGCGGTAGAACGTAAGTCATACAGGTTTGAAACAACATGAGGGAGAGTACATGATGACCATTTAAATTAGGGGTGAACTATCCCTTTAATGATTTTTTTAAATTCTTTACTTAAATGACACACTAAATAAGAAACTAAAACTGCCAGCAGGTGGCGGTAAATGTCTGAGTCATTCATTCATTTGATTCGTCCAAAACGCAGATTCCTTCAGAAACTAAACACCGTGTTTTGCTCACAGACACACAACACTTCTTTGGCTTTATAGGTTATATTTTCGTTGGAAAAATGTAGCTAAGACAATATTGTGTTATATTTTAAACACAGTGTTAACTTCTTATTTACTGAACTGTTGTATAAAATCACATTTGCACTCGCTATTTGGGACACAAGCAACAGTCGTGTGACATCGCTAATCATATGATATACATATGATACAAAAACTCATACAGGGGCATATTTGCCCCAATATCTTGAATTGTTGGGCACCTCGGTGTGCATTATTTTTCTAATAATTCAACGGCCTGTTGTCAATTATTCCTTACATATACACTATATTTACACTTACACACACACACACACACACACGTGTATATACTGTATATAGTATCAGTTTATAGTATCATATGACATTTAAAGAAAATTCTAAATGCTGTAACATGGAAATAACATCAGAAATGAGTCTTTTTGTCATTCAGTCATTAATAAAAAGCTGCTGATCAAATACAATATGGTTTTAGATGAAAAATATAAAGTTGTAGAATAACATTGTTACATAAGTTGTTCAGGTCCAAACAGATCCACAATACAAGAATAGAAAACAGTTTTGAATGCATTATGAGGGTTAGGAAGTATTTTAGGAGTGTGTGTCTGTGTTTTGTCAGCTGGCAGCTTGTGATCTGAAGCTTCTTCAGGAAAGTGTTTTATTTGTGGATCTGAGCTCGTGCCGTCTGTGACTCTGCTTTGACGTGGATTGGTTTTGTCAGTCTCTGTGGATGAAGTTTCCCGAGTGAGTGTTTGCTGTATAAATGTGTGTGTGTGGTTTTCACAGGCTGGTACACACCGCCCAAAGAGGACGGCTAGAGCCCAGCATCCAAACATGGACAGAGCATCTTCAGATGGACATCTTTCTGTCACTGCTCTTCTCCTCTCATCCCTCGTTTTAACCGGAGCCGCTTCTTCTGACACTTCTCTTTCCCTGCGAGTTAAAACGGCTCGATTCGACTCCAGTTTGACCCTCTCAGACGATGCCATGATTCCAGCAGAGCGATGCCAACATCTGCCACAGAGCCCATGCACAGCCTGATTTTCTGCAACGTTCCTCCATTTGTTTTGGTTGCTTATTGAAAATAAGTTTTTGCCATGTTCAGTCAGACTTCACTGTTGTAAATGAACTCCACGATCAAGTCCAGATGCGTTTGGATGAATGAAAGAGCAGCAGGAGCTTCTTCTGTTTCTTCATGACTGCTGATGTGAGCGGGTTTGATGTGTTCATGCCATTGTAAAGCATTTCTATCAGTCTTGTAAGCCGCTTCTCCCTCCCAGTATGGCCAACAGAACTGTCTGGATTTGTAGAATTGTATTTACCGTGTTTTTGAAGCCCCTGCAGTCTCTGGGTGAAGCTGAGTGAGCAATAATGCCTTAAAAAGGAGGTAAAAGGAAGCGAATGAGCAGAAGTTAGTGTTCCTCACAATCGTCTGCAGTATTTCTGTTCAAACCGACATCATTAGAGATGGATCTGATGGCTGTGAACACAAGAAAACAGCCCTTCTTTTGTGTTAATATCCTTCAGAAGCAGATTGATCACTCGACTCTGTTCTCGTTCCGCTTCTTCTCCACTGTATCAGTTTTACTCTAAAAGCACTGGGATTGATCAGCTGTGTTCTTCAGAATCACACGGGCCGATGTGAACCGCTTCACTGCTTAATTTAGCTGAATTACAGAAGTAAACGACACCACTCTGACATCAAGCTAGTTTGATTCCACAGATGTTCTTCCGGCTCTGAGTGTCTGGAATGAGAGGTGAATGGTGACTGATTCTCTTCATTCATTCGTTCAGACGGTGGAGTGTTTGATGGAGAGGGTGAGAGGCTTCGATGTGTTACGCACTGTCAGCATGCTTCGGTTTTATTGCATTTTTTCCCCATTGTAAGTGTAATTTTGACCATGTACAGTACGATTTGTAAACTTGCATCAAGTTTATGAATAAAGAATTTTAAGAAATACATGAGTGTCATTAAGTGTTTAATCACAGGTGAGAACAAGTTTTACACAATGGATATGTTTTCATGAATTTTTAGTCATTGTTTAGTCAAAAAAGCAATGGGAATTTTTTGTTGCTCAGAAAGAGGAATGAAATCTGTTAAAAAATTAGGTAAGATTTTATTTTCAGGGAATTGTGAGGACAGATAAATGCATATTCCTAATGCTTTGATTTTATGTAATAATACTTGAAATTTTACATTATAACAATAATTATTATTTAATATTTTGACATTTAGAAAAATTACTTTGCGAACCAGATTTTTAAAAATGTATTATTTTAACGATTCTTTTATGTATTTGGTTTTAGTTAACATTTATAGTTAATGGTAATAACTTGGTTGTGTGTGTTTATTTTTGCTTGCTTTAAGGGAGCCAGGACCGTCCTAAAGACTGGTTTGCACAGTAAATGAGACGCAGATGTTTCTCGGTTATGACACTTTACTTGCTTCACATGAAATGCAGCTTTATTTACTGTTGCATATTAAAGATCAAAATTGCGTTTTTGTCACATGACTGCTGGGACTAAATGAGTTCTTGTGCTTCTAATGTGCATCAGTTATTTGTGTCCACCAGGTGGCGCCATCAGCCCATGAAAATGACCATGAGGCTTCAGATGCATGCATGATATTCCCTTATTTTTAATAGCTGAAATAGTATTTCTAGTCGAGATTATAGTTCCTGCATGCTCACAGAACTATAAAACCAGTCTTTTCTTTCTTTCTTTGTTTTTATTGATGATCCTGCCGTTCTGTACGATGCTTTTAGGAGATCTCCTGAGAACAGTCTAATCATCCTCGGAGTCTAAATTCCTCTTTTATCTGAGAGCTTTATTGCGGACTGTATTTCTCTTTCCAGTCATTGTGCTTGAAATGCTTTCAGCTGCTCTCAGGATGCAAACGCTCTGCTCTTAAGCTCCAGAAATGAAAGCACTTTTTCTTTTTTTTATTCGACCCTGCAGAGATGCTCCAGGAGGTCAATATGCGATTGTTGAAATAACTCCAATTCTACGTGTGTTTAGTGTGGTTTAGTTTCCATCACTGACCTCTACAGCCAGAGAAACCTGAAGGATAGGAAGTGATCTGGTTTGACCGGAGGTCAGATATACATCTACATGACCTTGAGCAGCTTTGAGTCTGATAATGAGCTGGCATTCATTGTTCAGTCTGAAAACAGATATCAACACCGCTGATTCAGTCATATTGAATATTGGGAAATTGAATTTCTGTCTCTGAAATAAACTTATGATGTTCATCATGTCTGGACAGGTCATCCTGCGCTTCATATCAGACTGACAGTGCCTATATATATATATATCCATCCTTATCTCCTGGCACTATCAAAATTATATGTTTTATATAGCTTTAATTTAGTTTCTTTCATACATTAGAATGTGTCATGTTTTTTTGTTTTTTTTTTTCTAAGTGAAAAATAATGACTATCATACATGTTTACCCTGATTCAGTGTAGCCGTAGTTCATATAATAGAAAATCTTGCCAGGCTGTTTTACAACAAGAGTCATTCGATTCATTAAAAGACTATTTAAGGATCCCTGTTCAGGCCGCAAAAATATTAATTATTGTCATATTAAATCTTTACCAATCTTTGCTACTATCCTACTATACCCATTTGTCAGCAAGAGGTTTTTAATGATTTAAAATATAATAAAATGTATGATCACTTCATCTTTTGTATATTTTAATCAGAACATATCAAAATAAGTATTTTGTTTCATATTTGCATAAAAATCTGTTACCAATGAATGATGGAATATTATTTCACCCATACTTTGACATTTTTTTTTTCACAAAAGTGTTTTGAAACACTGAAGCAGACACATTATTTGCATGCTTGTGTGTGTATAAATATATCAGTTTTATCAGTGTAAATAGATGCGGATGTTGCAAAGAGATGTGTGCTAAACTAAATGTTCATTACAAACAATCAAACAAAACAGAATAGAAAAAGGCTTATTTGAGTGCTGCTCTGTTTGCGTGTTTTGTTTTTAGTATTTATAACTAGCTGAATATAAAACCATAATCTATATCTATGGAATGATAGCTGAGAAAATGTACAATTGCATCTTTTTCTCTGGACAGTATCAGTAAATGATTTATATTTGTAAATCGAACTGAAACTACTTTGCTCGAGTAAAAGTTTGACAACATTGATATTACATTAATATTTCATCCGCAAATGTAATTTCTGAGCATTTGTGCTTAAACAGAGACACAATGTGTTTACCATTTTCAATATTTCACTTTCCTCTGAGGATTGTTACAGTATTATTTCAGTCAGAATCGCTTTAGAGTTTATATGCTGACAGAAACCAGACAAGTTAGTGAAAATCAACACGAATTCATTAAAACATGTCCCAACACTGTAAACGCTGGAACATGAAGCTTTTCCCTCCACGACAGCAGCTGTTTACTGAACTACTTTAGTTATTTCTGTCCTATAAGTTCATTATTTGAGCCTGAATTTGCAGAAATTAAATCTCACAACAATGATACTGAAATGATACTGTTGGATAATCAATAGACTCATCACACCGGAGGGAACACGTGTATCCTCATATATCCGGCGGTATAAATGATGAATCCCTTCAGTAGAAGCAGTATATGGTGTATATTTATCTAATGATGATAGTGAAGTACGAGTACAGCGGTTCATCTACAGATTCTCATGCAGATCTTCACATTTTCCCCTCCAGGAATGAATCTGCTTGTGCTCCATTATAAATGAGCGAATCAGCGTTTCCACAATCAGACAATGACCTTCTGAGGCGTTTCATTCACGAGTCTGCGATGTGTTGGTCAAGCTGAGAGGGTCAGGACTGTAAAACACCAGAGCACTGATTCAGTTTCACTCGCTGGAAGTCAGCGTGGATATTAATGTAATTCTGTTTGTGTTCAGAGAGTTTTTCCCGGGATCCCTTGAGCTAAAGCACTCTATCAGAGGTCTGATGCTGTAAAAAGCTTTTTATTACTGTTATAAATGGGTTAGTGGATTTGTAAATGCCTGCAAATGTTATGAATGTAGATGTTCGAGTGCACAGTGGAGTATAAGACGCTGGAACAGTATGGATATCACCTGATGTTTTCTTACATTTAGTTTTTAGAGTTACAGCATGCAATGAAAACTTACTTTGGCTGTTCTCACCTTAATATTTAAGCTTCAAGAATACAGGCCCTGGTCTCTAGAAAAACAATACATTAATATACAATAAATGTACAATGCAGTAAGTGTCTAAAACAAAACTAGTCATGTTTATGATTACACATTTTACAGTAAAATATAAAAGGTAAATCAGATGCAGCATACATGCAATTAATATGCCCTTGTTTAAAAATAAGTGTATGACAGTGTTGAGCCCTTCTGAAAATTGCACACTTTTAAAAGACAATAATATACAATACACTTTATAATGCATAGACAGGCAATATATAATATGACTCGTTGTATGTTATTTACAATTAAATAAAAGTGTATTATAGTTTAAATGTATAATACATACAATTAGCTGAACTTTAGAGTATTTTGACTCACTTAAGTAGGACTTCAGTACATCTTTATTTACATCTTTGGTTACACTTTATTTTAAGGTGTCCTTGTTACAGTGTAATTATACATTTAAGTACTGAGTGATATTAATTAACTACATGTACTAACTATATGCTTAGGTTTAGGATTAGGGTTTGGCTTAGTTGCATGTTATAATGCATATTTTTTTGTTATTATAATAAGAAGTGAATGTAACATTTGCAACAAGGACACCTTAAAATAAAGTGTTACCACGTCTTCTATTGTCCCTTTATTTGACTGTCTTTGAAATATGGTTAAAGTTACAGCTGAATGCACTGACAGGCATTAATGGTCAACTAAAATATACTTTAAGTCAAGTCAAGTCACCTTTATTTATGTAGCACTTTTAAAAATGCAGATTATGTCAAAGCAGCTTTACAGTATTAAATAGGAAAATATTGTTAATAAAGCAAAAGGACAATAGTAAACACTCAATTTGCAGTTAAAGGGAGTTTGTCATTGAATTCAGTATCTGTGCAATCAAGTGGACGATATCGCTGGAAATGAAGTGTCCCCAACTATGCAAGCCAGAGGCAACAGCGGCAAGGAACCAATTCTTCTTGTGATGTAACGAGTACATCGTGTGTTATGGGAAGTGTTCCCGGTTCCGGTTGACCTAATTAATGCAGAAACATCTCTCTTTAAGGCACTTAAGTATCCTTTTATTTCAGTAATTTTATATCATCTATGTGCAGTATTTTAAATGCAATACAAGAACATTTTTTTTTCACAAGGATGTACAAATAGCCAGAGCTCTTGATCAAAGTGTGGTCTTCGGCTCTACAGTCGTGTAATTGGCCAGTTTGGCCGTCTGGGTTGGTAATTACCCAGCGTCCCCTGCAGGTTATGCTAATGAGCGGCCGCTCTCATAAGTAGGCTATCTATATGCAGAGACTCCTGTAATGGATTTGCTCATTTATTAATGTTAATGTGTTAATGTTCACTGATGAGGAGGGGAAAGAGATACGATGACAGCGCTTAGAAGAGCCAGATACAGAGATATTTCTACAGATTAGCAGAGCTTTTAGACGCGCAGCAGACTTCATGACGGATTGTTGTCATTCTCGTTCAATATCTGCGGTCGGCTGCGTCTCATTCCTCATCCACACACACACACACACTACATCCAACAGGCCGTTTCTGAGCACTTAGCTGCGTTTCTGCGGTTTATCTGCGGTTCCTTCACCTCGCTATTGATCCCGGATATCAGCCCATTTCCCCTGAAACCAGAGATGCATTGTGGGTAATAAAGGGCTGTGGAGTGCATAAGTGCAAACCTGATCCAGTGATTCGGGTCAGAGCCTCTCAGATGACTCTGATTGATGGAACGAGCCGCATTAATAGAGTTACAGCAGAGGATTCACGATCCACTCAGACCCAGTGAGGACAGAGGAGAAGTCGACTCTGGACGTCCAGCGGGAAATAAGAACAGAGAATCCAGGGTACATCTGTCTGACCTTTAGTGATGCAGAGATTTTCTAATATACACAGAGAAAAAAAATCTGTTTCCACTTTCGTCTCAGTGATGACACTCAGCAGCAGCAGCAGCACAGAACACAACCTCCTTTTGAACATTCTGTTGATACTAAGTAATGTTGCAACTACATGTCAACTAACTCTCATTAGAGTATTAGACTGTCTGCTTCATATCTGCTAACTCTTTATTGTGATGGTCTCCCAACAGACCTTCTACTGACTGTAAGTAACTTTGCAAGTACATATCAACTTATTCTAACCCTAACCCTACCAGTCTACTAATACAATACTGACACTCTAATGAGAGTTCGTAGAAATGTAGGTGCAAAGTTACTTATAGTCATGTGTTAAAGGGACCATCAAAATAAAGTGAAACCCACAACCCGTTTAGATTAATCACCTACACTCAATAAACAAGAACACAGAGTTACAAATTAGACAAATTATTGTGAGTTACTTAAATGAACATAAATAGAAACACTTGCACGACTGTTTCCTAATAATAATAATTTTTACGTTTTATTTCTATAGCACCTTTCCAGAGCTCAAGGACACTTTACAATAAACATCCAATGTGCGAAGATAAGATAAAATAATAATACAGGAAATAATGAGACCAGACATCAGAGGAGTAATATGTAGATAGGACAGATGAAACTCAAGTCAACTTAAGAAAGGTAACATTTTGAAAACAAGTAAGTTTTGAGCAGATATTTAAATTTAGACAGGTTATTGACAAGACAGAGTGATCTGGGAAGATAATTCCTTAATTTAGGAGCAGCAACGCTGAATGATCTGCCCCCATGTAAGAGAGGCGATACCGAGGGGAAATTGTGGCCTAATGGTTAGGGAGTCGGACTCGTAATCCAAAGGTTTTGGAGTTTGGATGGGTAAATGCAGAGCACGAATTCTGAGTATGGTTCACCATACTTGGTTGTATGTCGAATGCGTTAAACCTCCTGTATCCTGTATTCAGTAGCAAACAGTCTACTGAACCTTTCGTGTCCTCGTCGATACGTGGGAAGCGGTCCTGACACGATGATCATCGTTGTGGGCGATGTGCTGCGTACCGTCTCGATCAGGCTCCTGAAGTCCCTCTTCAGTGTCTCTGTCTGCCGCAGCTTGGTGTCGTTAACCCCCGCGTGCAGCACGACAGCACCGATGCTCTCGTCGCCCTTCAGGATCGCAGGTATCTGCGCAGAAACATCGAGAACACGAGCACCGGGGAATCAGTGAGTGTGCACTTTACCTTCAGCTAACGTAGCACGGACATGCCGGACGATAGGGTCTCCGACGATCACAGCGTCATGTTCCGTCTCGCGGAGGGGAGCGAAGCGGTTCCAGGTGGAGATCTCGAAGACCGGAGGCGGCGGAGGGGGAGAGGTCATCACCCGGGGCCTGGCTGTAAATATTCTAATATTTTGAGATACTGATTTCTGACTTTCATGAGCTGTAAGCTCTAATCATCAAAATTAAAACAAAAAAACTTTTGAAATGTTTTACTTTACATGTAATGATTCTAAAATATATAAAGTTTCACTTTTTGAAATAAGTTACAAGAAAAAATGAACTTTTTCATGATATTCCAATTTTTTGATATGTACCTGTATTTCAAAGGCAACAAAAGTAATTATGAAATTACATACAAAGATGTATTGAAGTTCTACTTGAGCGTGTCAAAAAATCACAAATTAAATTATTATATAAACTTAAATTATAATACATTTTCTTTTAAATGTAAATTTGTATAAGAAATTATGAGAACAGTCTGCTTTATTTGACAAACATCACCAAACTTGACGGCTGTCTGAAAACATTACACTCAGTTTGCACTTGTGTATTATTTAAAATGATATTATTTAAAGACTTGATGCTGTCCATTAAGTATCAGAATAAAATAACATTGAATATTAAAAATAAAATGTGTAATTCTTTTTTTAATAATGTGAGACGCTGTGAGTTGATTTCCCTAAAAGTGTAAACACTGTATTATTATATTATAAAAATCTATTTGAATTAAGCAGCGCTTGTGATCTGAGGTATTTGTGTGATCTTAATCAGAGCCTGTGTCCGGCCGGTCAGCTCACAGCACGACTCTGATTTCCATCTGTTGAGATAATGGCACTCTTCACATCATGGGCCTGCTAATATAAGATCCTTTTCTGCAGAACGCTCGTGCATGCAGCGCTGGAGATGTCCAGCTCTTCATTACAGAAATGACATGAGACGCTTCCACTCTCACTGCACTCGTCCACAGGACACAATCACTAAATATTTGGGATTTTGAAGTGGACATTCACCCTATATATAGTCTGAATGCATGTTATTGAGAACAATTGATTGAACAACAATTTGAATGACTTCACCTTGGTGTTGCTTGAGACACTTTTTGATGTTTGAGTCACGTTATGCACAGGATTCAGTGTGCATTAGTAAAAATACAGCAGAAAATCTTCAGCATCAGAGATTCACAGACGGTTTTTGTCAGCCGAACCCTTTTAGATGCAATATTTTCTTGAGGTAATCCTTGAGATTTTAAGTAAATATTTTAATAAAAACACATCCATCTAATACTGTAACATATCTGTTTCTGTTTAGTTTCCTTTTTGCCCTTATTTGGAAGTTCTTGTTTTCGTTCCTGTCCTAGTTTTGGTTAATTAATTATCGTCATCACCTGTGTTCTATTAATTACCTTGTTTTCTCGTTTGTTCCTCTCCTTTATAAGTCCTCAGTTCTGCCCTTATGTTTTGTCTGTTCTTGAGTTAACAATGTGCCTAAGGTGTGTTGAAGCTGTTTATTAAAGATTCCTACGTTTGTTTATACTTTTGTCGAGGGCCTTTTTACCACAACCACCGGACCGTTACAAATACTCACGACATGCAAATACACAAATAAAATATTATTATTATTATTTTTTTTTAAATTCATTATATATAGGGCTGCATGACTTGACAAACTGTGAGGCATGTAATCTCACATGGAAACTATATCCACGTAAAAGCATTTATTCAAAATGGAAACCTTTTGTAACAATATACACTAAAAGTTTGGGGTCAGTACATGTTTTTTAAATAAATTAATACTTCAGCAAAGATATGTTACATTGATAAAAAGTGATGATATACAATTTATGATGTTGTTATATATTGTTATATTTAGAATAAATGGTGTTTATTTTTAAATTTGTATTCATCAAAGAATGCTGAAAAATAAAATGGAACACACACACACACACACACACACACACACACTCATCACATATATGACCTTACTATAAAATTATTTTAGAAGACATATTTTTTATTTCACAAGATAATATGTCTATTTGTACAAATGTCGAGTGTGTTGAAAAATGAAACAATATATAATTCTCTGATGAATTTGAATAAGCTGTTGTAGTTTACATATAATCTCTGCTCCACCCCTGGGTTTATTAGATATTGATGGACAGACACAGTATCCGCTCAAAGACACGCTTGACATTCATCTGTGAGCGTCATGAAGGTGCTTTATGAAGCGCAGTGCCACTAAAACATGAATCTGTCTCTCAGACGCTGGCTTTGATGTGGCTGATATTCCAGGGCCGCATGAATGCAGAGGAGCGGAGATGAAACATCACTGCACTGATTGATTTAAATGGACGCCTGTGGATGTGTGAGACGGGCGTCACTTTAACAAGCTCCTCCATCATGAAGCCTCACTCTGCTGTAATCACTGCAGGACAGTCTGCTGCTGTCCAATCATCTGAACACACACAAAGCTGTTTCAATCAGAGCGAGCTGCGCTTTATCTAGCATCACACCGCAGGACTTTATGAGCCAAAGCTGCAATTTATAGTTGTTTTCTTTCAGGACGTTTCCAACTGGCCTCTGGTGAACACTAATTAATTGTAAATACATCACTGTGGAGTAAAGAGTAATGAAAACACTAACAGAAGTGTGTTTGCTGGGCTCTCTATCAGTCTCTACAGCAGAAAGATGTTTATCTTTCTGACTTTAACCCACAGTTGTGTCACGCTGCTGTCAGACACTTTTATCCAAAGCGACATACACATGAGAACAATAGAAGCAATCAGAATCAACAAAAGAGCAATGATATGCAAGTGCTATGATAAATCCCAGTTAGTTCGTTCTTGCACTTTATTATGCTTTATTATTTATTATGCTTATAAAAACATTGTTTCCTAAAGTTGTGAGAACGTTAGGTGAGATGTTGATTTTAACACAAGTCTTAAATAAAGGATCGGGAGAAATGCAGGCAGATCTTTCGTCTGCATCTCTGCAGATGGTTGTGTGTGTTTGGAAGTGTCTGTGTGTCGTGTGAGCACAGCAGAAGAGGCTTTAATAATACACCGTATATACAGTGTCTGTCGTGATGCAGCCGCTGGAGCATGCAGCTCTCTATACAGGGGACTCCAGAGAGCCGGTCTGGAGGGAGCTGTGTGTGTGTGTGTGTGTGTGTGTGTGTGTGTGTGTGTGTGTGTGTGTGTGTGTGTGCAGCACTGGAGAAGAGCTGGGGTCTGAATGATGTTCTGATTGATGATCCTGCTGCACATGGTCCTCATTTCTCAGCGGACGCTTCCGGGCGCTTCCATTTGAAAGCATAATTCATACCTATGTGGAAATCAGGTGTCTCGGCCCGGGACGCTCTGAGAAAACGAATAGAGGATATGACATATTTTATGGACAAGTGAAAGTGAGGCAGGAGTCTTCATCTATTAAGATCAAGGTTGTGAATGAATATGGAGCATTTCTGCATCTGCGTGATGTGAAGTTATGAAGTAAAGGAGGTAAGTCGAGGTGAATGAGTCTGAATTCACATGCAGACAGTCACAGAAATCCTTCAGAATCACAAGCTGGATATTTACAGTAATGAAATGATCCTGTGTTGCATGTGCAGATCTGAATCACTTCAGTCTACTTCCCCTCACTCACTGTTACAGGCACAGCTTTGTAAGGCTGTATTACTGCGGTTCAGCTGGAGATCATGTTAATACTGTGATCATATTCATATAGTATGTGAGTACTGCTGTCTTAATCACACACTGTCAATCTGAGCAAACCACACACATGCTCATGTTTCAGATGGATAAAAACTCTAACACAATCATGCTTTAGGCTGCATCTCTGAAGACTTCAGGAAATTGTCATACATTTGATGTTTGAAAGCAAATGGAAGAACAGCGGCAACAATCAAACATTTAGTTTCTGATATTAATAAAAACACATCCTAAAATGTGTACTATTCAAAAATATTTTACAGACTAAATATTGCACATTTTTGGTGTATATTTTCTTCCTATTTGTTTCAATCGTTGTAATGTGTTTGCTCTCTATTATTGCATTGTTTTTATGGTTATTTCTTATTTTGTGATTTATGTACAATGCAATAACTTCAAAAATCAATTTCTCTCAAGGGATTAATAAAGTACAGCATTTATACATTAGTGGAAAAAAATGGTGTAGAAACAATTTTCGCTCATAAATTGCTGTTAAATTTCACAAATAATTTAACACATTGAATTAAACATGAAATTTTATCCTGAAAAACTGAAACAATATACATATATGTGTATATATATATATATTTATTTATTTATTTTTTACTGTATCTATACATTTTAGTATATGAAAATGTGGCCTTTTCTGAGTGAACTCTGTAGGATGGCATGTTTTCTTTAGACTGCAGTATGTGTCTTGTGCGTATGGTTCATATTTTCTTGAAGGCTACAGCGACTGCGCTTCCTCTCCTCCAGTGTCTCTCATGCGGTCCAGATGCTGGCCTTCATTAAGCGACAGCAGAGCACTTCATCAGTCTCAGCACGCCTCCTTCATCCCTCCTCCTCCTCCTCTCTCTCCGTCTCCTTCACTCCTCAGTTATGCTGATTGGACAGATTGAGAAGATCCTGCAGCTTCATCCCGTTCTCGTTTCCTCTTGTTTGCTGGCCTGTTGGTGTCATTATCTTCTCTTGCATTAACCCATTACCCACAGTGTCAGAATCAAGCCATGGTCCATACGCCTCTACATTCAGCTCTGTGTTATGATAGCTTTGTGTGAGGAATAATATTACAGTCACTCTTCCTCTGAGAGCCTTGGGCTCCTTCCTCATCCTCAGACTCATTTCTGAGGTTGAGCTGATGTGTGTCCAGGTCAGCTTTAACACTGATCTGTGACCTGTGGCCCAACTGAGAGTTTCGCTCAGGCAATGTAAATCTCGGTTTGGTCCCATTGTAATCCATCTCCTCTCCACCTGGAGGGATGTTGAAAGACTTTCACAACTAATTACAATATGGCAAAGGCATTCGCCTATTTTCCACAATTATAACCTTTTGTCAGGCAGTACTCCATTTCATTGTCCGCAGTGGACTCATAATAAAGTAAACACTCTGGGAGATATCTATGATGATAGTAGTTTAAAATCCTTCCAGAATCTTGAAACTCAATATAATCTGCACCTCCTTCTTTATGTATATGTGCATTAGATCGTCTCTACGGGTGTATGGGGTGCCCTGGAGCTCTCTGCCTGTTCACTCTTTACACAAACTAATCCTTCCTTCTGAGGAATCTCCCTCCTCTGCTTCAGTCATCTATCTCTTTCTTCTTGAGCATTCATACAAACCTTTATCTATTACAACTGTTTGGGCCAAGGATCTTAATGAGGATGTGCATGTTTTATTGTCCGATCAGGTATGGGGTGTGTTTAAATTGTCTTCTAAAAACCCTAAATCACCAAATGATTCATTGGAAATTGCTGCATAGGGTTGACTTGACTCCAATGAAACGTTTTTATATGAATCTGTCATTTTCTCCTGAGTGTAATCTCTGTTCCCAAGGAGTTTTAGGGGGGAGTGCCCCTCTCTCTCACCTTTTTGGACTCCTCTCTCACTGGACCCATCATATTTGTTGGGTACTGAGTTATGTTTGACTCGGCGCCATTTTTTCATGACTGACTTTTGGGACTTCAGCTTGTCCGTCCAACAAAGATCTTTACTGTTAGCTGCTCTCACAGCTGTAGCTGTAGCTTGACTGTAGCTGGTCATCCGCTGGACTCCTCCTCACACAATGGACAGATGAAGCTGGACGGTGTATTTGTTGGACATTATCTCAATCGAACTCTCTACTTCTCGTATACATGGAGCTAACGTGAAAACTGATAATTCATGGCATTCAGCTTTTAATGTTGTCTTCTTTTCTAAAATCTTTGTAAATAATTATTTTATTGTTATTTGTTTATCTATTAATATTAATTAATATATTTTTATTATTATTTATTTATTTAAGTCTACCAAGGGGTGGGTTCTAAATTTGTACAGCTGCTTTTTGTTTTGTACTACTGTTCCACAAAATAGGTTGAAATTCTAATAATAAAAAGAGAAATTAAATGTTGGCATATGTTTGACAGTCTTTTATTATTAGTATTTTAAATAAATAATCAGTGAAGCAATTTTACTTGAATGGTACTATTACTGAGTAATCTCTGTCCGCTGAATCAGTGCCAATTTAACTATCACATATTTTAACCTTATTAATTAAAATAGTAATTACACATGAGTGTACACAATAATTCTTTTTTGGTGAGATATAAACTCAGAATTTGGACTTTTTTGTTCCAGTTCCAAGTTTACATCTCATGATTGTCAGTTTATATTTCACAATTCTGATTTATGAAAAAAAATAAGAATTGTGAAATAAAAACAGAATTGTTATGTATAAACTCTCAATTCTGAGAAAATATATATATATTTTTTTAATTCTATCATGGAAACAGGCTTCCTTAATATATACATATATATATATATATTGATGTATTTAGGTTTGATTTTTGTTTTTTTTTATGATTGTAAGTACTCAAGTTGCAGAGAAAGAATTAGCATTTTTATAAATCTTCCAGCAAGATTTTTCATTTTGCATCCTTGTGTGTATAAAGTAACTTAAGTGCAAATATGCTCCTCACATATGATATGAGTGCTTTACAGATTAATAACTGTGGCAATGAGCAGTTTGGCTTTTCATGGAAAGGACCATTGCCTTTCTCCATCTGAAGTTTTTTTTTTTTCAGAGAGATTGATGACACAAATATTGTAGGTTTGAAGTGGTTCCACATGACTCGTCCTCTCTGTTTTTCCTTAGGCTCCTTGTATAACAACAGTGACAAAACAGTCAATTCAGTTTCTTTGTTCTTCACCTGTGAAACATCTTGAAGCTCAATAAGATTGATAGTTGAGTTTTTGCGATTGGCTGGTTTTGCGATCGATCTGAAAGGAGAACGGCGCTCTGCATCTTTGACACGAGCTCATGGAAATCTCTCTCTCTCTCACACACACTCATTCACTTTCTCATGTTCTCTTGCTTCAACAAAACCTCAGTCCCACAAACCTGCCATTAAAGTTTCAGGGCATCAATTCTCTCTCTTTCATCTCACATGCGTCCCTCATAGTTTATTGAATATATATCCAGAATGAAACATTATCCAGCTGTAGGTTCAGTCAGCCATATGTGCTCTCATTCCTGGTGAAATCTACATTGATATGCATCACACATTTGCCCCTAATGTGGTTACAGACCCAAGGGCACTAGGACCAGTCATTTTTACAGTGTCGTTTTTTTCCCAATTTATCTTTTATAAAGGTGAAGGCCTATAGTATTCAAACGAGAAAAGATACTATATACAGCGCTGGCCAAAATGATTAGAACACTAGTATTTCCAGCAGCTAAAAATGGTTTTAAGTCAGTTATTTATAGTTTTGCTGTAGTGTGTCAGTAGGAAATATCAGTTTACATTTCCAAACATTAATTTGGCCATTAATTGTAATAATCCAGTGAGATTTTAGTGCTCCACACAGAGATCTGATCTGATCATCATCCAGTCTGTCTGGAATAACATGAAGAAACAGAACAAACTCTATATATACACACACCTGTGAAATATTCATATTATGAAATAATAATGCTTTGAAATATCCATGAAGAATACACAATCATCACATATACTTTTTTTATTTTTATATATAAAATACATTTATAATTCATTATTTTCATGGAATGACTCAGACATCACACAGCAGTTCTCAAAAAAGTGTCAAAAACACAATGTTCTTTGTATTTCATGGCATTATGTCGTCACATGCTCTGTAACCAGGAACAAGCATCTCGTGATCGATCCATAAATATCTACCGTGTTGCTTGCTGGACATGTTTTTGTTTTAGTATTGATGAGCTGAGAATTGAGAGGGAGAAGCGAAACACTGAAAAATGTATTTGCTGTCGGGTTAAATTAAGTGCCAGAAGGCTTTTCAATTAGCTGTATTTCATGTGTCACTTTGCATCAGGACCAGATCGAGCCGAGTGAATGTGTGCTGCTGCTGCGGGGAGAACATGAGGAATAAATACACTGAGACTCACACCTACGATCGGTCGTGTCAGAGGCCTTCAGCTCACTGGAACAACAATGAAAGTCACATGCATGGACTGAATGTGGCGATAGCATGGATGATTAAATGGTCTTACAGAAATAGTTCATCCAAAAAAAAATTTTTTTGCTTATCGGGTTTGTATAAATGTGTCTCTGCATCAGTGTCTCAGCAATGGATGTGAATGGGTGCCGTCAGAATGAGAGTCCAAACAGCTGATAAAAACATCACAATAATCCACACCACTCCAGTCCATCAGTTAACATCTGGAGAAGACTAAATCTGAAACTAATCCAGCATTAAGACGTTTTTAACTAAAATACGAGTCTATAATCCATAATAACTCTTCCTCCAGTGAAAAAGTGCATCTGCTGTTGTCTCTCGCATCAAAATCCAGCCACATATTAGTTTAGAGCTGTTTTAGCATCTGTGCAGATTTCTCTCCTGATTCAGACCAGAACACTTTAACACTGGAGGAAGAGTTATTATGGATTATATGGACTATCTTTATTAATACCCCTTTAATGGCAGATTATGTAACGGGCCAATGCAGAGCTTCTTTGTGGAAACTCAACAGTTCACTGTTAGAATGATCAGGTGTAAAGGATAAAATTAAAGAATTAATTGCTATTGGAAAGCAGCCACAATTCAAAATTATTTTGGTTCCAATTGGGAGCTTTTTAAGTTTGTTGTTTGGTTTAAAAAAATCACTCAAAAATTCAATTTATTGCATTTAATATCACTTTAAAATGTGATCCATTTGAAGTTGATTACAAATACAATGTATTTAAGGGTTGAAAATAATATATTTAATTTGCACTTATTTGTGTTCTTTTAAAGTATATTATTTCTGCAATAAGTACAATTGATAAAAGTACACTTAAGTGCACTTTTTCCACAAGGGTCTTCATGCACCCTTGAACACTTGGGTAGTAAATTCAAGTAAACAGAGACCATGCTCAAGTGAAAAGATCAGTGTGAGTATTGGAACAGTTGTCTTTCTGAGTGAGTCACTGAATCATCTGCTCAAAACACTGATTTATTCAGGAGGTGTGTGTGTTGTCTGAAGTTGTATGAAAGTGATATCACAGAATCACGCTGCCTCCTTGTTACTCCAATAACCTCTCAGAAATATCTCGGAGGTTGTGAAATAGATGTATGAATCCCCTGAGGTTCTGCAGTTCAATGTTAGTCACAGCATGCATACTAATGACCATCTATGTCTTTGCATCACTGTATATTGTTCACTGTGCTCTTCAATATCCTTCCGTGTCGTTCTCAGGACTCGTCTTCCGGGTGGACGGCTGTAATTGATTATCCTCTTCGCAGTGCAGTCTTTAAAGTCACTTTGGGATTAGCAGCACGGAGAAGCCAGCAGCTCTCGCAGCCCAGACTCTAAATTGATTATAAAAATGCCAGAGTTTGTGACATTGTTCCGTCCTGAGGGAGAGACTCGTGGATACAGAGGCCTACAGCTTTTACTGAGGGTCTGAAGGTGTCTCTCTCTGGAAGGAAGACGTGGTTAAGACAGTTTAGAGAGCGCTGGACTGTTGCGCTCACCCTTGTGCTGTTGACCTGTTTAATGCAGCTCGTGGAGAGAATATATAGATTATATATATACAGTATATATACAGAAGCAAGTCAAACAGATTTCAGCTTTTATGTTATGAAGGTCAAATTAAACCAGTCTTGGAAACTTTTTTTTTTCATTCCTTATTCATTTATTTTTCCATAATTTCTTTGATCTACCCAAACTTTCGAGATCGAACATCTTATGAAAATCCATTCTGAGAATATATATATATACAGAGAGAGAGAATTTATTCAAAATAGAAACCCTTTGTTCAAAATGTTGGTGTCTCTTTTTTTTTTTTTTTTTTTTTTTTAGAAATTAATAGGATATACTAAACTGATAAAAAGTGATAGTGAAACCTGTTTAAAAAATTGTTATTTCGAATAAATGCTGTGCTTTTAAACGTTTTATTCATTGAAGAATCCTGAAAAAAAGTTTCCAAAAATGTTTTGGAGACTGGAGTAATGACGATGAAAATCCAGCTTAGATCACAGCAATAAATGACTGTTTAACATAGATTCACATAGAAAACTGATATTTTACATTGTAATAATATTTCACAATATTACTGTTTTTTGTATGTATGTACAGTATATATACATATGTACGATTGAAGAATATGCTTGAGATTATATGGAAAGAGAAATATACATATCAACAGAATATTGTGTTTTGTGCGCAATTCTCATTCAGGCTGTAATCTTGTCATATTATGACGAAGAGAATGAATCTAATCTGTGTAGGACATTACATTCTGTCCAGTTCAATCAAACACTGACTGATGCACACAAACCAGATCATTTCATCCAGTCTTACTTGTATTGTACTATTTACACTGATGCTTCAAAGAAGCTATAAAGAGAAAGAAGAGGAAAATGAGCACCTGAGGTGGTTTGTGTGGAAGACAGGAAGATGATGTCATGCAATAAAATACTCATATACTGTATCTCATACAGCATTCGATTGCACTCTGTCCACGGCGCCTTCTGCTGGAAATGTCAGTGACACAACATAATGAGAGGACACTAAACAAGATGTCACGCGTGCAAGACTAATTACAGCCCTCACTGCACTGTGCTTTCACCCATGGAGTGATTTCACCCATGGATTATTGTCTCACACGCTCGTGTTGAGGTGTTAAACGCATTCTCATATTCACAATTTATTTAAAAACTTTTATTTACATCAGTTGTGTGAACAAACCAGTTCATTGAATCAAACTTCACAATGCTGCTTTATGAGAGAAATCACAGAGCATGTTTGATTATCAGCCTCGGCTTCCAAAAAATGTTGAAAAATATAATTATGCAGCATTTCAACACACTAAACCACTAGACTAATAACTGGACAAAGCAGCTTATTACTGGAAAAGGACTATTTGTGTTATGCCATTTATAGCTTACTGTTATTCATCAGAAATATGAGCTGAACTGTTGTGATTGGTTTAGAATGCAGTGCTGCATTTTGCAAGATATGTGAGGCATTTTGCCTTTTGTGTGTGCAATTCTTGGATTTGTGTGTAGGAAAAGAGGCAAAGTTTAGAAAATGTGTGCAAGCAGTTGAAAAAAACTCATTAATTCTGCAAAACAATAAATTATTTGTCCATTTTTATACCTGTGAGAAATGCTGCCACAAAATCATATAAGACCATAAAAGTGATTTATTTTGTTGTTAGACCACTTCAAGTCTCAGTAGAGTTATGTAATGTAAATGTAAATATAATGAATTCAAATGTAAGTTTAATGCACCCTTAAACATTAGAAAGAAAGAGCTCTGCCATAAATCCGCAGACACAATAAAATGATGAAAAGCACAGCATTCTGACATGATTCACCGCTGAACATTAGAAAAAAAATAGCTTGTTATTGGAAAAAGTTTACTATTTCTTCCAAAAATGTCATGTTATATCAATATATGTTGGAAAACACAGCCTGTTACTGGAAATGTCACGCCACTGAAAAGCATTATCTTAGTGCATCAGTCGATCCTGACAGTTGCATCCGCTGCATCAAACCTCTACAGACCTCTTCAGACCTCAACATTTATGACTACTACGAGGTATGAGACATTTTCAGACCTTTCCAGACCCTTCGGACCACAGTAACACACACAGACAGACCTCTGGTGATTCTCTGATGCTGATGTTGATGGCTGAATTTCACTCTCTCCATCAACACCAGTGACCTTTGGTGTGGAGCAAGCAGGTGTGTTGACCGAGCAGCATATTCCTCTGCTTCTATAATCCAGAGTCAACACCATTTCCCAGCCCTCCATCACATGTATTTACCCAGTAAACGCTTGCTAAGGCCGGTTTGTTTACCCCTGTCCCTCCACACACACAAACACAGCCGTCCATGTGAATCAGTAGCTCCTGCTCAAAGTTAAACCAAACGTCCTTGAGCGTCTGCTTTGAAACGGACCGCAGACGTATTGATTCTCTGCAGTGTGGAGGTCTGCTTGGTTTATATGGAGTGTTTGAATGGGGCTGTAAGGCTCTGGCAGGTTTACTTTCTTCCCTAGACAGGTAATATTGCTTTCCTGCACCTGCTCTCCGCTTCAGTCTCTCGATTTCTGCTGTTTAATCATAGTATTAGGAGCCCAGTTGCATGAAAACACATATAAATAGTATGCCAAATAAAAACAAAAACAAAACAAAATCCCACTGTTAAGCAAACCAGTGTCTGTGGTGGGAGAAAGAGGACAGATAGTGGCGGAGAGACATGCATTTAAAATAAAAAGAGCGTATAAATAGGGAAAAGGCCAAAATGGTCCATGGGGAACAACTGAAATTGTGGCAAGTTTGGTCCAGTTATTAATAGCGCCGTCACTGACTGAATAACAAACACCCTTGTGTAACAGAAGGGCACTTTAGCACACTTTATGAAAGACTGGAGTAATATACTTTAAAATAATATGCTGTAAATGTGAACTGAATGTAATTTTTTTGACTCTTAATTGCATGTTATTTACCATTAAATGAAAATGTATCTTAGTTTAAATTTATATTAAATGCAATTATTTGAACTTTAGAGTGTTTTGACTCACTTAAGTCGAACTTCAGTACATCTTTATATGTAATCTCATAATTACTTCTATTGTTTTTGAAATATGGTTTAAATGACTGCTGAATGCACTGACAAGCATTTATGATAAAATATAATGTAATTTCTATTCAAACTTACATCAGGTATTCAAACCCATTTGTATTGAAGTTGAAAAATATTATTACATGACACATATGTAACAATCTTTTGGTTACATAAGTATATGTGTAACAGTAGCTGCCTATTGCATGTACATCATTACAAATTGTAAGTACAGGCTGTTCCATAACTTACATGGTAAGTACATTTTGTTTCATGTAAGTACAATAACTACTTCTAAGTACTTAACTAGGTAATTACTCTGTATTATGTATTTTTAATTTGACAGTGAAAGTGTATTTAAGTGTGTTATATTAAGTGTCCTTAACTACTATGCACTTAAATTTAAATTAATAATTGTGTTGTGTTGGGGGTGGTGATGGATAAGACACATGCCTTTGGTGTGAGAGACCCGGGTTCAAATCCACTGTGAGACACCAATGTGTCCCTGAGCAAGACACTTAACCCCTAGTTGCTCCAGAGGCGTGCGACCTCTGACATATATAGCAATTGTAAGTCGCTTTGGATAAAAGCGTCAGCTAAATGAATAAATGTAAATGTGTAGGGGAGCATGGGGGTAGTTGTAACACACATGGTTTAAATATTTCCACACATGCTAGCATAACAAATTTCACGGCATTTACTAGTTGCCATATCAGCACTATATAGAGAAAATGTGCCAAAATTAAAAAATCTTTTGAAGATATTGCTGAACATTCATTTTACCATAGTAAAAGTAAATTTCTGGTTTAAGTAAATCTTTCATCTCAGTTATTAGTATTCATTTAAAATGAGACAAATCTGCAATTATGTTAATCCCCAATCTGTTATTTATCAGTTTAGCAGAACAATTAAATTCCAGTTGTGCAGATGGAGAACGTTGTAACACTGGATTACAATCTGCCCTGCTATTATTAAACTATGCTATTCTATTAGCAATGTAATTTACACTATTTACTTTTAAACTTTGAATTTTAATGAGGACCACTAGAAACAGATGAATAAAAGGCTGACCGTCAATGTTTAATGTTCAGATGTTATTTTAAAAAAATAGTAAAGCATTTTGACTGGTTTGTGTGGGTCGATTCAAGCATGGTGCAATGTTTATTGTCAAACTCCAAAATCAGATTATTTTTAATGGTCACACTTTATTTTAATAGTCCACAGACGGTTCATACTCAGACCCACTAGCAGAAATAGGACAGACAAAAGGTTTAACATCAGACCTACTGACTGAATCAGAACTGACACTAGGCTCAGAATCAGGTTTGTTGACTGAAACCAGATAGGTATGCAGTTCATAAATGGTCTCTATGGCAGTGACAGGGTTAACGGGACAGACATGAGGTGCATTTATAGTTTCCTGGCTCAAAACAGGCAGTTCAATATTAGACTCATGGACTGGAACAGGACATACAGTTAAGTCAGGATTATTATAATTCAGGAAATTGAATTGAATTGAACAAATGGTACAGAATTAGACACACTTGGGAGCAGGGGACTGGCTGACAGATCAAAACCAGATCAAAACCTTTCCCCATCATGGGAAACGCTTCCGACAGGAGAATTAGCTCAGAAACAGGAGGAGTTGAGAGCTCTGGTTTAGAGACACCAGCTGCATGGCCTGACACCAGCGGTAGGTCCTGCACGCTGGTTACCGGTCTGGGAGCTTGAAGTACTGACCTTGACGATCTAGGTGCAATAGACAGAGAGTGACAGGACTCTGGACGATCAGCAAAGACATGGCGAGACTCTGGACGATCAGCGAAGACATGGCGAGACTCTGGACGATCAGCGAAGACATGGCGAGACTCTGGACGATCAGCGAAGACATGGCGAGACTCTGGACGATCAGCAAAAACCTGGAGAGACTCTGGACGATCAGCGAAGACATGGAGAGACTCTGGACGATCAGCAAAAACCTGGAGAGACTCTGGACGATCAGCGAAGACATGGAGAGACTCTGGACGATCAGCAAAAACCTGGAGAGACTCTGGACGATCAGCGAAGACATGGAGAGACTCTGGACGATCAGCAAAAACCTGGAGAGACTCTGGACGATCAGCGAAGACATGGCGAGACTCTGGACGATCAGCGAAGACATGGCGAGACTCTGGACGATCAGCAAAAACCTGGAGAGACTCTGGACGATCAGCGAAGACATGGAGAGACTCTGGACGATCAGCAAAAACCTGGAGAGACTCTGGACGATCAGCGAAGACATGGAGAGACTCTGGACGATCAGCAAAAACCTGGAGAGACTCTGGACGATCAGCGAAGACATGGCGAGACTCTGGACGATCAGCGAAGACATGGCGAGACTCTGGACGATCAGCGAAGACATGGAGAGACTCTGGACGATCAGCAAAGACCTGGAGAGACTCTGGACGATCAGCGAAGACATGGCGATACTCTGGACGATCAGCGAAGACATGGCGAGACTCTGGACGATCAGCGAAGACATGGAGAGACTCTGGACGATCAGCAAAGACCTGGAGAGACTCTGGACGATCAGCAAAGACCTGGAGAGACTCTGGACGATCAGCGAAGACATGGCGAGACTCTGGACGATCAGCGAAGACATGGCGAGACTCTGGACGATCAGCGAAGACATGGCGAGACTCTGGACGATCAGCGAAGACATGGCGAGACTCTGGACGATCAGCAAAGACATGGAGAGACTCTGGACGATCAGCGAATACATGGCGAGACTCTGGAAGATCCACTGAGAAGTGACTTGACTTGTGAAGATAAGCTATGATTTGACTTAACTCATGACGATCAACTGTGACTTGACTGGATTCATGAAGATCAGCTGAGACTTGACTGAATTCTGGCAGATCAGACGAATGGAGTCCGAAATAACAACCGCGACATGTTTAGGATCAGGAACAACGGTAGTATCAACACAGTACTTTGTTGTTGCCGCCATTTTGTGAGTTCGCTCCGTGGCTGCCAATACACGAGCAGACGTGGAGTCGTGTTCCTCCGCGACACCCGCAGTGAACGCTGAACCAACAGTCAACAAAGCATAGTCCATAAACTGAGCGAGCGATGAATGCAGACCCTCGCGTCTAAGCTTAGGCCGAAGAGGTTGATTTATGCCATCACAGAAAATCTCTATCAAAATAATGTCTGGTAAATCTGAATAGTGAGCAACGGCTAAAAATTCTCGAATATGGCTTTCCAACGATCGTGAGCCTTGCTTAATGGCAAGTAATATTCTTGTTGTGTCCATACCTAGCCAGTGTCCACTATAACAGCTGCTGGATCCTTGTGTGGCCGGGTATTCTGTAACAGGGTGAACGAGATGAGAGATGTGCGGATCTATCTGCAAACTTTATTATACAGAGACGTGGTCAAAACACAGGCAGGGTCAAAACACCAGCAAACAGGTATGGCACAGACGAGAAACAAGCATAATACAAACCAGATGTGAGTCAGTCAACAGCGAACGTGATCCAGAGGGCTTGACAAGAGGGGCAATCCAGAAACATGAGTCAAAATGGCAAGACTCAAAACCACATTTAATGTGATTTTGAGCAAGACTGAAAAGATGGAGACAGTGTGTTAGTGTGTAAAGCTTTGTTCTGTTGAGATTCAGAAGAGTTTGTGTTTTGGTGGTTTAGGGCTTTCCATTGTGCTGCAGAGAGGAGCTCATGTTTGTGCTGTTTCTGTTCTTACAATGAAAATCAACAGGATTCAAAACCCACAAACTTCCAGGCTTTTTTCTGAAACATAACCTTTTGTGGTTTGCATTAGTAACTCATACAGGTTTGGGCTGATATGAGGTGAGTAAATGATGACAGAACGATCATTTCTGAGTATTCTGACACATGTTTCTTTATCTGATTCTCAGTTCCCAACCCAGTCACTGTGTTTGATCTATTTAACTGGTCTAACTGGCAAAAAAGTGCTGTTCAACCAGTATGGTCATTATAGTCTACCAGCAAATGACTGATCTGGAGTCACAAGGTGTGAGTTAAACAGACGTACTGGAACAGCTTCATCACTGCAGCACTTCACACCGGCCCCACGGTCCTCCATCATTTTGTTCTGAGGCGTGGAAATCAGTCTCTTCACACCAGAGGCAATGTCTTTGGCCGTCCTTGAGCACACACACACACACACACACACACACACACTCTCTCACACACTAGAGACACACAGGCAGAGAGAGATTGGAAAGGGCGTGTGGGTCCAACAGGGTTTTTAAGCTTCAGGGACGGCCATTTGTATTCCTCTCACACTGATGACAGAGGGTGTTTGTGGACGTGTGTGTGTGTGTGTGTGTGTGTGTATGTCTGTGTCTGTCTGTCTATCTGTCTGTGTGTGTGTGTGTGTGTGTGTGTGTGTGTATGTCTGTGTCTGTCTGTCTATCTGTCTGTGTGTGTGTGTGTGTGTATGTCTGTGTCTGTCTGTCTATCTGTCTGTGTGTGTGTGTGTGTGTGTATGTCTGTGTCTGTCTGTCTATCTGGACACATGTGTATAATGACACAGGTATGACAGGTATTATAAGGAGAAGGTGATTTATGAGGACATTGCCCCATGTCCCCACTTTTCAAAACGCTTATAAATCATATAGAATTAGTTTTTTTGAGAAAGTAAAAATGCAGAAAGTTTCTTATAAGGGGTAGGTTTATGTGTAGGGTTGGTGTAGGGCAATAGCAAATACAGTTTGTACAGTATAAACACCATTACACCTATGGAGAGTCCCTACAATTCACAAAAACAAACGTGTGTGTGTGTGTGTGTGTGAGAGTGTGAGTGTGTGTGTGTGTGTGTGTGTGTGTGTGTATGTGTGTGTGAGTGTGTGTGTGTGTGTGTGTGTGTGTGTGTGTGTGTGTGTGTGTGTGTGTGTGTGTGTGTGTGTGTGAGAGAGTGTGTGTGTGTGTGTGTGTGTGCACCTGGTATTTATCACGTCCTGGGGACCAAATGTCCCCACAAGGATAGTAATACCAGTAAATCTTAATCTTGTGGGGACATTTTTTGGTCCCCATGAGGAAACAAGCTTATAAATCATACAGCATAAAGTTTTTTGAAAATCTAAAAATGCAGCATGTTTCCTGTGAGGGCTAAGTTTAGGTGTAGGGTTGGTGTAGGGCAATAGCACATACAGATTGTACAGTATAAAAACCATTACGCCTATGGGATGTCCCCATAAAACATGGAAACCCAACATGTGTGTGTGAGTGAGTGTGTGAGAGTGTGAGTGTGTGTGTGTGTGTGAGAGTGTGAGTGTGTGTGTGTGTGTGTGTGTGTGTGTGTGTGTGTGTGTGTGTGTGTGTGTGTGTGTGTGTGTGAGACGCGGTAGGAAGATTTTACTGAAATTAAAGTCTGAACATCCACTGATGGGCCGTATCTGTATTTGTTTGAGAGATGATGTGAAGCTTTTATATAATTTTTTTTTTTTGCTTTATCTGAGGGAAACATGGTGGCAAGTTAAAGTCTATTAGTGATTTATCTCTGTAATCACAAACATACTCTAGATAATGCCACAATAATAGAATATAAGCCCTTGTTTATTTTGAACAATGGAAAACAAAAACAAAAAAAAAATAAGATGTCATCTGTGATCTGAATTTCTGTCTGTATAAAAGTACAAACACACACACACACACACACACACACACACACACACACACACACACACACACACACACACACACACACACACACACACACACAAACACACATACAATTCTCCTTTTGATTTCTACTTTAAGTGCCTCAAACAAAACTTGTACATGCAGATAATATAATATTCATGAAATTAAATGCCACTCAAGAATTAAACCGAGACACTTTCATGGGTTTCTGAAGACTTTTTAGAGAGTGACCTTTGTAATAATGTCCAACTTCAAGTTTTAAAGTACATTTTAAATCATTGTTTAATTAATCTTTTGTCATGTTTTAAAGTTTTAAAGTACACTTATTTTGATGTGTTGACTAATGTACTAAAGCACAAGTAAAGCACTTGATTATAATGTTAACTAGTGTGTCATTTGATATTACATTTATACATTTATAGATGATATACTTGAAATGAACTAAACGGCAAATGTGTAATTACAAATATATATAAATACATGGCATTACATAAAATATTTTAGTTGATCATAAATGCTTTTCAGTACACTTGGCAGTACCTTTAACCATATCTCAAAAACAATACAAGTAATTATGAAATTACTTATAACGATATACTGAAGTCAAAAACACTATTTTTATTATATTCTTATTTAAAAAAATACAATTAAATATTTAACTCTTAAATTTAAGCTAAAATGTATTTAAATTTTATAGCAACATTTTATTAAGTGTCTGAAAGTGCTTAATTATATTAATTAAAAGTATGCTAACTTTTAAATAATATACTTAAATAATATACTTCATGAGTTGAATGCAATCTTTTAACTATGATAACTTTTTAAAAGTATGCTAAAGTGTGTGTCTTTTCCAAAGGTGTTCATCAAAGTTTGTGTGTACATCTAAGCTTTAGCGAGAGAATGTGCTGTGATTATGAATAAGTGCATGCATGTGGTTGTCAGGCTGTTAGCGTGTCCTTGTAGCATGTAGCGTGTAGCGTGTGAGAGGTCAGTGGTCTGAAGACCTGCTGTCTGGATCTCAGGAGAACAGCTGGTTCAGAGGAGAAAGGAAGGTGAGCCAGACAAAGTGAAGAAGAAGAAGACAGAGAGAGAAGCTGTGCATTGTTGCTGGCAGATCATCTGGACATAGCACAGCACTGATAGGAGACCGGCCAAAAACAGCAAGAAAGTCTGCACAAAATATCACATGTACCTGCAAAGATGCAAAAACTAATGGTTAGTTGCAAACTAAGATGCAAAACGTCAGCGTGCTGAGCAAATAGTGCACTAAATAGTCACTAAACTGCATAAAGGCCGGATCAGTATGAACATTTACAAAAGTCTGGCATAGGCCCACACTTTAGCACACTCTTAAAAGTGTACTTATAGCAGAAATAATATACTTACTTTACTTACTTACTTTTGTCATTTACAAATTAGAAAAAGTAACTAAAACTAAAAGTTACAACTCTATAAATAGTACTATATACCCACATAGCTTTAGTATGTTAGTCAACACATCAAAATAAGTGTACTTCTTTAATGCGTGGCAAATAATTATAAAGACAATGATTTAAAATGTACTTTTATTTTGACATTATTACAAATTGCACTTTTTAAAAGTGTATTTAGAAATATAGTCACAAAAGTGTCTCTCTTTAATTCACTTAAGGTGCCTTTTTATATCATTAATATTATATTGTCTGCAAGTACAGTTATTGGTTACAGTTAAGTCTTGAAGTACACTAAAGTGCACACAAACAAGCACACTTCTTTTTCACAAGGGCTGCTGAACCAGTTGAGCTCTTCTGTATTGTTTTTCAGCATGAAATTTCCGCATTCATGAAGAGATCGTTGAAGACAAGATAAACGTGAATGTATGTGACCGAGAAAAACACTCATCCATCATATTCAGAGCTTCCTGTAGTGTGTGTGTGTGTGTGTGTGTGTGTGCCTGTCAGATCCAGCTCATCCACCTCTTAATTGACTCTGCTTTCTCCATCTCTGAGGATCGTGACCTTTACGAAAACCGCTTGTCGAGAGCTCAGCGGATCTTTTCTGGATAGGTGAGATGTGAAGATGAGACAATTAATGCACACACACACAGACAGACAGACACACTCACACACACAAAGACACACACACATCGTCATGAGCGGTTGACAGCTGAATGGTCTGCCGAGCTTCTTCTCTCTGGCTCTTTTTTTTCCCCTGGACAACTCGATATGGCCGGCTGATTTATTCTCCTGTATCATTTAGTTTAATTAAATATATTGTGCTGGAACGAGTCCCACGGGCTCATTCTATCACCCAGCGCTAATTATTCTCAATCACAGCGTCCTGACCATGACACTGCCTGCTCACTGGACTGCTAAACAGCATGAACACTTGTCCAAATGACAGAGAGAGAGAGACGGGAGAGACAGACAGGCCTGCGTGGGGAGATGTGCTGCTTCTCATCAGACCTTGTGATTTACAGCACAGCAATGCTTGATGCTTTTCATGGACATCAGCCACGGGAAACACATGAGCATCTTTCTGTGTAACTAGAAAGCTAAAATTGCATCGTAACAGAAATGGAACCTCATAAGTGATGCATTTGAAACTCGTGAACAACACAGTAGGTTTCAAAAACACTCTCTGAATAAAATGAAAGGTGTTCTTGAGCTTTGGCGGGGGGGGGGGGGTACTCCAAATTCAGCGTATATATCAGCCCAAAAAGTAGATGTAAAAAGTGCATGGCATCTGGAAGATTTTCAAGATCATCCATCATGATTGTGGTGTTCGACTCCTCCAAAGCCAGTGCATGTGGGGAATCCGGGCTAACTTCTGGTATCACAGTCAGTATCCCGATGGAAATCTGGGGTGTCACATTCACAGTCCTAATTAAAAAAACAACAACAAAAAAAACAGCAATATTACAATTCTTGTTACATTATAAATGGGAAATCTCACAAACGTATATGTCACCTAAAGAATCAGGACAATCTCTTGGGCCATGTTCTACGTACAACTAATCAAAAGTGTTCTTAAAGGGGTCATATGATGCGATTTCAAGTTTTTCTTTCTCTTTGGAGTGTTACAAGCTGTTTGTGTATAGATAAGATCCCTGAAGTTACAAAGACTAAAGTCTCAAACCCAAAGAGATAATCTTTATAAAAGTTAAGACTCGTCCACGCCCTCCTAAAACGGCTCATTCAAACACGCCCCACATGTCTACGTCCCGATGTGGAAATATTTGCGTAACGCCACCCAAATGTTCCCGAAGGCCTGGTTTCAGTGACCGCAGGAGTGTTCATGCAGCCATGACAGGGAGACGCTGTGTTTCTAGGCGAAAGCAAAAGCACTTTATTTGGCCTTCCGAAAGTAGATGTGGGAATCATTAAGAAAATTAATATAAAATAATATAAAATTAAGTGTCTGCAAAACATTATATTCAGTTTACACTTAAGTACAGCTATTATTTTAAAGTATTGTATTTCTGTTATAAGTATTCTTTTTATTTTTTTTTTACAAGGAAATGCACATCCAGCTGGTCATAATAGCAAAATAAACAGACAATTCGGGTTTATGTTTCTTTAATGAAGCTGAACTGACTGTAAATTGTTTACATAGAAATAAATAAATAGTAATTTATTGAACTTTTTTAGCATTAAACATAATCAATATTTCCCTTGTGAAAAATAAATATATGTATTTGAATTACATTTATTTCATGCTAAGTATACTACAAACACATTTTCATATTTATGTACTTAATAAAATAAGCTGCAATTGCACGCTTAGTATACTAATGTTATGGTACGCTCCTCGAAGGACTGCAGGAACCAGCAGGTAGGTCAAAAACAATCTCCAGACGACGTATACATAACTTTATAAAGACCAGAGAACAAAGGAGCAAACGAGATAATTAACACAAAACAGGTGACAGGACTAAACGATGATTACTAATGAACTAAACCAGGACAGGAACTACCAAATAAGGTCAAAACAGAACTGAAAGGAAACTAAACCGTGACAACTAAACTGGTATACTTTAAGTCTGCTAAATTGGAACAACTAATTTTGTAGTTAATTGTGTGGAATTAGTGCTGAAGTCCAATTAAAGATATGCTTAGTATATTTGATTGCTCTAATGTGGAACTATTGCAAGTATGCTTCGGGTACACTTTAAAATTTTGCATTTAAAGTTGGTTATTATTCATCATACAATCATATGTCAATAAGATCATACAAGCATCAAAAGTGACATTAAAACATATTTTAGACTTAATATTAAGAAATGTGCAATGTGCACAAGTAGTACGCCAAATAAAGTTTAATTATAATTGTTATATCAGTAAGTCACGAGTTATCTGTCAGTAAATATGTTAATAGATTTGAACTATACGTAGTATGAAATAAATGTATTTTTTTTTTACTAGGGTTGTCTTGCCATGTTAGATTTAGTTCTTTTTGGGTTTATTTTCTGCTTTGATGCTACCTGCAGCTGCTTTAGATTTAGGTCAGAATGAGGTATCTTATTAGGCATCACACCAGGTTTTGGAGCAGAGCTAGGAAATGGGCTCCGGCACAGTCGGTACTGATTGAGCTTCAGACTACTTCATATGGCATAGTGTATGCATGAAATGGTAAGTGCTCCAATTCTGCTCTCCGAGACGAAGCATCTACAGATCCTGGTGTGAAAAGTGCATATTAAACCACCTCACCCTGATCCAGCGATTGAGCACGTAATGACTTCTGAGAAAATAAGCTGCTGTGGCCATATTTAGTCGGTGACATGTTTGAGTGAAATTGAGCAGGCAACATAAAAATCGCCGCTCTTATCTACAGATGCCATGTGATAAATAGTTTAGCCGTGTGGGAAGGTTAATGAGCCTCGCGTTCATCAGGCAGGCCGGTCATCTTTGCCAGCTGGTATGTGGCCTGGAGTCTCAGGCCATCCATCATCCTCAGTGTCTAATCATCCTTCCGACAACAGCGCTTACATGCAGTCGGTGAGATCCGCTCTCTCGCCTTGACAAGCCACAAGGAAATGACTTATTTATCATTCACAGGCCAGTGATTGCAGGGCACGCTCTGTCTCGCACACACACTGTTAAATGGAGTTGAAGAGCACTTTCCTTTTCTGTCTATGTCTTTTTTATACTCTATAGCAGTGGAATATAAAATTGCAATGACGAAAAAGTTGTCATGGTGATTTTCTCTGGATAATAGGATCCTGCTGGAGACTCGTGATTTGATCTTCACTGACCGTTTCATACAGTGCAATGCTCTTAAATGGCTTCCAGATAAGTTTACATGTCCTTGGCCACCAAATCAGTCACTGCTATTGCTACTATTAAACCAAGAAATCCCAGTCTTTCCACTGTCTGGTGGAGCTTTTTGTTGATTTTTAAATGTCTGATATTATATACTGACTTCTTTTATTCTACAGCAGCTGAGATTGAGTTCAAGATGTACAGTTTTTCCCATTCATTCCGTCCCGGGGAATCAAACCCATGCAAATGTTGATGGCATCATAATCTGCATTTACATTGATCAGTTCTTGTTCTCCCTGGGAATTGAACCCTTGACCTACTGTTGCTAGCACCATGATCTACTCTTTGGATTACAAGAAGGCACTTTAATTGTGTGTTTGGTTGTATTCACAGCTCATTTAAAAACAACTGTGATCACTGTTAACAAGCGTTAATGCACCTGTCTTTATTTACGCATATATTGATGACACTGTTCATTTCCAACATTGTGTCTTGTTTCTCTCATGCAAATTTGATTTGCCTTACACAACATGTGGCTTACTGGGTAATGGATGCATGTGAACCGCTATTGCTTGGCTTTTCTATGATTTATTTATATATTCTTGTTTCCAGTCATAATCAAAACATAAGACTCTAAGAGCACTATGAAGATAGCACTGCATTTAAAAACACATTCTGGTTGTTGAAAATCAAAAGAATATTTTTCTTTAGCAAGTTCTTTCTACTGCACACAAACTAAAAACAAAAATAATATATATAATAAATAAGAATCAATACCTAATTAAAAGACAAACAAGGCATATATCATTTATATATCAGAAAGCAGCAGTGGTGCATATAGGCTCGTTAGTTCACGTGTGGCTTCACACAGATCAGTAATTGCTTTGAAATGGTTTCAGGTGAAAAATTGGACTGTGATGAAGAATATGCAGTGTACGTTTCTGGGATTATGTGAAGTTTAGCCTGTGATTTTCAAAAGGAATATATAGAGAGGCAAGATGTTGAACAATTATTTATTTTTAATCTGTGTAAATGATCAGAATTTTAACATTAAAAGTCAAAATCATAATAGATATAGCTTGACATTTCAACATTTCAACTTTACATTGTTTTAGATGGAGACATTGTTATGTTAGAGTAAAATACTGTTAGATCATCTTGTAATTTACAATGAAAAAACATAAATTGGCATTCCAATTTGCCACAAACTTGGCAAAGCGGCACAATCTCTCCACGCCAGCTTCCACGGCACATGTAGAGTGGGGAGCTGCCAAAATAATTACTATAGCAATCCCAGCTAATGCTGCAGACAAAAGCCTGAGTTACAGCAAGTGTGACAGTGTCAATGCCACCAGCACCAGCGCCAAAACACACAAAACCACCCAAAGCCTTCTCAACATCCGCATTTCTGTGGCCCTCCATTATCAAAATATACTAGATTCGAATTACCAACCCGGGCATATGGGACTCATGTTTGTGTGTGTGTGTGTGTGTGTGTGGACAGCTCGTCTAGTTTCAATCGATATATATCTAACCAAGGGCGACCCAGGGAAGCAATCACTCCTCTGTGTAATAAAATGGAGTATTAGGAAGGTACCTGTGTCCCGCTCGCAACGTCACCGTCAAGGGTTCGATTCTGTGAGAATGTTTATACTGATAGATGCTTGAAGGATAAAAGCATCAGACGGATGTGGTTTTGGTATCAAGCTCAAAATGTTATTGATCTCTTGTTCAGGAAACATAATGGTATACCAACACAGTGAAAGTACTCAGGAGAAGTACATTATCATACCAATAATTCTCTGATGGGTTTCTTTCATAAACAGACATGAGAGATCATGCTGATTAAAAAGATGAGCCAACACTTTCCTCTTCCTTATTCATCATCAGATATTCATTTCAATGTAAGCTTTTTTCTGCCATGGAACAAAAAATATAAAGAGGTAATTGGGGATTTTTAACTTCACAAATCTAATTTTTTATGACTTTATGCAATTGGAATGCCAAAATCCAAAAAATACCTTTTTTTTTTACCTTTACATTCTACCTTTAAAAAACAAAACAAAAAAAAACATGTTTTTTCATTTTTTCATAGAAGCTCGTTTCTGCCACGGGATGAAACAAAATTGGTAATTGCAATTTTTTTTTTCATAATTCAAATTTATTGTCTGCAAAGTTATAAAAAAAGTCTAGATATAATCTCAGATTTGCAAGAAACACAGTCAGAACTGAGAAATAAAAAGTTGCAATTATGCAGTTATTTTGTATCACATGGTGGAAACAATTTCAAGTAAAATCGCATTTACCTTTTTTAGTTTTTCCATTATGAAACAAGCTGGTATAAATTTGAGAAATCCTGCATTCAGATATGAGAATCCATTCAAATATTGAAATGAGAGAATACGACTTTTTATTCTGTCAATTCTAGCAATATAAAATGACATTTAATTATGTGCAGTCTATTTGAAAACTCACTGTAAATTCTTTATTTTCTCATGCTGTCATTTCAGAGGTTGGCAGCAGTGATGGAGCTGTTGACATGAAGAACTGAGACAGAGATTGTGCTCCTTCATTTATCAGAGACTGTTGAGCGAGTCAGCTTGAGCAGAGGAGAACCCCTGGACCGTACGGCAGTGATCCATCTCCGACACACACACACACGCACACACACACACGCTTCAGATAATTAGCATATTAATAATTAAATAATTTATTTTTGTTGAATATTTATGTTGAAGCTTAATTGTGTTTAAACAACTCGTAAAATAAGCATATTTGAGCAATAAAATGAGCAATAAAAATCATAAAAGCAGCTAGAGGAGCACCACAGTCCAGAGGAAAATATAGTCATAAATAGGGGCAATAATATGATGTTGTTTTCCTCCATATGAAAATACCTTTGATATAGCAAGATACATGCAAAACAAGCTCTTCAACACTCAACACGCAGCAGATACTTGTTCCTCATAACCTCATGCAGTCCATTACGAAGCTCAGCGTCTGACCTGAGATCAGTTGGAAAAGTGTGGCATCGAGAGCCTCCTTCATTAGACGCTGCAGCTCAATCTTCTGGGCGTTTGGAGAGGAAGACGAGGCTCTACAGCTCATGAATAACAGGCCGAGCTGACTGATGACATGCTGTCAGATGTTTAAAATGGCTCGAGAGAAAGTCTGGCAAAAAAAACAATGTGAGCAGACGATTGGGAAAAGAAACTCAAGAAACTGGATATTCAGAGAGCCTTTCAAGAAAAACGTCAATGAAATGCCAGAGAGAGGTGGAGCTAGTGGAAGAGAAAGCCTTTAAAGTGAAAAAAGTCTTGAGGGAAGATGGAAAAGGTGAAGGAAAGGTGAAAAGGTGACTGGAGGCCATAAACGGATCAGGAGCAGATCCGGAGCGGAGAGAGAACTGAGATTAGAGATGCTTGAAATCCTCAGTACCCTTTTGGAAATCTGATCCAGCTCTGCGGGTGCTGTGAGTTTGTCATTTAGTTATTTCTTTTTTCCATCTGACATTTGGGAATATCACTTCAAGTGGTATTATTTCACAGCATATTGCAGCAAAATGACTGGGAATAACTGCTTACTGAAACATTCAAATATCTATAGGCCTAATGGATAGAGAGTTGGACTTGTAACCTGAAGGTCGAGGGTTCGAGTCTTAGGTCCGGCAGGGATTGTAGGTGGAGGAGTGAATAACCAGCACTCTCTCCTCCTCAATACCACGACTGAGGTGAAACCCTTGAGCAAGACACCGAACCCCTCAACTGCTCCCCGGGTGCTGCAGCATTAGCTGCCCACTGCTCCGGGTGTATGTTCACTACTGAGTGTACACTTACTTACTTACTTACTTTTGTCATTTAGCAGACGCTTTTGTCCAAAGCGACTTACAAATAAGAAAAAGTAACTAAAACTAAAAAGTTACAACTCTATAAACACTTGGATGGGTTAAATGCAGAGCACAAATTCAGAGTATGGGTCACCATACTTGGCCACACACCACTTCCCTTTCCTTTCCCTTTGATGAAGTCAATAGTCATCACTGGAATTAAAGCAATCGTTCAGCCAAAAATGATAATTTTCTCAAAATGTGCTCACCCTCTGGTCATCCAAGATGTGGATGAGTTTGTTTCTTCATCAGATTTGGAGAAATGCAGGATTCCATCACTTGCTCAGCAATGGATGCTCTGCAGTGAATGGGTGCCGTCAGAATGAGAGTCTGATAAAAACATCACAATAATCCATAAACTTTTGTCTTCTCCAGATGTTAACTGATGGACTGGAGTGGTGTGGATTATTGTGATGTTTTTATCAGCTGTTTGGACTCTCATTCTGACGGCACCCATTCACTGCAGAGCATCCATTGCTGAGACACTGATGCAGAGACACATTTATACAAACCTGATGAAGAAACACACTCATCCTGATCTTGGATGGCCTGAGGGTGAAGTAAATTGTCAGCTAATTTTAATTTCTGGGTGAACTGTTCCTGTAGGGTCTGCTGTGTTTCCTTTATAAACTTATTGGTGACAGGCATTTTTTGAACAAAAATCCCAGAGATATTCTGATCTGATGAGCTTTGATAAAGGACAGGTTGAATGGGAGATTCATCGGTCTCAATAGAGATGATCTTGTGTGACTGTTGCAGTGAACAAACATATTCACATTCAGAAAGTAAATAAGAGCAATTTTAGGTGATTTAGTAATGGTTAGTAATGGCTTAATGGCATCAGGGGCTGCTGGAAAAAGATAAAGAAGTTTCTGAGCAGTGCATTTGTTCTTCAACTTACTCTAGTGTGTCTGTCTGTGTGTGTGTGTGTGTGTGTGTGTGTGTGTGTGTGTGTGTGACTATAATTTATTATTCATTTCCTTCAAAGTCTCAGGTGTGCTTTGTTTGAGTAAATAAGCATTGTATCTCAGCTCTAACTCTATTTCATATTACCCTATGGAATATAAAGCAGGTATGTCCTCTGAGCGCTCATATACACGCCATATATATATATAAAGGTCATCTGACTCCTGTTGTCATTTTTATTTGTGGTGCAGAGATGCCAAACATTTTATTTTATTTTTAGCTTCAAAATCTTTTGATTGACAGGTGATGGTGTCTTGGAGAAGATGTGTGTTAAATTTATACAGGTAAGCTGCCTAACCCCTTAGTATGCTTTAATATGAATAAAGACGCCCATGTTTAATAATAAAAGAGTTAACCGCTCAAGGAGTTTTCATCTATCTATCTATCTATCTATCTATCTATCTATCTATCTATCTATCTATCTATCTATCTATCTATCTATCTATCTATCTATCTATCTATCTATCTATCTATCTATCTATCTATCTATCTATCTATCTATCTATCTATCTATCTGTCTGTCTGTCTGTCTGTCTGTCTGTCTGTCTGTCTGTCTGTCTGTCTGTCTGTCTGTCCGTCTATCTAGTTCAAACTGCAGCAGGAGACTCTCTTCATGACCGTCAGCATCATCGACAGCTTCCTTCAGGTTTGTGAGGCTCAAGTCACCTCTTAAATGTGGCAGTAATGACTTGAGCCCTGAATGACCGCTGCTCAATGTGTTAGTTCACTAATGAGGTTTGATATTTGTAGATTTGCTTGCACTCTAATGCATTCAGTCGTGTCTGAATGTTTTTAACTGTTTTTAAAGAATAACCCGGTGCCCAAGAAGTATTTGCAGCTGGTCTGTGTGACTGCAATGCTGTTGGCATCAAAGTATGAGGAGTTGTACCCGCCCACAGTTGGAGACTTTGTGTTCGTGTGTACAGCTGTGGAGACGTTCGCAGAATGGAGAGAATCATCCTAAAGCACTTAAATTACAGCCTCGGCTGACCCATTCCTACTTTCTTCCTACAAAGGGCCTGTAAGGTTGGACCGGTAATTTAAACACTACTGCTCAGACATTTGGGGTTAGTAAGATGATTTTGAAATGTCTCTTCTGTTCTCAAAGTATCAAATTGTATTTGGTCAAAATTACAGTAATATTGTGAAAACATATTACCGTTTAAAACAGCTGTTTTCTATGTGAATATCTGTTACACTGTAATGTATTTCTGTGATCTGCAGCTGTATTTCCAGCATCATTACTCCAGCCTTCAGTGTCACATGATTCTTCAGAAATCATAATAATATACTGATTTTAGTATGAATTCAAATTAAAGCAATCTTTCACTCAAAAATTAAAATTTGCTGTTGATTTCCTCACCCTCAGACCATCAAAGGCCATGATTTTTTTTTTTTTCTTCAGTAGAACCGTAAAGAAGATTTTTAGCTCAAACTGTGGTCCTTGGTGGTACTTTGAGAGTTAAAAAAAAAGCATATCAGGCAACACAAAATGAACACCTATGGCTCCTGATGATATATGGAGGTCTTATGAAGCAAAACAATCGGTCTGTGCAGGAAACTGTACATTATCTACAACATAATTACCTGTAATCCTCAGGCAAATGGGGAAATCTGATTATTTTCCGTGAACTGGCCAACATTTCCATGGAAGCAGTGATTCATTTTATTTTTCAGGATTCACAGCTGAATAGAAAGTTCAAAAGAACAGCATTTATTTGATACAGAAATCTTTTGCAACATCATAAATGTCTTTACTGTTGCTTTTGATCAATTTAATGCACCCTTGCTGAATAAGTGTTTTTTTCTAAAATCTTGGACTATGATCTGGTCCACGTTCCTCCGTCCCTCGCTGCAGCGGCTGCGTTTGCGGCGTCTCCGGTCGATGGGAGAGGCCTTCGCTTCACCTCACTCCTTCAGCTGTATTTGTCATTAACCTGATGCTCTGTGTGTGGTTTTCAGCTGAGATTAGTTGATATGCATGTGTAAAATGCTGTACAAAGCGCACGTCTGTTTGAGTATTAAAGCAGCGTTTAGGGAAGCGTGTGAAATATTGAAAGTAATCCACTGGCAGCGAAAGCATATGAACGTTTCATCTTAATAATGACTGTTTGGCAGAGCGCGAGTCTGCAGCATTACACCGGCTACAGCGAGGAGACTTTGGCTCCGGTGATGCAGGCCGTCGTACGGATGCTGGAGAAGGTTACTGAGCAATGCAAGGTGAGACCAATCTCAAATTCTTCTGCTGAAACGTTGTATAAAAGACATTGTTTGCAAGGCTCTTTGATGCATTGCTTTTGTAATTCTATGTTGCTTTGGAAGCATCTGCTAAATGCATAAGTGTTTTTCTCCTCAGTTGCAGGAGATCAACAACAGGTGAAGGTTTCTTCAAGCATCTGCAAGATTGACGTTGGCGGATTCTCCAGTGATCTTTGGTGCAAAGATCGGTTTTAGTTTTGATGCACTTAAACTGTGTGTATCAGGTTTTAATTATGCTTTTTAATCCTATAATTGTGTTGTATAAAATGTATTCTACCAAGCTAAAGTGTGATTTACTATATTGTGTGAATGTAAGCCAGTGAATGAACTGATGTATTTAAATGTAAGTCTGCATTTGATACCAAGACGGTCAATAAATGAATATTCATTTGATTACAAAGTCCATGCAATTGTATTTTCTTCAAACCACCTTTAGTTTAAAACTATTGCAAACAAATGACTGAATTTGAGTCCAGAGTCTTTCATTTGTGGACTATTTACTGTGACGGCGACTCAAACTGGGCAGATTAAATGGGACTCTCTCTGGAGGGTTGAACTGCTTTGCTGCATGCTATGCTTTTGTCCTGAAGGTCACTGGAGTTAAAGAGAAATATTACTTCCTAAAACGCCACAACAGTGTGTCATGGCTCCTGTAACTAATGTATGTCTGTGTCTTAGTTCTTCAGTAAGAAACACGTATACAAAGAGCGTTTACTGCATGCCAGGGTTTGTTTGGAAAATGCAACCGGATTTATGAATATTTTCATTCCTCAACTTAAATGACATTGCTTTTTACATTTCTGAAGCAGGGACTTTGAATGTATTCGAAATGAGTAATTGACAGACTGATGCACGCCGATTTGGATTGGGTTTGTTTTTGTAAAAGCATTGGGTTTTCGTTATGCAAAAGGATGTTCCAGGTGCTGTCCAGGTGTTCATTTGCACATTTGACAGACTGATGGCACACAATGAGAAACTCTTAGATGTGTTTTAAGTGTCTACTGACCTGACGAATGAACTCTGGAATGTTTTATTCGCCAAAAGTCTTCGAGATTCAAGGCTTTTATCTTGTAAGGGCACATTAGAATATTTTAATATTTTCTGACTCGTTCATTGCAAACGCCTGTAACCCAGATTTCAGCTGTTTTTATCACTCATGTTGTGTTCTGGTCAGTTTGACCTGGAGAGGATTTTCTTCCAGAAAATGCTAGATGTTATTGCATTGGAGTAAACTTACTAACATTGCTCACACAGTGTAACAGAACTTACCAAAATATAATTTTGGATAATTTTTGTACCTTTTTGCCTTTTTTAAACCACACTGTTACACTTGAGGCATTTCCAGTCAAAAAAGATCGGCCCACAAAAAAAATCTGTAAATCTCTCAGTATGCTATATTATCTTTTAATCTTGGATTTAGTCTCTTTATCAGCTTGTTTTCTTTCAGTTAGCACAGGTTTTGATCAATTGTAGGCCTAATTGATCTGAACATTTGCAGCAGTTTTTGAGTGAATATTGCCATGATAGAAGCAGGTCGTTTGTAACTCTAATGAGAGCAGTCTCAGTACTATGAGATGGTCTAAATATTTTTTCTCTAAGAAAGAATATAATTGTGAGGATACTACCATTTCTAGTATCTTTGACAGAAAACCTTTGGGTGACAAGTCGACTCTCTATCCATTAGGCCACGACTGCCCCCAAGTCATGCTCTTTTCCCATGCACTGTCATCCTCACACAGAAGACACCTGTTGAAGTGCTCCAGAAATTGCTCTGTTAACATCATTTCTAAACATCTGTTCTCATGGGGGATTTTGTTTCAGCATCTTTAAGTAAATTAGATTTTTTTTTTTTTTTGTCACAATTTAACTTTATCTAACATAGTTTACTGTAAATTGAGAATATCAGTGTTTCCACATGGCAACGCTGTACCACAGTGGAATTGCAGTAATGTATTTTCCCAATTGGGAATTGCAGTTATTTATTTATTTGAAGTGTTTATTGTAGAATAGTAGTATTTATGAATAAAATAAAATTATTTATAAAAAAAAAAAAAATCTATAAATGATTACAGCAATATTTTACAGAAAGGCCAATAGGAAGAGTGCAGAGTTAGCTCTTCTATGTGAGGAAGGTTAAACGATAGGTATCTACTTATTTTCGCGCACAATTCAACACATTTCTGATCAAATCCTTACTTTCTTGTGTTTCCAGTGTCAGAGTGCACCGATAGGTGGCAGTGAGTATCTCAGGTAAAAATTCCCAATATATCCCAGCAGCCGCTCGGCTGTCACACACACACACACACACACCGCGCGCGCGCACGGAGAGAGCGCAGAGTTTCTCCAAACAGAAAGTGATAGAGTCGGTGAACGGGAGCCACAGCAGCACTCGGATTTATCTCGTGTCGGAGTTGTGAGCAATGTGCTGGCAGCATGGCCAGATGGTTCAAGGAGCACCTGGGTTTCAAAACCACCAAAGCCCCGCCACCGGCGCCTCCGAAACCGGACTACCGACACTTCCACACCGCCGTCTCCAGCCTCCAGACACCGCCGGGCACAGGGTTACTGTCCGCGCAGCCAGACATCCTCACCGCCTACAAACTCCAGAAGGAGCTAGACTTCGAGGATCCGTACACGTCAGGAGGAACCGTGCCCTTCTCCACCGGACCGAGCTCCGCAGGCGCGCCGGAGGTCAAGTACGTGTCTCCGAAGCACCGGCTGATCAAGGTGGAGACGGCGGAGCGCAGCGGAGGGACCTCGGTCAAATCCCCCTGCTCCCCGCCCGCTGATCCCGAGAACGGCACGCAGGAGAAGGTAAGAGCGCTCACCTCCACAGGTAACCGCTGCCAGTGTCGGAACAAGCATTTCCTAACCGATGGGACCAGATTGGGGAACACTTTACAATAAGGTGTCATTTGTTAACATTAGTAACATGAACAAACAATGATCCATATATTTATTACACTATTTGTTCATCTTTGTTAACTTTAGTTAATAAAACGCAGTCGTTCATTGTTAGTGCATTAACTAATGTTAATAAACACAATTTGAGATTTTAATAATGCATTAGCAAATACTGAAATTAACATTAACTAAGAATTACAGATCGTTGTAGAATTGGTTATTCCAGGATGACACACACGTTTTTCATACCAGGAGAAGATCCTCCAGCATGCTCTCTCTGCGAGTCTCTTTATCCAATAATCATGTTTTAATAGATTGTGATGGTTTTAACTAATTGAGAACTTTTTTTTTTATTCCGTTAATCTTTTGAAAAGATTTTTAACAGAGTTAAGCCAAATACAGTTTTGGAGTTTTTAGCAAAAATAAATTATAAAAAACATGTAATTCAGCCATAATATTTCTTGCCATGAAAATAGCCACAGAAGCTGGAATGGCCTTAAACACAAAGAAACAAAGCCACGCGGCGCTGATCGGGACACAGGAGCATCACTCCTTCTACTTACATTTGTGTGTTATATGCTATTTATATAAAATCTTAAAACACATTTAGATTTTTACTAACTTGTTTTATTTTATTTATATTTTATATATATTTTTTTATATTTTATTTTTAAATATTTTTTTGTTCATTTTAAGTAGTGTTTTAGTAAAACCCTTTTTTGTATTTAAATATTTTGTTTTATTGGTAAAAACAGTTTTATTAATTTGTGACCCTGGACCATGAAACCAGTCATAAGGGTCAAATTTCAATAAATAATCTTTCCATTGATGTATGGTTTGTTATGATAGGACAATATTTGTCTGAGATACAACTATTTGAAAATCTGGAATCTGAGGGAGCAAAAAAATCTAAATATTGAGAAAATCTCCTTTAAAGTTGTTCAAATGAAGTTCTCAGCAATGCAAGAAAGATATTTTGCATTGATCTAATGAATCAAAAACACAAAGTTCATGAATGCACACAGCCAAGTCATCAAATATGGGAAATGTGCAACAATAGCATGGAGAATACTGCACCAGAAATCAGTGTTTCATTATTTATAAATTTTTTTTAAGAAAAACAGGGTTTTTGAATTCATTCGATGAATTGATTCATTAGATCAAAAACTTAATCAAAAATGAAGTTTCGATATATTTACGGTAGGAAATGTACAAAATATCTTCATGGAACATGATCTTTACTTAATAATGATTTTTGTCATAAAAGAGAAATGTATAATTTTGATCCATACAATGTATTGTTGTCTATTGCTACAGATATACCTGTGCTACTCATGACTGCTTTTGTGCTGCAGGGACACGTATAGTACAAGTAAAAAAAAAAAAAATATATATATAATTTTTTTTTTTTCATATTTATATTTAAACATTTAGAGGTAGTGTCATCACAGTGTGAAAATATTTGACAATAACAGGGTTTACACATTCTGGCATACTTTGTGAGGATAAAGGCCGTGCTTTGGCAGAGAAGGTCTGCGTCAAACCGGTAAAACGAGTTGTTTTATGTGCTCCACAACGGTTATGAGCAGGAATGACACTGTTACCGACATCCAGAAACACAATCTGTCAGTCTGAGTCTGACTGCTGTTAACATCCATAAACATCTCTGAGCTGCCTGAGAATCCACATCCGCAGACTTTTATATGGCTTTTGGTTATTCTTCATATTTTAGGAATTATAGAGTCATTATAGTGCCCATATGTGTTATATTGGTTTCCATATTTTTTTGGGTGGAAATGAGAATGGTTTGTTAGACATTTGTTATCATTGCTCCGGATGGTGGCTGTGTTTTAGATTTGTCCCACATGCAAATCAAACCACGCAGGATGAAAATACGCAGAGGTCAAAAACAGTAATGGTGACCTTTGCCCTCCAGTGGAAGTCAGTCATTTGCCTCCTAGAGTCTTAATGACCGTTTTTAATGTTTTGCAGTGCTTAGTGATACATTTTATGGTATGGTCAGGGAAAATGTTGGCTGATCGAGTGGAAATGCACAAATGCTTGGATGCGTGTTGAGTTTATTTGAGTGTTTACGTTTATGCATCCTCCGCGCTTCATGCCTGCCACACCTTACGCTCTCAGGTTAGTGATCTGATGCAAGCGCAGAATGCATGCTTCAGACGGTGATGTCATGTAGTGCACGCATGTTCTCTTCAGTCAGGGTGCATACTACAGGCTGTTGTCATTCTCGTTCTTGCGGAGCTGATCAACGTTTCAAGCCTTCATGGGCTGCCTGTCAAACACACACAACAAGCAACTGACTCATCAATCCTGGTAAATACCACAGCTTCTGCGCTGTCTAATTAAAAGCTGCAGTCGCTGAGAGAGTGTTGTTTGTGCTGGCCAGCTCTCTTATCAAATGCTGCTTGTCCCGATTACTGAATTACAAGGTTGTTGAAGGAAGAGATACTGCATATGATCATATGGGAAAACATAGGTGTGTGTGTCAAGGTTTAGCTGGTTAAAAGGACTTCATTACACCTGCTGGTAAATGTCGTAACTTATCATCTGCTTCCACTGATGGCCATTTGAAAGTAGCTGTGTGTTTAACATACAGTATATGCTACATATCGTATTTTAAACAAGTCTCTTCTGCCCAACAAGTCTGCATTTATTTAATCAAAAATACAGTAAAAATGTGGAATATTATTATAATTTAAAACAGCTGTTTTCTATGTGAATATCTGTTAAACTGTAATTTATTTCTGTGATGCGCAGCTGTATTTTCAGCATCATTACTCCAGTCTTCAGTGTCACATGATCTTCAGAAATCATAATAATATGCAGTTAAATGCAAGACCCTAAAAATTAAAGGGATACTTCACCCAAAAATGATAATTTGCTGTTAATTTACTCCCCCTCAGGCCATCAAAGATGTAGATTATTTTTTTTTCTTGGCTCTGGATTACAGTAACAATACTGTAAATAATGTTCAGTTTCTTGCACAGACCGATCGTTTCGCTTCGTAAGACCTCGATATATCATCAGGAGCCACAGAGAGTCTAGCCCGAAGGCTGGTTTTCATGGCTAGTCCCTTTGCCAGATGTTATTAGGCCAAAACACTATAGAAAAAAAATAAAATACAACCCAAAATGATAAACAACTCTCTAAAATACAATTAAACAACAGATTATACAAAATGATAATACAAAATAAAGAAACAAATGAATACTAATAATAAAAAGTAAATCTAAAAAGCAGCTTATTAAGATATATAATCAACATCAGTGTTCACATTGTTAATGAAGAGGCCATTTCTTATAATTATGCTTATTTCTTAAATGAGTTAAATGATATACATTCTCTAATTGATTGCGGTATTGAATTGCACTGATATGATGCTCTGAATGAAAACAAATAAATCAAGGTAAGTGGTTGCTAACTGTCAACTAAATTTGCTTATTTAAATATAGCTAAAATAAATAGTTTGCAACCACTTTCCTTAAAATTCAGTAGCATTTTGTTCAGTGTACTCTGTTTTCAATAGATTTAAATTGAATAAAATCAGCTAGACGAGGAGGAGCAAAACCATGCATCATCTTATGAACTAAACTTAATAATGTTTTTCCAGCTAAGCAAGTTATACGTATTTCCAATATGACAATGGTGAAAATTAAACTAACTTTTAAGTGCTTGTTTGTATAATACTTCCAGTTACTCTATTCTGAGCAGTAGGTTTGTCATATTTAGTGATCGCAGGCATCATATATTGGTTATCTGTGTGGGAACGTCATCATTATGCTCTTATATACTCATCATTAGAACATTATTCTGCTCGCTCATACAGAATGCCTTTATCGACCGCCGAGGCTGAACACAAGTATCCTGCTACTGCTTTGAAAAGGCCAACTAATGTCTTAATTACTTGACAAGAGGATGATAATTATGTAAATGCTTGCCTAATGCTCGGAATGCCAATATCTTGATTTTAAAACAAGTAATTGCTTCAGTATTGCAGGTGATTCTCAGGACAGGGAGAATCAATTGAACTATGTATCATTAATATTATAGCATTCTGTTTACATTGTACAGACTTTGTTGCATTTCATTTAGTGTTGTCAGAAGTATCGGGTGTCTTTTTAGCTCATGAACGTAATATCTAATCAGAGGCATTTAAAGGGACAATTCACCCAAAAATGATCATTCTGTCAGAAATGTTGGAAACCAAACAGTTGACGGTAGCCATTGACTTCCATAGTATTTTTCCCATGTTATAGAAGTCAGTGTGTCCATCAACCAGCGTTTATGAATACATATTTAAAGTCTATATAGTTTTAAAGTATCATTTACTAAAAATGTTTTTATTACTATTATTAACAAACTCTTTAAGTTTTTTAAACAGTTAAATAAATGGTTAAATGGCTCAAATATTCTTTTCTGGTTTCTTTCTTCTACTGAAGCTGGTTCATTAATACTGGCACCTGAAACTTTGGTATTGTGGCAACACAGATTTATTATAATTAAAACATAAGCAGCGGAATATGGTAAGCTGATATGTTCGCTTAGGATTTCTTTGTTGTTCTTGTTTTTGTTGCGATCAGACCTTCTCGGCTGAGAGCGTTTGTAGATGATCAATTATTGTTTCAAAGTAGTGCTAATTAACAACGCCCTCCCAACACACACACACACACACACACACACACACACACACACACAGATAACTGTGTTAAATGACTCAGGTTAAATGGCTGAAGGACTCCTGAAAGTGAATTACTGAAAGATAAACAGAAGATAATGGAAGCACAGGCTGCAGTGAGCTCGCAGAACGGAGGGCATATAGTTATTTTTCTCTAAACAAGCTTTAGTTTTTATATTTTTACAGTACTGTGCTCTATTTAAGCCAGTTTTTTTCTTGCCAGGTGGTTTACTGGAGTTTTCTGAGAGCGTTTGAATGTTTCTCAGAGGATTTGTCTTTGTGTAGAAGTGAACTCATCATGATTCTTCTGTGTCAGAGCAAAACTCCTCTTTCCATCTTATCAGTGCTGATGGCTTGTGTAGAATTGTCTCTCTCTGTCTTTACTGAACTCTTCCTCGTTCTCTGAAGGGACTTGACTTTCATTACTCATAATGTTAGTTTAATGATTCCTTATCTACAAACTTTAAAACAGTATTTTAAAGGCATAGTTCAACCAAAAATGAAAATTGTTATTTTTTTACTCACCCTCAAGTTGTTTCACATTTGAGTTTCTTTCTTCTGTTGAACAAAAGAGGAGATTTTGAAGAATGTTTAACAAAATTATTGCCGGAAGCCATTGACTTAAATAGAGTTTTTTTTTTTTTTATATACAATGAAAGTGATTTTTGGGTGAACTATCGCTTTAGAAATAGTTATATTCATTTGAACTAACATCATTCATATTGTCAGTGAACTAGTTAATTATTTGAGCATCTCATATTCATATGCATCTCATATTCATATGTTAGGATACGCCTAATTTAATTAGTTTTTATGATCTTAACTTTCTGATCTTTCTGTTTGTGACAAATTCTTGAAATTGGTTTTGTAGGCAATTACAAATTATATTTCCATTATAATTTTGGAAAATAGCAATAATAATGAATAAATAGAGTCTGAACATTTGTATCTTGATCAATTCCATATTAAAAAGCATTTTGTGAAGAGAAATAGAAGATTAGTTTTTTTTTTCAGCTGCTTCCACACAAAATCTGTCACAGTTTCTGAAAGCTGACGCTCAAACAGCAGAAGCACACACCAAACCTACAAAACCACACACTAAATCACAGCCTTTGACTCAAGTTTTCACACTTTTTGCAAAACACAACACACAAGTGTCTATGTAACGCACACAAATCTAACAGGAATTAATATTCTGGCAAAGGTGTGTGCTTCGTTTTGCAAGAGATGTGAGGCATTTTGCATTTTGTGTGTGCAATTCTTGGATTTGTGAGTAAAGTTTTGAAAAAAAGAGACAAAGATTTGAAAATGTGTGTAAGCAGCTGAACAAATCTGTGAGTGCCTGTAGTGAAGGAGTTGAATGCTTGAAATGGAAACATTCCCATTCCACCTCACTGAAAAGTCATCTGTTCACATAATGAACGCTGGCTTACATCACTCCATAAGTACAGCAGACAATCAATAGTTTTCTCGTCATTGCTTTGAATGTGTTGAGTACGGTTGAGTTGAGTTGGATGCATCTCTATGGCAACCGTGTGTGTGTTGTTTAGCATGTGTGTGTGTGCAGATATGTGAGCTATTCCTAATTGAATGTCTGAAGAAGGCGCTTGACCTCCGCTGAAAGACAGCAGTGTTGCAGGCGTGCGTGTCTCTATTGAGTCTGCTTTCATTAAACTCCGCAGCATCAGGACACTTATACGAGTGATCAGCGATGACTCCTGCACAATTTAAGGCATCCAGCACTATCGACATGTGCATTGTTTTGTGATCTTTAAATGAAATTTTGGCTTTGCAAAGAGGTTTTTGAAGAATAAATGTCAGGTTAAACCTCTCATCTTAGATATGATCATCTTTTTGGTGTTTGACATAATAATTTCAGAAATGAGGAGGATCTTCTGTTTACGTCAAGCTCAAGTATTTTATAGCAGGGTTATTATTGCTAACTAATACTTACTCAAACCATTAACAAGAATTTTCATTGCTTTATCATAAATAAAATAAAATCAAAACATTACCTAAAACAAAAAAAATAAACTTTATAATATAATATAATGAAATAATAATAATAATAATAATAATAAAAAACTTTAAATTTCAGGTAGGCAAGGCAACATTTCTCATTTGAATTTCATTTAAATTGATGTACTATAATAACTAAAACTGAAATAAAAATGATTAAAAACTGTATAGACAACTACTAAACTACTAAAAAAAATGTAAATGATAAAACAAAATTACTAAAAAGTTAACTAAAATGAAAATTGTAAAATGTAAAAAAAAAAATATTGTAATAAAAAGAAAAACATATATCAAAAAAACCTACTAAAAATGACAAAAACTCAGTTACTGAAAAGTTTTGTACGAAGTGCACTCATTCAGGGGCTTGTTTAGTAAGATTTAACCAGAAATGTTTTTTAGAACATATGTTATCGTATGTTAATTAAAAAAAGTCTTGTATAATTTTAACTGCTGTATTTTTCAGTTTTCTTGGTTTTTATTTTGAGTTTATGTAACTCTTGTTTTATTCCAACTCAGTTTTTGTCTTGAAGATGGCTTTAGATGCCAACATGGCAATACAAATAAATAACTATCACTACTAAAAAGTTAACTAAAATAAAAATGTGATGTGTAAAATTGAAATAATACAATTCATAAAAGTGTGATCCTAAAATGCTGCTTAGTAGTGAGTAAGAACAGAAACGATCCAGCTGGCTGACTGACAGTAATGCACTCTTCTGCATGTAAGCAATGCCGGAGTTTGTTTGTGGTGGGAAAACATATTGTGAAATGTCTTGTGGTGATTGACTCTGCATTAATTACAGCTTTGCAATCCTTAATTGAGATTGTCCTGAGTCAGGACCACAATCCTGTTTCCCAGACGACGTGTTGCTCCATCGCACTCAGTCATGAAAAACACTCGTTTAAATGGACCGAGCAGAGGTGCACTACTATGGACGGCACAACATAGAAATAAAAGAAGTATTTCTAGTCGTGCTGCTACACTTGGATGGCCTGAGACTGCATGAATGTTTTTAGCCCGTGTAATTAGCCTCTTCTTCTCCTCATGGCCTGTGCTGCTCTCGGTCTGAATATTAGCAGCGAGGCGAGATGTTTGCAGGGTCTTGTGGGAGAAAGAAAACGCTCTCTGATCCCGGCACTTAATCTGTGGACATGGCATAATGTTGCCGTTTTATTTGAGTTTGCGTGGGATGTTCTGATTATAAATATCACTAAACAAACACAGGCTGGTTAGCTGCCCTGTAAAATAATTAACAAGAAAATTACAATGTCATAAACATACATATATATATATATATACATATATATATATATATATATATATATATATATATATATATATATATATATATATATATATATATTTTTAATATTTGGAAATTATTTTGAGTTAGAAAAATGTATTAACTTATTTAAATATATTAGTAATTTTTATTAGGTTTTTTTTGTAATATAATTAAAACAAAACCACGACAAAACAACAAAATTACTAAAATTAAATTCAAAATTAAATTAAATAAAAAAAATAAAACTTAAAGACTATATAAAATATATTAGCAACTGTTTTTTAAATATACTATTCATATATTGTTATATGTCATGTTGTTTTACTTTAAGTCAATGAGAATAGGCCTGGTTTAGTCCGAGTCAGAGCAGCGACTCAAGCTCTGGAGTCTGAGTGCTTTTGCTCCAGGTTTGAGGAAGTGCTCTCTTCCTGACAGGAAGTGTTTACGGCTCCCTGACAATCCCTTCTGACTGGGCAAGTCGGATCTTGCCCCTTGAAATAGACAGGGAGTGGTTAACACGCCTCTCCAGCATCTCAGCGCTGATCGCTCACAGCCAAAGCTTCTTCTGACTCGAGATCAGCGCGCTGTAAATCATGTTCTTCCCCTGATCCTCGGTGTGTTTGTGTATGTGAGCTGTGGAGTGTGTGTCGGAGCTGCTCTGCTGGATGTGGGTCTCCACCCGTCGCCTCTCGTTCCTGGTGTTTCCGTCTGTAATCAAGAGATCTCACTCGCTCGCTCCACGCCTGCTTTCCTGTGGCACACAAGCAGGCTTTAATACAGCATATCTCATGCTCGGAAATATCAGGATCTAATAAACATGTTGTTGGTTTAGATGCACTGAACTTCCTACAACATTTAAAAAAAAAAAAAAAATCCAATTTATTAACTTTGAATTCATTTTTGTGCATTTCAGTACTAAAAAACTGACGATAATAGAATAAATAAGTAATATTATATAATTCAGTCTTGATGGTCCTAAAAATAGGCTCTGTGTTCTTTAGGAAAAAAAACAACAACTTTTTTTCCCCTTTTGATTTTGGGTTGAAATATAATCCTGACATTTCATCAGTGTACACAGATCCACAAATATTATTTTGCAACTGATGCTAAAATAAATATATTCTGAAATATGTGCATGCATTATAAAAATGGCATCTTATATTGTAGCATCTCAGCTGCATCTGCCTTCATTTTCCCTCTAAAATTCCAACTCAAAGCAGTGGGAAAGAAAAAGAGGTGAGAGGAAATTGGATTTTGTCAAGCGTGTCCTCTAGTGTTTAATTTGTATTTAAAGCGAGTCACGTCCTGACAGGTCTCTGGTCATCGTGTCAAAAGCAGCAGAACTGAGGACAGATGAAGCGTCCATCTAAAGGAGAGGAGCCTGAGGGTTAAAGCGGAGTCTCTTCAGCTCATGATGCTGTGTGTTGAGAGCAGATGTGAGCTTCTGGTTCTTCTGTGATGAATGACTCCTGACACACGGTCAATGGCTGCGTAACAACTTCTCCAAGTGACAGAAAAATCACTTTTGCTGCAAAGCTGTGCTAAATCAAAGTTTAAATTGTAATAATTGTCATTTTTATTTTTGATTAAAAAAACAAATGCAGCCTTGGTGAGCAGAAGAGGCTGTTGTGACCTCTGTTGTGATGGATGGATCCTGTCGGCATCAACATTTATACCCGTATTGCTCGTTTGGTTGCTCTTATGATGTTCCTTTGGCTCTTTCTGCTTCTTTCTCACAGCTGGACTTTTGTCTCAGTGATTCTCTCTCCTCTCATCTCACTGCGTTCTGTTCTTCTGGCCTTCATCTCAAAAGCCTGTTCAGACTAAAGGAGCTCCTGCTGGAGAAACTGGAGTGTGTGGAAATAATGAATAGACACACTCGCTTCTGAAGGCTTGTATGCATCAGGACAATCAATACCCAGTTACCTTTGCAGTTTTATATTCTGTAGATAATGCTTCATATCTTTTGAGGGGTTTTAAATGACCTGCGTTTTATTCAAATATGTTTTGGCCATCAAATCTTTCCAACTCGTGAATGCCGTTGTCAGACTTTCTGTGCTGTAGTTGCATCTACTACACAAACTACGTGGTTTCAGCGTCTGTGTCTCAATATATGAGACATGAACTTCATCTCCAGAGCTGCTCTGAGAGTCACTTCACTGAAGCTAACAGATCTTCGCCACAAACCCACAAAATAAAAGTTCGGTTTGACTTGAAGAAATTATAACAGAAATAACTTCTGTATACTAAAATGTACTTCTCAAGGAACTAGTTCTAAAATTATTTTTAAGAAATATCAAACAATCAGGAGTTTTTATTATTTTTTATACATGTTTTAATTTATACCGTTCTGTTGTGCAGCATCTTATAAAAAAAAAAGAAAAAAGCAATGTTTTGTAAATTGTTTTTATTTGACTACATTTTAAAAGATGGATTATATTGTTAAGTTGTATTCGTGCATTTCATTAGACCTCATTTTTAATGATGATACATTTCTATGAAATCATTAAGCACAGAATGCAATACATAAATACATAAATTAATAAATATAAATAAATAAATAATCCCTCTAACTCTAGCACTCTCTATTCTTACTCTTTTTTTTTTTATTTATAAAAAAACACTTGACACTTGCACACTCTATTCTATTTTTATCCTAACTACTTGTTTTCTTTTCATTTATTATAAATAAAATGATCCTCTAACATTAGAATTCTCCATTCTTTTTCTACTCTTGATTTTTTTAGAAAGACACTCTAACACCAGCATTCCCTATTCTTTCTTTCTATTCTATCTATTTGTTTATATATACATGTATATGTATCTCTCTCTGTATCGGGGTTGTGCTGTAATGTTGTGGCTCGTCCTCTCGGAGGTCTCTCCTCATTAGATTTGATCGGTGCTTTACAAAGCGTTAGTGGCAGAAGCACAAGAGCAGCAGAAAGGACTGCTTTGAAACGGCCCTTAATGCAATCGTGCCGCTAAGCCTCGGGTCCTATTAGGTTATCTGCCGCTGAAATCCCTGCGGATCCGGACGTAAATCATCAGCGTCAGGCTCTGTCAGGATAGTGTTATCAGCAGACTGTCGAGCGGGAATATCTCTGGAGGTGTGGATCTGCTGCAAGCGACAACCGGGCAGGAACACCGGTAATCTGAACTGTGTGAGAATCACAGTTTGTGGACTCCAGTAAAATTTACGGCCCTCTGAGGATGTTTGATCTTCATGCTTCCTAAGATGACTTTCAGTGTGGACAAGAAATGCAAGTGTCTTTCTCTGTTGTGCCTTTAGTTTGGCTTCAATCTCAATATTATTACCCTGCATTCATGTTAATTGCTTTACAAATTCATTTCATTTTAATGACAATTGTGTGATTTTAATCTCTCGTAATGAGCCAGCGTGGTTCAGCTCAATACAGATTTCATATTTCTGTGTAATGGAGCAGAAGTTGTGTGTTTCTGCTCGGTCTGAAGGCAGCCGTGTGTTTGCAGATGGTCTTGAGTCTCTGTCAGGTGTCGAGCTGCTTCTCTCTTGCTGAAGTGGTCAGTGTTTAATTAGTTTTGGCACTTAGTCCCACTGGTAGATGCCATAACTACACTTTCCTTATAGATGGTCATTCATTTACTGTATATGTTTTACCAAACCATTATTATTTGTTTATATTATTTTAGTTTTTAAATAAATACTTTTTTTTACTTTTTGTTGAATAAACTGAAAACAACAAGTTGAGAAAACTCTAAAATCTGGTTGCTGGTTGCCTTAAAGTTTTCTCAATTTATGATTAGATTTTTTTACAGTGTATGTTATTATAATATTACTGTCAATGTTTTAGCAGAAACATAATATAGTAATTTATTATTTATATATTTTAATACATTTTTAATTTAGTGGTTTTAGTTAAAAAAAAAAAAAATATTTGATGTGCTTTGTCTTCATACTTTGTTGTTATAATATATATAATAGCAGAAACATAATGTAGACATTTATTTTTAATTTGTATTTTTAAGTATATATTTATTATGTTATATGTAAAATATTTTATAATTTCTTTAAATATTTAATACATTTATAATTTACTTTTAAGTAAATTAGATTTAATTTATTTCAAAATAAATAAATATTTCTTATTTATTTTATGGGGCTTTATCTTGTGCTTATTTCAAGGAAAGAATCTGCTCGGGTGTTGGTTTACATTTACAGCTGACTGTAGTGACATTTCTGGACTAAACCAGCTCAGCTTCTTGATCTTACACCAGGTTTACTGTGTCTGAGGATTGGTGCGGCTGATCTTACACCAGGGTTACTGTGTCTGAGGATTAGTGCGGCTGAACTGTGTCTGAGGATTGGTGCGGCTGATCTTACACCAGGTTTACTGTGTCTGAGGATTGGTGCGGCTGATCTAAGAGCAGTAATTAAGGCTGTTTTTATCACCGTGTTCCTCAAGGGCATGTGTAGCGTTTGCATGTGTATTTGACTCTCATGACACACCCAGCGCATGCAGCCAGCAGATGGTCGTCCCTCACGGAGCCACACGGGCCCCACTTTACTAAGAGCCACTGCGCTTAATTATTCTCTCCTCGTTCAGCACAAACAGCTCGTTAAGTGTGATCGAGTGGAGGACGGCTGAAAATCACTCCAAACTTTGCATATATGGGAAATGCAGCAACATGCTGTTGGTTCAATATAATTGTTTAGAGTTTAGTTAAGAGTTTAGCATTCTCAAAGACATTTTAGAAAATTGAGTGACCAGGGGACCATGAACGAAGTATATCTGAATATGTTAGTGTATGTTTAAAAATGTGAAAAAAATAAAATTCTGTTAAATCAGTCAATTAAATTCCATTGTTAACTTTCACATGTTAATTTCATATGCATTATTCATTAGTCCATTTAGTGTTAAAAGTGTCTGACTATTTTACATGTGGGAACTGAAAATATCTTTGTTTATAGTAAAATGTTTGAATGTGTTTTCGAATAAATAATTTCCATTATATTAACTTCTTAGCTATGTTAATTTCAAATGCGTTATGCAAATATATTACATTTAGAAGAAATTTAATTCACTGTAATTCGCCTGTGAAGTCAAGGTGTTCTTTTGTTTCTTTTTTAGCCATTTAGGCAGATTCATTAGTCCGTTTGTGTAAAAATATCTTTGCTCTTGACCTTTTACATTTGCATACTGAAAATTGTACTGCATACTGTTTTTTTTTTTTTTCCTCTCTCCTTATGCTTATTTTACCTGAATGGCTTTATAGTACTGAATCAGCTCGGGTATGGAGGGTGAATCTCACTCTTTGAAAGCGCATTAATGCTTTGGATGCCTCAGTGTCAGACTCAGATAATGGTGCTTTTGAGCTGTGTGGACTCATGGAGTTGAAGGCTGACCTTGACGTGTTTCAGAGCGAAAACAGCCCCACTGAAACCACAGCATTAACAGCTGTGAAAATGCTGTTTGACTGGCTTCGCATGTGAGATTGAAAAATGGCTATAAATATATCTGCTCCATCCTGTACTCTGTTTGACAGATGTTTGTCCTTGCTTTGTGATAAGACTGCATTTCCAGCATAAAGTCAGCTAGTAGAGGCTTGATCGTTTTCAGTCACGTGACCGGCTCGAAGACTTGGAGGGCAAAACATCCATAGATCTGATTCACAGCTGCAAATATTTAGATCACCTCTCTAAAGAATAAAACAAAGGTATTTCTGAACAAAATGCAAGTTTTGGCCATTTGCAATCCATATTAAGCACCCGCGGCAATATTTAAATCATAAACTGTGCGACAAAACGTTCTAAAAACACTTAAAGTGCCTTAATATATTTAAAACGGTAATATTAAAAGATCAAATTCAGTAATCACCACATTAATGATGCATAGTTTACATGCAAGCAGATGAGGCCGGGAACATGAACGCAGTCCGCTTAACGGTTCAGTGTTTTCCTTCTAATAGTTTTCCTTCTAATAGTTTTCTATGGGAAGCCATTTAATGTGAAACTTTGCACATTGCGTTTATATTCTGACTTCATCTTCTTGCCTGCACAAAATATACATCATCAATAAGGTGTCCACTGAATCTCGCCTTTTAATATCTAAGCTTTATTACGTTATTACTTGATGCAATCTGCGTAAAAATAGCTGGTGGTCAGTGGAGCAAAACCGTGTTTGGCCCGCCAGGTGGGAGATCCTATAAGAGTGTGACGTCACATGAAAACTTTCAATAAGTGCAGGATATTACAGTATGTGGTATTTGATCCAGGTAATATCTGAGAAATACCTTGATGGAGTGATTCACTCGAGGACATCTGCTGTCCACCTGTCACATGCTAATCAAGCCTACATATTTAAGATATTATAATGCAAGCATGCTGCACACTTACAGTACATACATACGATACTGTGCAGTGTATTCTTCTTAATACTGCCTATATACGGTTTTGTACAAACAGACAGTATACAGCAATAAGTTATCTTAGCATTATTGATGCACAATTGTAGTTTTATTAATATTTTAAAGTAGATTTATTTTTATAGTTTGTTTTCATTTCATATTTTTGTTAGTTTTAAGTTTTCTTGTCTGTATCTATTATGTCTATATAGTTTTAAAGGTTTTATTATTTAGCTCAAGTTATTTTGTGTTTCAAATTAAACTAAACACTAATTTCACAGTCAGATCAAATGTTGAAAGAGATGTTAAAAATCATGCTTAACTTATTATTACATGGTCAAGTAGAGAGCATTACATTTTGGGACATTTTGAATTTTAACTTTTCTGTCCAGTCTGTTTTGCAGCATACTTTCAAAATGTGTTGTAGGTAATGCATGCATGCTGAAAATGGACATAATGTGCACTACATACTACAGAAGTGGTAAGAGTAGTATAGTATATACTTTGGTCTGATCCCATAAAGCGCTGCTGTGTTCGACTCTCTGAGACACTGGTTTCTGGTTTTAGCTGCAGTCAGTGTTTGGTGTGGTTTGGATTCGCTTTCGTCCCTCTGTAAACACTGGAAATGATGAGGGGAGTGAACATGGCAGTTTCAGAAAGCAAAGAGCTCTGACTCTGAAATGAATTGTAGCGCTGTTGTTTCTAACATCCATCATTGTGCCATTAAAGTTTGTGATTAACGGTGATGTTTTGCAGGAACTTTATCTGTGGTAGGAAAGCAAACTGGAGTTTATGTTCATACTGGGTCTCATCTCCTGTCTCAATCCCACAGCGCACAGAGGAATAGCCTGTAATTACATAGAGATGATGATGGCCTCTCTGTTCCTGCTCTGCTACAGCCCCCTCATACCTTAAACTTAGAAAAATGCAGGGTTTCTAGCAAACTTACTAATTTTGGATCTTAGATTATGTAGATGTTTTTCCTTTCAACAAAGAGTGTAGATGTTTTGATGGTAAAATACTTGTTCCTCTCCACTTTTATGTAAAGAAACTGCAGCAAGTAAACCATTTGTAAGTTGTTTTTTGGAAAAAGTCATTTTAATCAATGATTCTGTGGAGGTTTGTTTGCTTGACTTGCTTGATTTGAGTGAATGCATTGTGTCCAGCAGTGGCATGAGATGGGACTACCTGTCTGTGAAAGGGTTATAAAAGGGTTTGCCAAATGGATAAATGTAAATAAATATCTCAAAAGCCTGGGGAAAATCAGCATTGTATAGTGGTAAGCCATGCAAAGGCTTAAAAACACACAGTAGCACCTTAAACTCAATTGTGTGCTGCATTGCTAGTGGAGGAAAGCCAAGACTGGTGTAATATTATCCTCATTCTTGTTGTCTGTCAGAAGAGTGGCAGCTGCATTCTGGAGAGCTGCTGGAAGGACAGATGGTGCTAAGAGATTCCTGTATAGAGAGAGTTACAATTTGAAAGAAGAAGAAAAAGCAAGTATATTTTAGTGTTATAATATGGTGAAACTTTTGATTGGTTGTGTTAAAAGATCTAGATGCATTCCCTCTTATCGTCGGAAAGTAAGTTCCTTACCAACCAAGATTTAACTTCTTCCAGGCAGTAAGTGTGGAAGGTCGATGCCATTCACCTTGTTTGAGTGGTTTGGCAACTGTGAATCATTAGCATAGAGCAGATAAAAATATTGTGTTTGTGGAAAACTGAGCCCAAAGGACACACATGCAGTGGAAATAAAACAGGACCTAGAACGGAGCTCTGTGGGACACATTCCCAATACTGACAGAAAAGATGGGGCTTTCAGACCCTGTGTTATAACTTATTAGAAAAATCTGAAATCATCCAGTACACAAGAATCAAAAAGTTGTGACTGGAACATTGAGGTTTTCTTTTATCTGTAGCTGAGGTCTATTTGTAGTTCTCCAATTATGGTAATGCTCTTGTCTTTCTTTGACCACAGACCATAGAGAACAATTACAGAGATTCATTTCCAAAACACACACTGACTTTCTACAAAGAATGTAAAATATGTGAGCTGAATGGCATTTGTTTTAGTTTGTGTATAGAGTGAATCGCTTAATGTGACCCAGCTTCTGCTGCACTTGTTTTGCTCCAAACTATCTCATATGGTGGACATTCTGCCCCAGAGGAATACAGAGAGATGTCCAAATTCAAAGTCCAAACCTCCGCCAGAGACCAGCACAGCAGATGGCACCATCTCACTGAACTCTTTCCTTCATGCTGGGGCAAAATCACCGGCATGTTTAATGTCAAACCACAGATACTGTAGTATTGCCATTATACTAAATTGAATTATTCATTCATACTTTATTAATAATGAACCACGTTGTGAGAGGATATCACAGATCCTTGAACATGACTTTGCATTAACATTGCTGAATGCAATGTGTGATTGCATGGTTGGCGTCACACATGCATAGATCTTTGTATTGCTGGTCGTTTACGCTCCGTTGGATGACTGGTATTCCAGCACAAAACGTCCTTGCACAGAAGCTTATTGTTTTGTCACATCCTCCCTTGAAATGGTATATTTTGAAGCACCGAGTCGTTGATTACAGCTCTATGGTGTCAGGAAACTAAATTCCAATTTGACAAACAGTCTCGGGGTAATGAATGAATCTCAGAGTGTTGGTCATGTGCATCTAATTACCATCATGCGTGTGAAATACCCTTTAGAAAAAAGAGAAGAACAGGGCTGCAATTAAATGTGTCTGCCTGCCAAAGCCTGTATTTGTGAAATGCTATGTGAGCAGAGAGGAACAGTTTATACTTTTTCTGTTGATTCTCTTTGTGTGTCTTAGAGTAGACTCAGCCTCAGACGGCACACCCACAAACCACCCACAGTCTCCTGACCGTCTCATACATATTTCACATGAATATGAAGTGGATTATACTGATAATAGGCCAGCATGTATGGGTTGTGGACAGTAGATGATTATATGTTCACCTGGTTTGAGTGGTTTGACAACTGAGTCATTACCATAGAGTTGATAAAAAAAAGAAAAGTTGTGTCTGAGAAAAACTGAGCCCAAAGGACACACGTGTAGTGAAAATGAAATAGGACCTAGAACAGAGCCTTGTGGGATACCACAGTTTAAAACTGCGAGAGGAAGACAAATTCCCAATATTGTTTAGGATTTGGTCACGTTAAGCAAAGCAGATCATGTTATATGGTAGGTTCTAACTTATTCTAAATATTATCCAATAAACATGAATGGGAGTTGTGACTAGCACATTAACAGAATCTCAGAAAATCATTCATTACCTTGAGTTTGTGAGTTGAGTTTATGAGTAGCACTGTACAATTTGTCTGTTTATCTGTGTAATATTTGTGAAATAATATATATATTTGGTCATTCAAGTCATTCAAATGATCTAAAGTATTACAGTCTAAGTGAGCAGTTCTTGGCCAAATTTTAATACAGAATGGACGAGACTTTGTCAATATTAAAAAGCTGGGCTAGAAAGACTAATCTTTGAGAGTATTTGTGTGTAAATTTATAATTACTGTATGTATGACTGAAGAGAGAATTCGGCTACCTTCTGTGCCGTTCACCACAGACTCCTTCTACAAGCATCCTTTGAGTCCTGTTCCTGCAGAGAGAGGAACAGTGGGATAGAAATAAATTAATGAAAGAGAGAGAATGAAATGATTCTCATCCTCTGATTCTCTTCGCACAGGGTAACCCAGACTTGATTGTACTTCTTTGTTCAATTTATAAAAGACCTTTAAAAGTATATAGGCCTTGATATTGACACATCTTTACTGACATGCAATTTGATTTTTGGATGCAGCCTAATGCCTATGATGTAATTAATTTGACAGCCCTAATTTAAAGGACAATATTATCTTTCATTTTGCAGCTCATCATCCTAGAGGACTATGCTGACCCCTTTGATGCAGCAGACCAGGCAGGTGGCACCCAGACGGTCACAGAAAAGCCAACGGAGAACGACGGCTACATGGAACCCTACGAAGCTCAGAAGATGATGGCTGGTAGGATGATGGTGTTTTCCCGCAGTAATTTACTGCATCGTCTTTTGTGTTGTGCAGCTTGATGATTGTGAACTCTGAAGTGGCTTCTGGGAGGGTATAATCAAGCGTGATAATGCATCTGGGCCTGTTTAAATGTGTGCACTAGGCCCATGGGATCTCGCTCAATTTACGCTTAGTAAGTCTTACTCTTGTTATTAAACATGGCTTCCATTAAATGCGATTTGTTTTTTCTTAGTACTTGGAAATGCGGTCTAATTTCCTCTATTTTGTTTTCTGTGTAGTGCTGTAAGCAGAAAAACAACAATCAATTAGATCCTGTAGATTGTGATGGCTTCCTTTATGCTTAGCGAAACAGCTGCTCGGTGCTTCTGTTTAGACTAAATTCATGGGTCTGTGGCAACAATTACCCCAGCGTGAGTGTGAGTAGTGCTCGAGGAAATCATCTGACCTGTCTGAATGAAGACGGCAGCCATATGTGAGCTGTCTAGAGTCCAGTAAATACAGTGCAACCTCCCATAAACAATCTGCATATGTCAGGCGCTGTGGTCTCGTGTCCACATACAAGGGCACAACCGTATGAAGGCATGCACAAGGACGCTGTTGGCCGTTTGTATACACTGTTGTAGGCTTTGAAGGGGAAGTGGCTGTGTTCCTCCTCTCAGCGTTGCTCAAACAATGGGGAAGCGATCTGTTGATTCACTGCAGTCTGGTGCTGTTAGCCCAAATCAACCAACCAAATTACTCAACAAACGGAGCATGCAGAAGCAGGATAAACAGTGTTTCTCAAGGTCAGACTGAGACACTGCAGAACAATTAACAAGTGTAGTTTACCATAAATGAAAATACTGCCGTTTATTCACTCACATGTTGTTTTTAACCTTAAAATGACTATAAAAGTAGTCCATAAACAGTACAACTAAAAATATAGCTAACCCTACAAAAAGGTCTCATTTAGTAAATGTATTAGCTAACAAACCAACAATGAGCAATATGTTTTTTTTAAAACATTTATTAATCTTTGTTAATGTTAGTAAAAAAAACGAATTGTTTATTGTTTGTTCATGTTATTTCACAGTCACTGGCTAATGTTAAAAAACAACTCCACTACAAAATAGTGAATTACTCTGTAAATATACATTCATGACATTTAATATTTTGGCTTTCATCACTAATTATGTTTGTCTTTCTATAGAGAATAAAAAAAACTGAGCCAGGTCTCCATGTTTTGGAGTTTAGTAGCTTTGACACAGAATGACCCATTTGTGCTTATATTGATGTGCCATATTTAAAGATGTGCAAGCGTGTGAACGTTTGATAGATAGAGCCAGATTTCGGGTGAGCTGTTGGACTGATCGGTGCAAGGAACCTGCAGTGTTTTGGATGGTTGAGCTTCTGTCTCTCTCTCAGTTTGAACAGATGACATCACAGTTTAATCATTGACTCAGCGTGACTCCAACACTAGAGTCATTGTGGCACTGTTTGTTTGACTTTAGGTTGCAAAAGCTAGTTTGCGTCTCGTAAATCAGCTCAGAGCATCATTTCCCAGATTGATGTTTTATAACACGTCATCGACTCTGAGCAGGACAGCTGGACATTTTATTATTATTATTATTATTTTTTTTACAGTTGGACTGTTCCTTCTTCCTTTTTTTCATATATTCTTCTTTTCATTGGAGCCATCTGTCCTGTCACAGAACACGTAGGGAATATAAATTAATAAATGAATGCATCTTGGATGTGCTTCGTAGCTTTCTAAACAGAAGGGGAGATGAAACTGGCATATTATTGGCTTGTTACTTTAATGTCTAAATGCTGTCCTTATTTATTTATTTTTGATCATTTTGATTGATTTGTCTTTGTTCGGCACCGGGACTACATGGATTGTACTTGCATGAAAAATTGGCACATTCCCTAAAAAAATGCTGTTTTTTTTTTGGTTTGTTTTTTTTACTCATTATGTTTATTTATTTATTTGGTATTTAAACATTATAACAATTTGGTATTTTAACATTTAGCCTTTTTAGTTTAAGATTAATGTGTATATATTACATTACAGTACTGAAATTTGGGGTTGTTTCATTTATCATGAAAATATTATCAAAATTCGACTTCATATTATTTGATTTTGGGGTGAAATACGATCAGGACATATTCGTGACAGGCTTTAGGAGATTCATCTATAAATGCTTGTCATAATGAAATATGCCTGTGTGTGTGTGTGTGCTCTCTGTGGATTGTGTGGAATGTGTTGGTGTTTCCCTGTCAGTTTTTCCAGCACTGCTGTAGTGTTGCCACACACACACACACACACACACAAACATTTGCATCCCATTAATGTGTGAGTGTGGTTGTCGTTTCCTTCAAAACTGTGTGTGGAATATCTTACTAACTAAAGGAAGTGAGCAATTGCTCTTGTATTTCCCCCTTCCTTTCTCTTTCTGTCACTCACTCACTCACACAGACACACTAAACTAACAGAGACACTTTCACTGCGCTGCTGTATGTGTTTAAACACGTCTGGAGTTTCAGGAAGGCAGAAAGGCTGTTGTTACCCGTCAGCCTGAGCTCCAGTGTTTGTGTGTGATGATACTCGTACGTTTCACCATGCCAGAACTTTCCCACAATCCCCAAGGTCTCTGTGCTACTCAAACAAACACACTCATGGTCATTCTGACTAGATTTCTCACACACACACACACACACACACACACACACACACACACGGAGCGTGAGACTCTCAGTGGTATGTTGGTGATGCAGGGAGCAGGTTTGAGGAGAGCTCGTGAGTCTGTGATTGGTGGTCTCTCTCTATCGGTGTTCATCTCCTCCTCAGTGAACATTCTCACACTGAGCTGCAGTTTCACAGCGTCTGCTGACTCCGCTTTCTCTCTCACTCCCCCAATATTTCACCACTCGGGTTTAGTGCAGTGTGTGAGAATGTGTCTTCAGTCTGCTTTGTGTCCGTGTTGTGTGTGTGTGTGTGTGTGTGTGTGTGCAAATATAGAAAAAAAGTCTAAGATTATGAGATTAAAGTTATAATATTTTGAGAGAGCCTATATTACGCATGCAAATGGTCCAGATTGGGAGCACCGGGAGAAATTGCGGTGGCCTGGCAACTGATTTGAATATATGTGGGATTATTAGTAGAATTCATACCATGTGTCGTCATACACAGTATAAAGTATGCTCGGAAATAATATGTCACGTCTTTGAACAAATGCATTATTTGTAGTGCACTCCACCCATTAATAGCAATAAGCTTTGTAATGGTGAGTAGCCTGTATGTTTACAGTTGCAGTGCAATGGAAGCAGTGACAGATCTTTTCTTCTGTATTGTGATGTACATGAGCGTAAAACGGATTATTGAAAAATAAAAGAAAATGTGGGACTTGGTTCGGTGTACTGGGTGCTGATTGCATGGAAGTAGCTTTGAATGTTTAAGCAGACTAGTCCAGAAAATGTGACATTTTGATAAAAAAAAAATATATATAATAATAATTGAATCGTATGCATTGATTAATTGCTCGCAGTAAAATCTATATGATGCATTTACAAAAATAATGGGTTGAACTTTCATGTCATGCTGACTGTTAAAATTGTCTGAAGTCCTCTTTGTGCTGCACCGCGGTACTGACTGATGTATAACTCTGTTCTGTGACCAGTGTGATCTCCCCTTCTCTCTGCTGTATCTGTCCAATAATGACAAACAGAAAAAACAAAACAACAAAAATTGGGTCAGTACATTTTAGGAATTGTATCATGCCAGTGGCTTTATAGAGGAAAACATGATAATTTTTATATAAAAGTTTCCTATAAAGAGCTGTAAGAGTTGTGTGTGTGTTGTAATGAGATCAGAGTGAGTGTTTCTGCTGTGTGTCCCGTGCCCTGCAGATGTGCCCCTCTATCAGAGAGCTTTTATTAATCCACTCACTCATTCCTACACACACACACTCACTCTCTCTCTCTCCGTTTCCCATGTCTTTACGCTCTGCTGCATGTTCTGTGGTGTTCACTGAGGGCCAGGGAGACGTGTACAGACAGCACTCTGCTTATGTCACTCTGTGTTTAGTTAGCAGTGAAGGTATTTGGGAGTGATGACACACTTCCGCTGTGCCCGCGGAGCGTGGATGTGTTAAAGCTCACATTCCGGGAGGATGCGCGCGCTCGTGTGCGATCGGATAGTGGGCGTCAGGGAGTGTCTGTGCATGAGGCCTGTTAAGTGTCCTCAGCAGTAGGTCAGCATCAGTCCTCCCACTCATTGAGTGATGTATCGCTCCTGTAATGTGATGAGCGCATGAGCTCAGAGAGATGCTGACTGCGGCGAACACTGCATCTGGAGGAGACCAAACCTTTCCTCCTCTATTTATTTATTTTAGTCATTTGGCTGTGATATTGCTTTTATACAACAGTTAACAATTAACAAGAAGTTAATATCAAATAACATTTGGACAATATTTAGCAATTACCATAGTGAAATCAAGTTGTTGTTGACAGTGTATAGCCTGTGGCCATAATCTTGTGTAGTGTTGTGGGTCGGTGTACAGTGTTGCCCTATGATTTCTGCGATGTGGAAAATGCAAACAGAATTACGGAATCCAGTCATAAAAACAGAATTTACTGTATAATGCGGAATGTCAAGGAATTTGTCAAATTTTGGATGGATACATCAAAAGTAGGTTAGTACACTTAAATCAAAACATGATATGGACTAGTGTCTTTGAATATTAAGCCACAAAAATACCATTTAAAAATGAATCCTTCATGTTCTGTGTGTCTCTGTGTGAATGAATTACGCAAACGCACACACATACTGAAGCGCGTGATGCTCGCGGTGTTTTCAGCCTCTGCGGCTTCAATATGAGTACATGAACACACAAACATGATCTCTACAACTGCTCTGAGAGTCACTTCATCAGCATTTTACTGTTGCTTTTCAGTAAAACTATCGTAATATCATATAAAAACAGAAACATAAAGGTTTTCACAGCAACCCATCAAAATAAAAGTTAGGTTTAACTTGCAGAAATTGTGACAGAAATATTACTTAATGCAATGATACTACTACTACTACTAACTTTTTTTATTAAAACATTATTTTTTAAAGGAATATTTACTAGAAACATTACTTAGAAAAATATAAATGCACAACACAGTATTTATCTGGAAAATAAATATATATATATATATATTTATTTATTTAAATGGAATCCAGAAAATGAATGAAAAACAGCTTTTGGTAAAAAAAATTAACTGAATTTGAGAATAAATAAAACACATTTCATAGGGCCTTAATGTAATTTTTGTTCAACTTTAATAAATTGCTGTTTAATATTGTAAGTTTCATGATTTCAATTTATTAGACAGACGTTTTGATTAATGAAATTGAATTTAACCAGTCAAAGAATTTAAATCGAAAAAAAATAAATAAATGAATAAAATACGGAATCCAGAAAAATTAAAACAGCAAAAAAAACATATTAAATAAAACGGATTTCATAGCGCCCTGTTTAAGCCTCCCAGCCTGACCAGATGAAAGTGACCAAAAGCTCCTAAAACCAGCCCACACACAAGTGAACCAGTTTAAGCTGGTTTAAGGTGTTTTGTTTTAGAGAGACTTTATTTATTTAATTATTATTATTAATATTATTATTATTGTTGTTGTTGTCGTCCTTGAAGATCTTGGCCTGTCAGAATAGAGGCCTGTAACTGTTATATAATGTGTTCTAATACAGTTGTATCAGTTAATAGGCAAGTTATATAAAATATATGTTGTTAACAATTATTTATGAAGAGATGAAATGCATGATTCTAGATGGTATCAGTAAGCGTTGTGGATTCATTTACTATGCGTTATACAGTATATGAAGTCTTCATAGAAAGTGACCAACACTTCCCTCTGCCAGCCCAGAACCAGTTTCTGCAACAAGGAGATTGATCCAAGAAAGCATGAAACTGGACACGTGCTATAGTGATATTCGTGACATTTCTAATGGCTGTGAGCAGTGGTTTGTGCATCAGTGTGGGCGATTCTCTCCAGGACATCATCATCTTCCTCATCATCCTCATGATCTGGGGCAGGAGCCAAACGCACATTGCTCACGCCTGAGTATCAGCTTAATGGCTCTATTCATATCTGTCATGTTGGTGGTAGAGTGAGTTTGCACACTTTCCAGGCCCTTTTCTGAAGAACATAATCTGGTTTCCTTCCTTCCTGTCCTCCTCCTCTCTCCGTTTCCTTCCTTCTCCTGGTGCTCTGAAGCAGTGAAATGGGTGAAAGCTTGCGCTCAGTGCTGTCTGACGCGGACCGTATCACTGTTAGATGAGAGGAACAGGACAACAACGCATGATGGGACATGGGAGGACGGCCTTTCTCATTATCCAGCTAATTGGGTCATTCTGTGTCAAATCAACAAAATTTCAAAAATATCCCTGGCTCAAATTTTTGATTTTGCTAATATTTTTTTCTGAATTTATGGCACTCAGACCAGTATGTCCAATGCAGTTGCTTTGACCGATGTAAATGAGATACATCTCTAGTTTCAACATTTATTTGTTCTTTAGACATTCCTCTTTAAAAGAAAAGAAGTATCATATTTTTGCAAATTGACCCACATTTGGCTTTTGACCACTGAAAATGTGTACATTTTAACATTTTACTCCTGGAGCCATATTGAAATTCCAATATCTCTGGAACCGAAACACATAGGGCCTTAAACATGAAGATGCCAAGAGGTAAGTTTGTTAGGACCTAATATCTAAAAGGACATTAAAATATCTTTAATACTTCTTGAGTTGCAGGCATACACATTTTGGAGAAAAAACTTGAAAAGTGCTGTTTCCCCATTTTTTAGTGGTCACCATTGGCACATAATGCAACAATGACTGCTAAAGTCTTCACCAATCTCTGTGTAAAAATAACATTGTGATGCTGCCATCTTTCTGAAGTCAGTTTTACCTCCTGTAATTTGGCTCTGAATCTCAGGTGAAATGGCCATTTTGGGTTACTCAGTCAATATTCATCCATGACATTTAATATTTTGGCTTTCATCACTATACATGTCTTTCTTCAGAAAAAAATATTAGCAAAATCAAAACTTTGAGCCGGGGACCTGTGGTTGAGCTGACACGGAATGACCCAGTTGTGTTTCTTCTGTCTAACTTTAGAGATGAATCTATCGTTGAGACGTTCGGTGTGGTGAATGTCAGATCATTCAGTTCTGGTGGGAAACTGTGAGTTTAGCAGTAAGTGTTTGGGGAATACTTGAAACAATGAGGAGTTTGGTGAGCAATGATTTCAGCGTAATTAAAATAAGTTTAAACTACCCTTTTGAAAACTTCAAAAATATTGAACCCTCATTTATTATAAAATATCAGGCTCAAAAGCAGTGCAGATCTCAGCGGGTGCCACTGAATCAAATGTAAACACACAATTATGCTAAATATGACCTACAGAAATAACACCCTATCGTCTATTTTCTATAACTGACTTGAAAACATTGATTACAAGCAGTTTGCACATTACAGGTAAGATGTAAGAGGACTTCTGGGAACAGTGAGTTGTTTTTGTACTCAATGTTTGTTCCATCCAAATGAATCATTACAGTAGAATGAATCACGCTTTCCAGTTCTGTGTAACGGTGCTCTGCTGAACAAATACACATTTAAAACCAGCCTACGGTGGTGAACTGGTCTCCAGCTTGTTAGTCTTGTCTGTTTTGTTGGTTTTATTGGGATTTTGGGTGCTTGTCTGCTCATCAACTTTAATTTGAATGTAGTTAAATCGGTTAAAAACCATCCTGTGCTGGTTTAAGGGTTTTAATAGCCCATAGAATAGCTGATAAATAAAGGTCGATGGTAATGTTAAGTTAGCATTGCAGTGTTCGAATGATCTAGAGCAGGTTTTCAGTGAATGTGACCTGTGGTCATCGTTTGACCAGCACATTACAGTCGACGCTCTGGGATCTGACGGTCTCTGCTGGATTTCACAGATCAATAAACCTGCATCCACTTTAATCCTAAAGCAAACCTCTCTGTTCCGTCCAGATGAAGAATCACTGCAGACCGTCTGTTTGAACATAAAGCTGTGTTGTTCGAGACGTTCATATCTTAATTTACCTCATTCTGTGCTAGTAACATCAACTCAATTGTGACACGGAGTGAATGAAGCCCAGATTAAACTAGACTGAGGTGCTTTACTGGTCTTAGCCGGCTTCTTTCTGCCCAAAAACCCTGTAAAACCACCAGATCAGCCTGAGTTTAGGTGTAGGCTGTTTTTTTTTTTTTCTCCCAGCAGAGAATAGGTTATGTTTTATTAAGTTGTATAACTTTGTTTGTGAGTGAATTTGCATGAATCCGTGTGGTCTCAGACTTTTGGACACTGCATTGCCATGGTTTGTCATCAGGTGTTGTCATATGTTTGGGTATTAACTCATGAGAACAGTATGTGTTATGCTCAAACACACACACACATACTCACACACGTTGTGTTTCCATGTTTTATGGGTTCATTTCATAGGTGTAATGGTTTTTATTCTGTACAAACCGTATTTTCTATCGCCCTACACCAATCCTACACCTAAACCTACCCCTTACACGAAACTTCCTGCATTTTTAAATAAAAAAAAATTAATTCTGTATGATTTATAAGCTTGTTTCTTCATGGAGACCAAACAAATGTCCCCACAAGGTCAAAATTGACTGGTATTACTATCCTTGTGGGGACATTTGGTCCCCATGACATGATAAATACCACACACACACACACACACAAGAGTAAGCTGAAGCACAGACACACACACACACACACACACACACACACAAGAGTAAGCTGAAGCACAGACACACAGTCTCGTCGTATTGTCTTCATTACTGTAGTAGACTCAGGTCATCACGGCTCCTGTGATGCTCTCTGCTCTTTAGGGCTTGTTGTCTTTTTCAGATTTCTGTGCTATTTTCCTCCCGCACACATTTACACGTGGCATTTATTCACGCTGACCTTCTTTGTGTTTTGTCTCGAGACTCCAGCACTTAAATTCAGACTCCCAAGAAAATGGAGCAATTTTTCCAACTGAATGGAAACATTTATATTCTTGTTTTCTTTCATCTGTATTAAGTCTCATGAGCACACCTGGGTCCATTTCCAATTCTCAGTGTCTCTGTCTCAAATAAATACTCTGGATATCTCTCTGAAGGGACCGTTACCAGCACTATGCTGAAACAACAGCCTCTGTAAATGTGTTGAACTCAGTCTCATTAGCCGTGGGGATGTCTGAATGTTTCTGTCACCAATGTAAGTATCTCTTTTGATTTCTCCTCCTTTCTACGACTTGTTTCACTTCTGTTTCTGCTTTTATAACCATTTCTTACTATGTGTGAGTCAGTTGTTGTTTTTAGCATGTGTGTTTGGCTGTGATATTTCTTAGGATTACTGATAAACTATACTGTTGTGATTTCTATTTATCTATTTTAATTTTAGTTAATGTCTGAATTATGTCTGTATAGGTTTTTTTATTAAGTTTTAGCTTTATTTAATTGGAGTTATTTTAATACTTCAACAAACTAAATGAAAATGAAATGATATATATATTGAATGTGTATTTATATATATGTATGTGTATATGTGTATATGTATATGTATGTGTGTTGTTGTTGTTTTTTTTGGTGTTTGGCTTAGTCTTATGTTAGAATCATTATTATACTCTTATACCTTTTGTTCTTTAATATTTTGAACTGTTCTTAGCTTTATTTATTGATGTTTTTTTTAAACGTTATTTTTAAAATGTGTATCGGTAGTATTTATAAAGTTTTAGCTTTTAGTTTTGGATCTGTTTTTAGTTGTTTTAATACAGCAATTGATTGCTTCTGTTGTCCTCATTTGTAAGTCGCTTTGGATAAAAGCCTCTGCTAAATGACTAAATATAATAATAATAATAATAATAATAATAATAATGTCCTCCTGTAGGGCTTCACTCGCTCATTAGCTCATGCATGTTTCTGTTCAGTTATTTATTAATTCAATACCTACTGAAATGCTGTAAACTGGTGACCCGAGGAGATTATGAATGGGGCTATGTACAGAAAACATATAAAGAATCATGAAATTCAGTCATAAAAATGGAATTTATTGTATAACTCTGAATGTCATGGAAATTGGCAAAATCTAGTGAATAAATCGGGCTGCACACTTAATGAAATGGCGATATGGACTAGTGTGTCTGAATATTAAATTAGGGGTGGGAGAAAAAAATCAATTTCCAATCTTTTACATTTTTTACACAATCTATTAGTGTAAGTATTAGTGAAGTTTCATCTGGTCTTGTTGAGATATATAGTTGAGTATCATCAGCATAACAATGAAAACTAATCCTGTATTTTCTAATAATATTACCAAGAGGCAACATGTATATTGAAAATAGCAGAGGACCTAGGACAGATCCTTGTGGTACTCCATACTTTACTGGTGATAATTGAGATGACTCCCCATTTAAATGAACAAAGTGGTAGCGATAGGACAGGTAGGATCTAAACCATCTTAAAGCCTGCACTTGAATACCAGTATAGTTTTGTAATCGATCTATGAGTGTGTCATGGTCTATAGTGTCGAACGCAGCACTAAGATCAAGTAATACTAGCAATGAGATGCAGCCTTGATCTGAAGCAAGAAGCAAGTCATTTGTAATTTTAACTAGTGCAGAAAAAGTAGATCAAGAATCGTTTTGGAATCGGATCGAGACTCCCAGAATCGGATTCGGATCGGATCGTTGAAGTGCCTGAAGATTCCCACCCCTATATTAAATGTGACATTTGTATGTTGTGTGTGTGTCACTTTGCTCTACTACACATAATAAAACATGCGTGACGCTCATCTGAGGACGTGAACACACACACTTCATCTCCAGAGCTGCTCTGAGAGTCACTTCAGCAGCTTTACACAAAACTACTATCAAACACACACTAAACTCACAGATCTTCAACATAAACACCAACATAAAAGCTCAGTTTAACTTGAAGAAATTATGACAAATATATTACTATTGTGCAATAGAATCTACATCGGAATGTAGTTTATTAAAACAGTATTTTTGCAAGGAATATCACACAATTTTAGTTTTGTCCATGTTTTAATTTAAACTGTAAATCTGATATGCAGCACTTTGTTTGACAAAAAAAAAAAAAAATGAAAGGAAGTGTTAACATTTCAATTTCATTTCATTTTAAATGATTACGTTGTAAATTTATTTTTTTGCATTCATTTGATTGCCACAGTTTTTTTATCATTTTGCGTGAAATTATATAACACGTGAGTTTCAAACAGATGTCATCGGGCCCCAATTACATTGAGAACATGTTATGCAACAAAAATGTTATGCAAGGCCACATTCTCACTGGTTTACATCAGTACAGTCAATACAACCCTACTGGCCTTTGTTACAAGTGTGTGTGTGTGTGTGTGTCTCCAATTGTCCTGCGCTGTTTACACAGGCCCTTATCAGTCCCGCTGGACTCTCATTGGATCACCATGGCAAGAGCCTGATGAATGAAGGACTTCAGCGCTTCTGCAGCAGTTTTAGTGCGGTTTGTAACCAGCAGGACTCTTTGCTGTAGCTCATGCTTGGGGTTTAGAAGGTGAACAGTCATGAATAACATCTCAGAGAGCTGTGCTGTTATTTAGACCGATCACTGTATCATACATTTACATTTATTCATTTAGTAGATGCTTTTATCCAACGCGACTTACAAATGAAGAACATTGCAAGCAGTTTACCATAAGTCAATACTATTTGCAGTACATGATGCCGAGATTCAAGTGTAAGCTAGATTAGTGCACAAGCTGGAGCAGAATGTAAAAGCAGAAAAGAAGAGAAGGGGCAGTCATGCACTGCACATGTTATACGTCTTTCTAATCAAACACTCCTGATTCAGCTCATCAGAACAGTGACATGTCAGATACGGGACTAGTGTTTGTGTCTAGTGTTGGACCAGGGTTAGGAACCACTGACCTACAGCACTCTATAGCATTGCCCTCGCAATCTATAACAGCATGTTTCCAAAGGCAAGCACCATTCACAAGTTCTCCATAAAAGTAAATCTTTTTTTTCATGCTTTTTTTATTAATTTCTTTTTTTTAAGTGTTTTGTTTTATGTTTGTGTGTGTTGCGTTTTCTTTCTTTTTTTATCTTGGGGCTTTTTGTTTTGTGTATTTTTGTATTTGTTTGTTTTCTTTTGTTTTTGTTTCATATGTTTTTTTGTTTCGTTTTATGCTTTTTGTGTCTTGTTTTATTTTTTATGCTTTTTTCCATTCTTGTTTTTGTTTTGTGTTTTGGCTTGTTTTTTATGCTGTTTGTTTTATTATTTTTGGTCTGTGTTATGCTTTTTGTTGTGTTTTGGTTTGTTTGTTTTTTCTGTGCTTTGTTTTGTGCCTTTTGTTTTATGTTTTTTGTTTTGTATTGGGTTTTTTGTCGTGCTTTGGTTTGTTTTTTTTTTGGGGGGGGGGGGGGGTTGTAGTATGTGGCTTTTGTATTCATGACTTGAAATCTGTGCCATCATTTCTGACCATATAGGAGTATATGAAGTGAATTTATTGAATCACAGATGAGTGCAGTATTTTTGTTGAGTATGGCTCTGCTCTGTCAACATTGTTCTGTGACTGAGAGACAAAGGCAGCCTTGATTAAGTATTGATGGTGCTATTAATGTGATCAGTGCTGTATATATCTAATGGGATGAGTGCTGTATGATTTGACTGTGATGGGTCGTCCAGATACAGCGCTGTCTCCGGATTGGCTGCGTCTGTGTAATTGACTGAGCATATTGATTTTCGGCTTTATGTGATTTATGTGATGGTTTTGGTCTGGAGTCGGGGTGGGTCACCGGTCCGGGATAAAATGTCTCCATTAGGCTTCTGAATCGAATCTGGAAATGTCACTGAGCATTGTTAGTAAATCTGTACTGAGAGAAATACAGAAGTACAGTCTCTCGCTCTGTCATGGAGTATGATTTTAGTATGGTGCATCTTGAAGAGGATTACTGCTGGTCTGGTCTGGTTTTAATTTAAACCGCTTCACTACAGCAGAAGACCTCTCCAGCATTAATGCTCAATGATAGCTGCTTTAAAAATAGAAACTCTATTGATTTACTGCTCTGTTGATCTTGCTCTGGTTTTATTTGTACTTATCTCCTGCTCTCAGGCAATGTGAGGAGAGAAAAAAACATTTGCATCTTATTTATTGTTTGTACAAGGAAATAATGACAAACTGACAAACTGCTTGGTTTTTGTTTGTCTTTTGAGAGAATATTCAAGGGCATTAAAGATATAATGAATTCTTTCTCATACTTGGGCTGAACCCAATCCTATTCTCATGCATCGCTGCTTTGCTCAATGTGTCAGAACCGTTGTCCTGTAGCTGCGTTGACCATCAGTATCTAGCACTGAATTTAGACATTATATAATAGGTTTTAATACTCTACAGGACAAAACAAGATTCTTTCTTTGTTTCTTTCCTTCCTTCCTTTCTTCCCAAATTAGATGTACTAAACTGTTAAACTTTTACTATTAATACAATCCAGTAGGAGATAGATAGATAGATAGATAGATAGATAGATAGATAGATAGATAGATAGATAGATAGATAGATAGATGATAGATATTAAGACTAAGACTTAAGAATTAAGACTTAAGATAATTTTACTGTTGTGATATTAAAATATTTACTTACAATTGCTATTATATTATTGTTATTATATTCATTTTCCCCATTTTTCCATTTTAGTTTAATTTTAATATTTTTTTATTTATTAATAACAATAATAATAATTATTATTCATGGCCATATTGTTGTACAATTACAAATTTTGTCAAATTGTACATCCCTACAAATACCTTTTTTTATTTTTTTTATTTTTTTTAATTTTTTTAAATCGCAATCACTATTTTTATTAAGAGTCACAATCTTTTTTCTCCCAAATCATGCAGATCTACAATCCCGTCTGACACACAGTTAACATCTATATTCACTAAGTGCTTCTACAGGGTAAATATTAACCTGCTCTGTTAATCACTGGCAATGTTTAAGATTGTCCATTTCAGCTGCTCAGGTGAGTCACTTCTGCTGTTTGAACTCCTACAGCCTGGAGTGTGTCACTCTTACACCCGTGTGTGTGTGTGTGTGTGTGTGTGTGTGTGTCAGTGTGGATTTGGTCGGCTTCTGTAAGAGAGACTGACAGTTTCCAGCTGTAGAGTCACAGGTTTCTGGAGCGTTGAGAAAACAGAATCACTCACTCAAGAGCTCTGCTGCTTCAACTCATTATCTTCATATGAACTTTTAATGCTGTCACTTACAAAGTCAGTGGGAATAAAAGTCTCCTCATCTCCAGCATTCAACCCGTCAGCGGCTCCTCGATGAAGACCAGAGGCTCCTTGTTCATAACGGAGAGTCATGCAGGGGAAATGTAATTATTTTACAGTAAGATTGATCAGCTCTGGAGTAACACTTACCTGAGAGTGTCGTTTGTCACTGAGATTACTAATAACAGCATGATGAACCAGCGCTGACAGATACTGGAAGAGAAAAAATGAGACACAATCTTGATTTAGGGGAATTACTGTAGATGAGATATGTGTAGATTAATCTGCTCTCTAGGTTCCTATTCTTGTTTCTTTTTCTGTAATGTTTTTCTCTGAAAATGTGCAAGCCTGAATGAATTTAAAGCAAAACTGAAACTGCTGAAACTAAATAATTTCATTAGTATTCGTAATATAAATTATTTATCTAATACCACTTGATTCCATTATTTTCCTTTTTTTTTCTTGTCTTTTTTACATTTGTGTATGCATTTATTTATTAACCTAATAAAATGACTTCCATCAAAAAATTTAGCAATATGAGTCAGAAAACAAATGTTGTGTCATATTACATTATTGTTGCGTAATATCTTAGCAAAACAGGCCTTTTAAGGCCTTTTTCAAACGTTTTGACATATAGTCTGATGAATATATATTTTTGATATAAGTTCAAGAAAAAAAAAATGAAGGATTTAATTTGAAACCATTTTCACTTAAAATGTTCTAGTAAATTTCATGCAGTTACAAGGAAAGCGCACGTAAGTAACACATCGAATTAAATGTGAAATTCTGAAGTTGAAGTACTGAAATAGTATTTGAATAACTTACTCCAAAAGTCTTTTTATTTGCAACCTTACTAAATCATTTGACAGTGTTCTTTGTTTGAGACTGTTTGACTGAAGTTTGCTGAAATGTGTTCACGTTGAGTTCATGTTGGCGATCGTGTCGTCAGAGGTCAGCTTCACTGGCAGGAAAGGGAACTCCATCAACACTTCCCAGGGGACTTTGGCGGCGGCACATAGGTCACCAAGATGGGGTCGCTATGGGATTGTAGTCTCCTGCCGTGTTGCATTGTGGGTGCTCAGCTCTCGGGCGTCCACGCACGTGGCACTAGCATATGGTCACCAAGTTGCTCCCTATATATTTTCCACGGAACTCCATGAGAGAAGCATATTTGGCCGAAGTACAAGATTCTGGTGCGTCTCTGAATGCGAAGGGTGATGTTTCACGTTGTGGCCTACAATGGCCTCTCTCTGACACGGGCTGTTCTGAGAACAGCTGCTCCGCTCTGAACAGATTGAGGCCTTGTGTGAACACCCGTCTCTGATCAGTCACCTCCACCCACATGCTTGGCCCGAGTCTGACCAGCCTTTGGCTCAAACCTCGCGCTCAGACAAGATGACTCAGAGCTGGGCATGATAGAAAATACACTGCCACTCAGACTTTTGGAATAATTAAGATTTATTAATTTATTCACCAAGGCTGAATTTATATGACCAAAAATACAGTAAAAAAAAAACTGAAATATTATTACACTTTAAAATAACTATTTTCCATGTGAATATGTGTTAAACTGTAATTTATTTCTGTGATCTGCAGCTGTATTTTCAGCATCATTGCTCCAGTCTTCAGTGTCACATGATCTTCAGAAATCATTATAATATACTGATTTACTGATCAACAAACATTTCTGATTATTATCAATGTTGAACACAGTTGTGCTGCTCAATATATTTGTGGAAACTGTGATATATTTTATTTTTCAGGATTCTGAAAACTTTTGTATAGTAGTGTATCACAGTTTCTGCAAAAAATGGCAATTAATATGAAAAATATTAGATTTTTCCAAACATTTAATGCTATTTGATATATATTTGGATATTTATGCATTTTAATAACTAAAACACTTTTTTTTTTTTTAAAGAATAACAAATAGTGTTAATCAGGTCATGCATGTTTCCCACAGATTTTGAATGAATAAAAACAAGAAAAAAAGTGTTCGTTTGACAGTACGGCGTGTCCTCTGTGTTCTGTTTTTAAGAAACTGTAAATAACTGAAAAGCAGCATATGTGTCAAAACGTGTGTGCAGGATCTCTATCACAGTTCGCAGGAGAGCCGCTTGAGATTTGTGGTATGCCACTTGTTCTTGAATAGCATTAAAGTTGAGTTTGTTTGGTTGTATAGTGGTTAGTTGTAGTCTGGCACTGCTACAGTAGTGTGTGTGTGTGTGTGTGTGTGTGCGTGTGTGTGCGCTCATTGCATGCCTGCTCAATGTGAACTTGAGCAGAGTGACTAAAAGGGAGACGGAGTGCAGAGAGCATTGACGTCTGCTTTATTGCATTGAGCAGGTGGTGGTAAAAGCCCCTCATCTAATGCGATTATATGAGAGAGAGCGAGAGAGAGAGGAGGCGAGGGTGAGAGAGAGAGAGGGAATGGGTAGATGGATGAGCCTCCTCTTTTATTTGCTTTTGGAAATGCTATTACTGCATCCGTCCTGGAAGAGCCTGACTCTGAGCCAGGTTTGCCTCATAAAGGCAGGGGAGCGGCGGGATGAAGTAATTGCCCCTTCCCTCCAGAGCCGGCCTCTTCATCACTGTCATGCTTCAAATTAATCTGTACACACCCAATGACAAAACAAAGACAACGCAATGACTAACCTTATTTTTTGTTTGTGTGTGTTTATGCAAATGCTTGTTATCATGCATTCATTGGTTGTTTCCTCCACTATCTTGATGTGGTTTAAGCCATATGATGACATTTGTCAATTGTTTCCACTTTAAAGTGTCCAGGTCAGTAATGTTGTATGTGGACTTGCTCTTTCCCAGACCCAATGATTGGGACAATTTACATTTTTTTTTTTTTTTACTTTTACATTAGTGATTGCAGCAAGTGTTTTCAGGCACAAGCGATTTATTGCTGTTTTTTTTTTTTTTGGCAGTAACAATATTGCATTTATTGTTTAATTTAATAATAGTAAAAAAAAATAAAAAAAATTATGAATGGTAAAATGAAAAAGGTTCATGCATTTAATTTCATTTTATTTTAGCTGTCTTTACATTTTGTAACTGACACCAGTGGGAATCTGAATAATTGCTGTCATAGAACTGGTGCCTATAGAGGGGCTTTATAGAACTCTCTAGGGATCATCCATATTGGAGCTCTAACCACCGAATGGCTGCATATAAGCACTAAAGACCTGTCTTGAACTGTCCCAGGTGGGCTGTTCCCCTGTGTTGGCATTTTGCTTAAGGTAGAGCCATTAGAATTACAATGATCCTTCATCCTGATTCAACACTGCTCCCAAGAGACATTGTAAATAATTAAAATAACAAAGCCAGCTCAGAGAGAAGGACATAAGCACATTGCTGATGTTTAATTTTGTTGATACTGGGCTAGGACGGTAGGATTTTATGCATTTTATTTTTTATATTTGCCTGAAAGTAAGTCAGTAGAGCTAATGGTATGTAGTTACTGCAGAGAGAGCTCAAGTACAGTATTTGAATGCGTGTCTAGTCATGTGCCGATATTCATTAATACAGCATATTACTGTAATGTTATCATGGGCACTTCAAAAAACAGTGAATAATTCTAGATACCTTATCTTAATTGTTTAGATTTTTTGAATACACTAACTTTTTTTATCACCTGGTTACAATTAATAACAAAAAAAGGTTGAAATAGTTTGAAAATGTTCTGATTTATTATTGTTATTTTCATGCTAATCTGTTTGAAACTTTTTGTGTTTGATGTGTTTTTATTGTGTATTGTTTTATTGAATTTAAATTAAATTTTTTTGTTTTATTATTAAGAGGACAGCACTGAAGATTGTGTGTATTTCAACCATTTCTTGTAATTCAGGCTCATACTAGTAAAAATACTGTATCTGATTAAGTTGTAAGCAATTATTGTGATCTAAAAAATGTCACGCTCTTGGCTGGCCAGAACTTACTTTGCATATTCAGAAACCACAGTTAATGTCATCATAGACCAGGGGAGATCGTGTAAGGGACATTTTCATTTATTAGAAAGGGAGTAATTATTCAGAGTGCAGTTAGCAATCAACCGTGGTATGCTTAGTGAATGAAAACCATTCCCTCTGGCATTGTAATGGCCTCTTATTTCCACCTCATTGGGTGTGTCATGTACAAAATTATGTCTTGTCATTTTGTCTCTTTGTCTTGGGTTGCTGTTCATTAACAGGTAATTTTTTTTAGTGTTGCTGGCAAACTTTAACCCAATTTAGCTGAACCTGCCAGAGAACAGTACACAAGCAGTGGAAACAAGGCTTTTCCCTTCCTTCCCTATGCAGTACCTCAGGGCTCTATCCTAGGCCCGTTCATCAAGTTTAAAAACATGGCTGGTGAACGCTAAAAAAGGCATTTGCATAGATATATACAGTAGATCCTAAACCACACTTAAGCCAGCCATATTTAATTTTGTTGACCTCCAGATAGGACTTTGACAATTCGCCCCCTAGTGGCAGATCCAATTACTTTATGAAGCCACCTTTTCGTCTATACAGACATGTGGCTGTTTTTTTGGTTTTCTCCAGTAAAGGATGGCAAGATCATTTACTTTCTTTGTATTGATTATGGAGGGATGAATAAATAATGAAGGATTAATGAACCATATAGGACAAATGACCTGCTAATTTTTTAGAGAACAAATGGCTTGCCCAAGGCAGTTGTGTTGAATAGCCTAAAACGTTTTTTGATGACCTTACTCATGACAGTCGATTTTACAAAATAGAATGAAAATAGAATAAAGTAAGACAAGAAAATAGACAATTTTCACCATGTGTACATAGTTTAAATTGGAATACATCATGTGCTGTCAGATATGGTGAATCACACAAGTTATGTTGACCGCTCTAATTGGATCCCCTGTATCTGCTGGCCAAACATTATTTAGTCTCCTTGCTTGTTGGATGTGACACAACCGAGCTTTTTATTAGTATGCAGCTGTTGGTATCGTTATTTCTGTTGAGCTCCTGCCTTCTCTTAAATCCGACATTATCTCCATAGGCTCAGAAGGCTGTTGTGTGGAGGCCTGCAATCCATTTCTGAGATCCCCAATGCAAGATTGCAGTGTCATAGTGAGTAATTGTGGGACGTAGGCACTCCTCTGTGAAGTCATGTCGGATTTGTTCCAGAACTCCTGCTCGCTGACCGGCCCATCCAATCCATTTTTTCAGTCCAGTCTGCTGTCATTTATTCATAACTAAATTCATACTATGTGTGCCCACTGGAGTTTTGTGCTGTCTTTTGTTCTATGTTTCTAGCCCAACCCTTTCCTCTCCCCAGAGACAGTGTTGTCCTATATTTGCATCGGCAGTCTTCCACTCATCCAGGTCCAGTTTGAAAGCACACTTAAAAGACCCTGAATACAGATGGATGTGCTGTTTTCACTCTGTTTATCTGCTGTTTTTCAGTGCAGGAACACATCAGGGTTAGGTGAACTTAAAATGGCTTAATGTTGATTACCACAAAACTTCAGTTTGACGTGTCATCAGTGTGACTGGCAGGCACTTACAGTGGAAGTGAATGGGGCCATTTTTTAGAGGGTCTAGAGGTGGAAATATGATGTTTAGAAATATATAAAAGCACTTGCCATGATTTCTACTGTTAACACTTGCATATTACTTGAGCTGTAAAGTTGTCTGAATCATTTTCTTTGCGGCATTGTAGAGTTTAAACAGCTATGTTGTCTTGTAAACTGGATATACATTTAATATTTAGGTTAATAAGTGTTACATCACATTTATGTCTGGCCTGTGCGATATGTATGGTCTACGACTATCGTAATTGTACTTAATTGATTCAATAAACTTTTAATTCAACATTTCATTAAATCAATTCAACCTTTTCAAAGACAGTCAGTTTCTTAGTTTCTGAATAAGTCAGCTGTTTGAAATGAATCTGTTAAGTAAATGATTCAATGACTCACTTAAGACATGTACTTGCCACCACCTACTGGTGGTGTTAGTTTCATAGTTCAAGTATCATTTACGTTTTTTTTTACATTTCATCTAAATCTTTCATCTAAATCTTTACGAGTGCTATCGATTAAGCTGTACTTAACTGCACCTGAAAAATTCCTTTAAGACCAACTACTTAACTCCTATGTGTGTGTGTGTGTGTGTATGTAGTGTATGTAGTGTATGTAGTTTTTTTTCCCCCCACATCCCATGCTGTAATATATCTAACAAAGCAGTGTAGTTTTGCCACTCTGAGCTGTTCGATGTATGAGTGGCTCTGGAGGGCCGTGAGCTTGATTACACTGGTGCTGCAAACCCTGGACAGCATCACATCTGGAGTGTGTGTTAAAGATAGAGAGGCCTCTCACGTACAATATCTTGCTGGAGGAACCCACACTGCTGGTCGTGCTCAGTATTTTGTCCATTGTTCCCTCCTCTCCTCCTCTGCCTTTACCTTCCTTCAGTCTGGTTATTACATAAGCTCCACAGCTCTTTCGGCTGGCTCGAGGGAGGATAATTGAAAAGCGGAGCCAGGGATGAAAGCTCGCTCTTCTATTTGGGTCTCTCAGTTCTGTGAAACCGTGAAACCGTGTCAGGGAGTTTGACATACCTGCCATGACATGGGAGCGCTGAGACTTGGTTATCGTCTTTCTTTAATAAAGATGCATGACGACATCTGGCAATCTGCAGAAAATGACACCCTGGTGCCAGAGAAGGAAGGGTGAACTTTCACTGACTTTTTGTGAAGCAAATGAGAGTCTGAAGACCAGCTTATTACCTCTTTTTGTGCCAACTTCTGAAATGAGACCAAGTCTTTTCTCTGTGTTCAAGGATTTCTAGTCCAGTTTAACCACTTTAATAGAGCGCTCACTGAAGAACTGACTTACAGATCATTTTAAATTCATCTTGATTCAGAAGTGGCCTAAAGTGACTAAAGGCGGTGTCTCAGTGGGATATGTGACCATGGACCATCTGGGGAAATATTGAATAAATAATCAACATTTTTGAATAAATAATCTTTCCATTGATGTATGGTTTGTTAGGATAGGATAATATTTAGCCGAGATACATCTATCTGAAAATCTGGAATCTGAGGGTGCAAAAAAATCTAAATATTGAGAAAATCTCCTTTTAAACTTGTGCAAATTAAGTTCTTAGCAATGCATATTACTAATCAAAAATTAAGTTTTGATATGTTTATGGTAATAAATTTACAGAATATCTTCATGGAGCATGATCTTTACTTAATATCATAATGATTTTTAGCATAAAAGAAAAATCTACAATTTTAACCTATACAATGTATTTTTGGCTATTGCTGCAAATATATCTAGCTACTTATGACTGCTTTTGTGCTCCTGGGTCACACATAGCCAATCCGTTTTCCCCATGTTGCCCATTCAAATTAATTTATTGACCAGTTGTATGATATCCAGCATAACAGGGTGATCAGCCAATCATAGAGCTAATGCTTTTCTGTCTGTACTTCATTGTTCGCTACTGAGTTACAGACTCCCTCACCGAACCACAAATTGTTTATTGGTTCTTTTAGATTAAAAATGAACTGGTCGCTGTTATTTATAATAAATACTTTTTTTTTTTTTTTTATAAAAAAGATTCAGATTTTTGGGTTTTCAGAAGCATAAGTGGAAAAGTGTCATCGTTGTCTGTGGAAAGTGCCTATTTGGGAACTAAACTGCTTCTGAACAACCATTTTTACCAAGCAATTCTGTAATTTGTCCTCTAAGGCCATTTGGCTCATAAATGTTTCATTGACTTTTTAGTTGACACATGACAGAATCGCTGAAAGACTGGAGCCTTTCTGCCTTTGAAATTGTTTTTGTTACTTCAGGAAAAACTGAGAGCTTTATGCACCATTTCATCTAATGTTTCGCTGTAATTGATTTGTTTTATTTTTGTACTCTTGATTCTCATCCATTCTTGTCTCGCAAAAACCGCATTGGTAGTGTTTTGGTATCTTATCCACTCGCATGACTCCGGACACACGACACTGCAAGATTAACGAAGCGACTCGTACCTTCATCGGTGGGAATAAGGTCGGGACAAGCATAAGCACTATTTTGTGGACTGCCACTGTTTTTCTGATAACGGCAGAAAGCTGCGGTGTATTACAGCGATAAGACAATGAGATGTCTGGACTTGTGTACAGAATACACCTCCTGAACCGGCACTCAATCTCTGTCTGATTCCAAAACGTCCATTGGAATTATACCTTGTGTGTTTTTCCCCTCCTGCCTCCATCTATTGTAAGTCTCCTATCTTTCCCGGCACACTGATGTGAACTAATGGGATGGCTAGGATACTGGCAGCCCTGTCTGACATCAGCTGATGGCTATCGGTGTCCTCAGAAACTTGTCATGCGGAGCAGCTTTACTCCTGAATCGCCGTCTATGAGAATTCAGTTTCCACGCTGGTCTGTGAGCCTCGCAGAGACTCAATACAGAGTGCTGTGATTATTTATTCAGGAAACGCAGAGCTTTAGAGGTTAAGAGAGAGGGAAGGGCCGAGTCAAGTGGCCAGTTGCCTATTAATTTCCTTTGATCGCCTCTTGATGTATAATTTATAACTCTGAACCCTGAACAGAACGAGGCAAAAACCACATGAATATGGCAAAGAACAGAAGACCTGTTGGGTGCAGGTTAAAGAGTAAAACTTTACAAATATAAAACCACTTTTATGTGTTAAGGTGCACTTGAAAAGGTGTAGAAACAAATTTCACTCAAAAATTGCTAGTAAAATTCACAAATAATTCCCCCCAAAATAAAAAAAAACTAATTGAACTAAACATGCATGTGTTTTTAAAAATTTAAATATAAAAAACTTTGCTAGATTTTCAATGTTATTAAAATTCTCTTTCAGTTTAATTGCGTGTTAATTCAAAGACACGTGACTAAACGATAGAGACACTGACCTTTTGGCTGCAAATTAAAATGTAATGCAGTTTACAAAGATACAAATATTGGCAATATTTTTTACAGTGTGCAAACAAGGAACCTGGCTGTAACTGTACAGCTCACCTTATCTGTAAAGTACAAAACAAGCCCAGAAAAGATCTGAATCTCAATGCAGAACGCTAGGCTGTCTCGTCTGTCAACAGCAACAAAGTCTTTATCAAGACACCTTGGCAAAAATACATCAAGCAGTGAAAACAAACACTGAAATCCTCTGTCAAAGCCTAAAAACAACATGTTTAGAAGGTGCAAATGCTGGCAGTGTCAGATATGCTGCAGAAACAGTGCGGTGCATCCAAATATGAATTTACAAAGACAATTAGTCACCTGGAAGCACTTGTCTAATATGTGACAAAAAAAAAATCGGATCAAACTATTAATAATTACAGAGGCCTAGGAGAGTAGAATGGACATCTGTATTGGGATGTGTGATGTAAATGTTTGTCCCGGGTCATTGTTCCACTCATCATTAGGTTGGTTGACTCTTGACCGTGTTTGAGGTCACTGTCATTACTGTCGACATCTCCATGAATCCCCCTCTAGACCGAAGTCAAACTACAACCTAAGAACAGGGGAAATGAAGCTCTACGTGAGCGTGACCTCTTTAGGATTTAATGAGGATACATAGGCACACACATCCATGCATGCGCAATAATCCAGTCAAGTGGCATTTAAATTAAAGTGGCATTTAATTAACATGCGAGGGATTGCATTTCGGAGGCGACTAATTTTGACACGAGCTTCATAATAAAATAACATATCAAGTGCTTTAGGCTGTTTTCACAATTAGTTCAATTATTCAGTCTGATCTAAAGTTTGATTCCATTCTCTCCTTCTGCATTATCAGCTCTCTCTTCACAGTATTTGCTTATAATATTTACCATGGTGAAGTTGCATCATCAACTTCAGTTTCAGAGTATAAGATATATAAGAAATGTTTTTTTTAAAGGAAATTAATGCTTTTATTCAGCAAGGACACATTCAATTAAAAGTGAAAGTAAAGACATTTATATTGTTGCAAAATATTTCTATAAAGATTTCTATAAATGCTGTTCTTTTGAACTTTCTATTCATCAAATAATTTTAATATATTTTCAAAATGGTATAGATTTGTTTTTCATCAGCCATAACATGAAAATAGTTATTGGCTTATTGGTAATAGTCAGAAATGTAATCATGTTGCATCCTTAAATGACTGATATTATCTATAGTTCTGCATGCTTTTAGTCTCAGTCACGCAACACATTCACATGAAAATATGTATTTATTTTTCATAAAGGCTGAATATTTAACATGGCTTGGAAAAGTGATTTCCCTGAATTGTCCCAGACAGCCGTTTTAGTCTGAACATACAGTGGTTCTATATCTGCCGGTGAGTTAAAGCTTTATTACGCTGCAAGTTCCCAGTAATCATGCAGTTCTTCTTATCTGATCTGTGAGACACTTCTCTCGGTGAAGTAGCGCGGGCAGCCGGCCATGACTCTGACCACAGATGAGATGAGATGAGATGAGCAGCATCTCCATCGCTCTCAGTCATCAGAAGCACATCTCTGTGATTGAAGCGTCCGATGCTGCCAGCTGTTCTCGTCCATTACAGCAGCGCTCCTGACTCTGCACGGCTTTTTTCTGTTTGTAATTAGCTGTCTGCTGAATGCTAACAGGAGGACGAGGTTGGCTTTTAAAAGAGTGTAATTAAGCACAATGAGAAAAGGGAAATCAGGACGTCCCTTAATGAAGACCGGGAGATCTGCCAGATTACAATTCGCATGTAATAAAGTAAAAATGGAGTCGTCGACAGGTGGGCTTTAAAAATCACAATGGCTTTTATGAATGTTTACTCATTCTCTAGTTACTCAACATTTATTAAAAGTCTTGGTATTTAAAAAAAAAAAACTTCCCTAACAGGAGTATGAGTAAACAATACTGGACGGGACCAGCGGAGACATCGCGGAGGTTCTTTGCCTCCACGGCTAGCCATTGATTATCCCTTACATATTTTGCAATAAATGTAAAATGTCGTTTCTACATCAACAACATCGTCAAATCAATAGTTTTTTTTTTTTTTCATCGGTTTTCATTTGAATATGTCATTCGCAATGCCTCATAATTCTTTCCCAGCTTTAAGCCTGCTTGTCTTTTTGTCTGAGTTTCAAATACGGTATTTTTGGCTTTAAATCAAAGGTTGTAATGATTCCCCTCATAGCAGGTTGGTTTGGAACATGGCTTATGACTCTTTAACAAAGTCTTTCTAAACTCTTAATGGGGAAAATAAAAACCGAAGCCAGGCTAATGCAGCGGTTGCACTCTATTCTGTTGATTTAGCGGGTGTTTGGGATGGTGTGTGTGTCAGTGTTTACTGTGTTCACTGGTCCGTGGCTACTGTAGCGTGTGTCTGTATGTGCCCTGCTGTCGCGCCATAAACATTCTGTTATCTTGCGGCGGAGCGGCTCACAGATGGCTGAGTAAACTGCATTCTGCGCTCCTGTTTACTCAGAGTCAGATGGCCTTCATTACCATGCGTGCAGATCTGCCCGATGAGGCTTTTTACATGACGCTTGTCCTTCTATTGTGTTGCTGCAGTTTATGAGGTGCTGCGTGTGTTTTCTGCTTACTAAATGATTGTGAGCTAAGCAAATGAGACGCATAAAATTGTCTTTCAGTGCCAGAACTTTCTCAATGGTTTCGACTGGGCTGAATGACTGAGGGCTTTAATTCTTGTTAGTTTGTCAATGATGTGGGAAGGTGACTTAAAAGTGATCCTGGAGCCTCTGTGTAGTGTAACATTGAGCTGCGCTGGTCATGTGAACGACATCGGTTTGAGCTGGACTTGTGATGTTTTATGTCCGTTTTAAACACTAAGCTGGTTCCTTTTAGTGTGTAGTTAATTATGCAAATTATGTTGGAATTAGGGCTGTCAGTCGATTACATTTTTTTATCTAATTAATTACAGGGTGCAGCGAGTAATTCATCTAATTAAAGTAAATGATGACAGAATTCATTTATTTATTTTTAGTGAACTATCCCTTTAATGTTTTTTTTTTTTTTTTAATAAATGAAATGATACTCTAAAGAAGAAACTAAAACTGTCAGCAGGTGGTGGTAAATGTCTGAGTCGATTCGTTTGAACGGCTAATTCATTCAGGAATTCAGTAAATGGCTCTCTCTTTGAATCATTGATTCACGCGATTCGTTCAAAACGTGGATTCATTTAGGAACTGAACACCGCTGTGTTGCTCGGAGATGCACAGCTGTTCTGCTGCGGCTGTATATGTAATCATTTAATTGGCAAAATTGAACAAAACGTACAATATTGTGTTTACACTTTGCTTATTAGCTTCTTATTTACTGAATTGTATAAATTCACATTTGCTCTTTGTGACAAAAACAGCACTGGTGTGATGATCGCTTATCATATGATATAAATATGGGACAAAAACTCATACAGGGGCATTTTTTGCCCCTATATCTTGAATTTTAGGGTTTAACTGCATTTCTGGAGTTGTTGCCCTGCATCGTATTTGTCAACTGTATGAAATGTAAGAGGATGTACAGGTCTGGGGGCGGGGCCAGTGCGTTAACTTTGTTCAAATATTGTAATCGTGTTATTATTTCGTAACTAATTAAGTTAACACGTTAAACTGACAGCCCTAGTAGGAATATGTTACTGCATTATTAGTATTTTTTATCTTGGCTTTAAAATGTTTAAAAAATTTGCAAAAATCAATGAAATTGTTTTTTTTTTTTTAACCATTCCTAGCAAACTCAAATTGGAAAATGATTTGCATTACTATGAACATTTCTCTTATTATTATTATTATTATTATTATTATACATTTTTAAAAATAAATCAATACTTTTATTCATCAAACATGCATTAAATTGATCAAAAGTGACAGTAAAGACATTTCTAATGTTACAAAAGATTTCTGTTTCAAATAAATGCTGTTCTTTTGAACTTCTATTCATCTGTGAATCCTGAAAAATAAAATGTATGATGGTTTCCACAAAAATATTGGACAGCACAAGTGTTTTCAACATTGATAATAATCAGAAATGTTTCTTGATCAGTATATTAGAATGATTTCTGAAGGATCATGTGACGCTGAAGACTGGAGTAATGATGCTATTAATGATCACATGTGAATGATGCAGAAATAAATTCCATTTTAACAGATATTCACATAGAAAACAGCTATTTTAACCTGTAAAAAATAAAAAAATCACAATATTACAGATTTTTCTGTATTTCGATCAAATAAATGCAGCCATGGTGAGCAGAAAATACTTTTTCTGAAAATCATTAAAGCAACCCCTAACTTTTACGTCTGTCTTACTTTTTAGCGATTTTGCAATCCAAATTTTGCAAAGTATGTGCAAACTGTGAAAAATAGTGAAGTTTTCTGAATTTAGATTTTCCCACTCTGTTTTCTCTGAATCTCAGCTGAATTGAGTCAGCTCTCTCAGTGTAATGGTGGTTTAGTTGACTCAGATGCTGATGTTGCGTCGCAGCACAGAACCGTCCTGAATTCTCTTGTGCGGAGCAGCTCTGCCTCGAGCGTGTTCTGACCACATGACCTCTACATATGAGACACATGAACACACCCCGCGGGCCGACGCTTGATGCATCCTGTGCGTTATAACTTGGTTAGAAATGAAACAGCGACTGTGACGCTGAGGAGAAATGCTCTGTGTTTGTTTTGGTCCCTATGAATGACGGGGCCCCGGATTCATCACGGTCTCATCTCATCCTCGCGTGTCCCTCTGATATTTACACGGCCGAGATTGACAGAAGATTCCCTGGACAAAGTGCTTGATAAAGGATGCTGTGTGTGTTTGGCTTGAGATGTGAGAGCTCACAGTGTGACTGCTGCTTTCTCGACAAGAAAACATGTCCGTCTGCCAGCGGCGCAGAGACGACAGTGTAATTGTCATCTTTATCTGAAATTTTTCAGAAATCAGAAATCTGCTCGTCCACTAGAACTAGTTTCTTGTGTTACTTGTTACTGTGTTTTTGTATTAAGCAGGGTTTTTACCTTCAAACAGGGACTCTAGACTAGATTGTGTTGGTAACACTGCATAACAGTGTTTCTTTCATAAAAGCATTAACATATATTAACTTTATTCATAATATACAGAATAATACAAAAAATGTTTAGGGCTATACAAATTTTGTATTTTATTTTCTGTTTTAAATTTAAATAATCAAACAAGTTTACCAATTTACTTTAACAATTTAATCGTTTATTAAAGTTTTAACAATAACAATGCCATATTAAATTTTGGATTGGGATTTAAGACTTCATACAAATTTATTATCAAAAAACGGTGGACATCAAATAAATGCATAAGCCTTTATAACAATATAATTAATATTTTAAGATGTAATCAAATTAAATTAAAATTCCCTTCATCTTTTTGGCAAACAAAGTGATTCACAACATTTTATTATAATTTAATTTCTTTTTTATTTTTAGTCAATTAAAACATGGTCACAAATTGTGCTATACTAGTTTATACGACATTTTAATAAAACGTATATTTATAATTATTATTAATTGTTTTTTTAGAAGAACATTCTAGTACATGATAGTAATGTATTTCTGTCATACTTTCTTCAAGTTAAACTTATTTTGGTGTTGTAGTGGAGACCATTGAGTTCTAAATGTTATATATTATAATGTTGAGCATTATATCAGCTCTTTACTTCAGAAATTAGTAGTAAGAAATGACATGAAAACATACGTTCTATATCATTTATTTCTTCACAGACCTTCGGTAGCTTCAGGAACTCTCACATGAATTAAGGAATAGTTTGCTCAAAAGATTAAAGTTGTATCATCCTTTATTTTCCCTCATGCCGTTCCAAACCCATATGACTGACTTCCTTGCACTTTCTTCTCCTTTTGTGTTCCACTGTTTAATGCACATGAGATTTCAATTTCACTCAACAGATTGACTTTGACTTTGTTCCTTTCTCTCTGTATGATAATACATAATTTATTGCTCGTTGTTTATCCATCTAGTCTTTGCAACAGGAGACATGCAGTGTTATGAAACACATTTCTATTGTCCTCGGGCTGCAGATGGTGTAATTCTGCATCCGTTCCAAGCTTTGGGAAGCTCTGAGTGTGTCCGAGGCCTGCTAGAGCAGATGGTGGATTATCCAAACAAGCGGACAAATTAGCCATATTCCTGTTGTGCGCTTGGGCTGCGGTGAGGGTGGCAGAGCGCCCGGCGCACAGAATCTGAGCCAGTGGGTCGGCTGGCGTACAGCACGGGTTCTTCATTTCCATTTGTTGCTTCTCCAACTTCATCTTTCTGTGTCGCATTAAAAGAATAGTTCACCGGAAAATGAAAATGAGCTGAAAATGTGCTCACCCTCTGGTCATCTGAAATGTAGATGAGTTTGTTTCTTCATCAGGTTTGTATAAATGTGTCTCTGCATCAGTGTCTCAGCAATGGATGTGAATGGGTGCCGTCAGAATGAGAGTCCAAACAGCTGATAAAAACATCACAATAATCCACACCACTCCAGTCCATCAGTTAACATCTGGAGAAGACAAAAGATGAAACACATCCAGCATTAAGACGTTTTTTAACTCAAATACGAGTCTATAATCCATAATAACGCTTCCTCCAGAGAAAAAGTGCATCTCCTGTTGTCTCTCACATCAAAATCCAGCCACATATTTGTTTAGAGCTGTTTTGTCTTGTAAACGCTGCTTGATCTGCAGATTTCTCTCCTGATTCAGACCAGAACACTTTTTCAGTGGAGGAAGTGTTATTGATTATAGACTCTTATTTCAGTTAAAAATCATCTTGATGCTGGATTTGTTTAATCTTTAGTCTTCTCCAGATGTTAACTGATGGACTGGAGTGGTGTGGATTATTGTGGTGTTTTTATCAGCTGTTTGGACTCTCATTCTGACGGCACCCATTCACTGCAGAATCAAACTCATCTTTGACGACCTAAGGGTGACAACATTTTCAGCAAAATTTCATTTTTGTGATGTATAGATTGCACCTGTAATGCATTTAAATTTTTCAAATCTCATATTTTTGACTTTATGAGCACCGAGACTCAATGTCTGTATCACATGCACTAATCTCACTTGTTTTTATTTTTATTTTTACAATTAAGAGTTTCAAGAAAAAGAAGTTTGAGAGACATTGCCCGTGTGCTTCTCTATAAATGCTGGAGTTCTTCAGAAACCCACAGTATTCACTAATAAATAGCTTTTTATTCCTACAGACTGCATTCGTGCACTTAATTCAATCAGAGCTAAAACATATAGGACCAGCATCCTCGGCTCTTTGCACTTCAGACACTTAGTACTGCTGATGCTTTTGGGGCTTCAGTGCTACTCAGTTTCCAGGGAAAAAAGTTAGTTAAATGCTAGAAAGCTCGAGATGCATTCTAACCTGCATCATCACATGGAAGTGCAAGCAGAATCACTCAATATGGCTAATTTTCCAGTCTGGCAGATGTGATGAATTGGCTCTTTAACCTGCACTACAGTCTCACAGATCAAATGGCTTTTTGTCTAATTGCATTGCTCTGTTTGCAGTACGCTGACTGATGTGGGATCATTGTCTGATGCTGAAGCAGTAGGAAGCGACAGCATTTCAGTTTGCTCCTCAGATAGATTGGGAAGGCCTAATGAGTGTTATTAATGGATGCTGAGAAAGGGATGACAAAGAAACCTCAACCTCTGCCGCTTGGAAACTGCAGACCTTCACACATCACATCAGAGGCTATTGTTGTAACACATTTAGACACTGACAAGCACTAGAAGTGATTATAATGGAAGTTTCCTGTCTATATCCTCCGTTTTCTCTCAGGGCCATGTGCGCTTTTTGAGTGTTCAAAAAGTCAGCTGTGTTTTAGCAGCAAGCCTTTCCTTCTAGAGTCCATCGCAATGTGGAGAATGAAAACTGACAGAATGTGTGTGTGTGTGTGTGTATTAATAAAAAGGTAGTTTTAAAAACAAATATTTTAACAATTGCATAAATATTGTAAATGGTTATTCATAGTTTAGAAAAATATTTTAAATATTGAATATTAAAATATGATTTTTAATTTTTTTTAAATGGAATGATACTCTCAATATGAAACGTCTCGGGTTACGTATGTAACCATGGTTCCCAGAGAGTAGGGAAGGAGACACTGCGTCCTCTAGGGGTCACTATGGGGAACGCCTCGGCGTGACCGGTGTCTTGAAGCATATATCTAATCACGACAATAACATTGGCTGGCGACAGCCTATGATGTTTCTACCTGCGCGGCCACAGTATAAAGGGGCGTCGGGAAAATACATCATTAACTTCTTCATCTGAAGCTTGCGTCCGAAGCATGGCACCGAACCTAGAGGACGCAGTGTCTCGTTCCCTACTCTCAGTGAACCATGGTTACATACGTAACCAGAGACGTTCCCTTTTGAGGGAACTTCAAACTGCGTCCTCTAGGGGTCGCTATGGGGAACGGAATACCCATGCCACCATGCTGAGGGGAGTGCAAGCCAAGCACTAAGTACCAACTCTACCCGGCTAAGGGAGTTACCCCTGGGACGGTACGACGGCTGTCAGTGACATTATCCCCTTCGGCCAAAGGCCTGAGCTGCATACCCCAGAACTTACCTGTTAGCAGCTGGGCTTCCTGGACCCAGGGTAGAGCTCAAAGGCTTGGAATCAGAAGAAGAGATTCCTTTAAGGGGATACGACCAAGCTCTTAGGATAGTAACTAAGTCTTGGCCTGTCATCCAGGGGCTACTGCTTGCTCTGCAAGAGCTCGCTGAAGGAACTGTCTCAACAGATCCTTGGTAGCAACACCCTGATCAAGTAGTATCACTGGGGATACATAGGTAGAGTGGGGCCCAAGGTGAAACCGGGGCCTGACCGACTCAAAGAATGGGCACGAAGCCGCAGCGCGTACCATATCGTGGATTTGAAATATTCTCGGGAGGGAGCAGCATGCTCATAGGTGACCCTCTATGCTGAGGAGAGCAAAGCTAGCCCCTCCAACAAGGAGAGCAACTTTACAGGGAGGCAGAGAGAAGCCTAACAACCTGAAGTTGCTGACTCACAGAGCTGAATTCTTTTCAGATGCTCTGCCATGGCTTTAGAGCTCTGGAGAGTGGAGAACTTAACTCTCAGCATGAGAGGGCACTCAGCACATACATAGGTAGAGTGGGGCCCAAGGTGGGTATGAAGCCGCAGCACGTAACCCATACCGTACAGGATTTTAGAAAGACCGCAAAACACTTAGTGTGCGATCTTACCACAACGTGGCTTTCAGAAAGTGCACAGAGACTAGCGTGTGCACTTACCATAACATGGATTTGTAAACACCGTCTTTTCAAATGCTCTGGAGGGAGCAGCATGCTCATAGGTGACCCTCTATAGTGAGGGGAGCAATGTTAGCCCTAACAAGGCAGAGCTCTGGAGAGCGGAGAACTTAACTATCAGCATGAGAGGGAACTCAGACGCTCAGAAGGGAGCGACATGCTCATAGGTGACCCTCTAAGTTGAGGGGAGCAATGCCAGCTTGACCAACAAGGAGAGCTCGGCAGGGAGCAGCATGCTCATAGGTGACCCTCTATAGTGAGGGGAGCAATGCTAGCTCAACCAAAAAAACAGCCTACCAGGGAGGCAGAATGTGGCCCAACAACCTGAAGTTGCTGACTCACAGAGCTCTGGGGAGTGGAGAACTCAACTCTCAGTATGAGAGGGAACTCAGACACTCAGGGAGGGTTAGCGTGCTCGTAAGAGACCCTCGGAGTGAGGGGAGCACTGCCGAACACACCATGAGATCAGCCTAAGGGGAAGGGCGGTCCTGACCCAATGGCATGACTGCACGGTGGATCCCACAGAGCAGAGAATCCAATTCTCCGGATGAGAGAGAAACTCAGATGCTCGGAAGGGAGTAGCATGCGAACTAACAGGGAGGCATAGAGAGGCCTAACAACCTGAGACCGCTGAATCACAGAGCTCCGGGGAGCGGAGAACCTAACTCTCAGAATGAGAGGGAACTCAGATGCTCAGCAGGGAGCGGCATGCTCATAGGTGAGGATGTTAAAGGCCTAACGTTACTTCGTTTTTGTACGCGAACTCGCAGCCTTTCAAATTATACTCCATTTGAAGTTGTACGCGAACACGGGCGGTCAGCGCACACACTCTAGAAAGCTTCAACCATGTTCAGTGTCTGCTCTATTTTTCCTCGTTAAGTCATGACTGATCACAAATATTTTTTTAACTCTTTTAAACCAAAACTGAGCTGTCCCATACCCTCTCGCTCACAAGCACTTGTCAGTGTGAGCATCTGTTGTTGCAGTCTCAGCTATTTTGATGTCCGTCTCTTTAGTTTAGTTTTCAACTGTGAAACAACGGCCCGGAACAGTGTTGCCACCATGTGGAAAAACTGATTACTGTTAAATAACTTTCTTTGTGTGCGTCCTGAGCGTACAAAGTACGCTGGTGTTCCCCCCGCAAATCGTAAATCAGATTTTTTGTAAAAAAACAATTGGGGATTTTTTTCTTAGGCCATATCGCCCAGCCCTAAAAGGATGTTAAAAGTTCTTCATGCAACCGGATGCCAAAAAAGGAACTTTATTTAAAATTTTAAATTGTTCTGATTTATTAATGGTGCAAACACTGAAAGAGGGGCGTTGAAGGGTAAAATAAAAGCACAGCCTGCCACACCTCTCTATCCATTTGTACATGGACAAATACAACAACACAAATGCACAAATAATTGATTTCTGGACATGTTGAAGTAGATGAAAGTTTAATGGGATTTTATGGGAAACTCTGAGTTCAACTCCTCCCCTTCTTGACAGGAATCCTGCTACTTCCTGTGTCTCAGGAGGAAGGGCAAGGAGTCAGTCTGGAGTCACACACACACACACACACACACACACACACTCACACTCACACACACACTCACACTCACACTCTCACACACACACATACACTCTCTCTCTCTCTCTCTCTCTCTCTCTCTCTCACACACACACACACACACACACACACTCACACTCACACACATACACACTCTCTCTCTCTCTCTCTCTCTCTCTCACACTCACACACACACTCACACTCACACTCACACTCACACTCACACTCACACACACACATACACACACACTCTCTCTCTCTCTCTCTCTCTCTCTCTCTCACACACACACACACACACACTCACACTCACTCACACACACACTCACACTGACACTCACACTCACACTCACACACACATACACATACACTCTCTCTCTCTCTCTCTCTCTCACACACACACACACACACACACACACACACACACACGTAGATGTACATATAGCTCCAGGAAAATGCTATTCAAACAGAAATTTGTTAAATTTAATACAAAACTGATCCATTCATCTCTTTATTGAACATTGCATGGTAGAAAAATAGTGTAAAGTTTAGGATTTCATAACTGGCTGAGTCTTCTTTGTCAGCAAGAACCTCCAGCAACTTTTCCAGTAATTGCAGATCAGTCTCGCTGAAAGAAAGCTGCAGAACACAGGTTCATGGATAGTTAGGTTGAGGTCAGGTGTGTGACTCCAGCCTGACGAGGGCCGTTCATTCAGAGATCCTCAGCGCTGAGATATTTGAGCGGCCGGCCAAAAACAACACACCAGACCCTGGCAGCAGAGAGAGAGGCGTGAAGCTGCTGAAGAATTTACATCCTTGTGCGAGATGATCTTTCAGAATAGAAACCTTACAAACTACTAAAAAAAAGTAACAGTACATAACATGTCACAGATGGTTTAAATGGTGTGCTTCTCCTGACCACCTGTATGGGGTTTTATTTTTTAAATTAGCCTCAATTAAACATTAATAGTAAAATACAATAACAAATTATATACACGCATGTATATACAACTATTGCATAGTTGATGGATATCAGATTCTGTATCAAACCTCCATTCTGATGAATATTGTTCCTTAATTAAATACCACACTGTTAATTGTACCAGCTTCAAATCCATCTCGAGTGGTTATTTAAGCAAACAGGTGTCCAGCATAAACTTAATGAGCTTTCTGAGCATTTAATGTCCTAGAAAACACACTTTTATGAGAGACAGCACTACATCTTGCAAAGCAACCGATTAAATAATGTCACAAACAGGACTAACTCGTGTATGAATGACTAACTCAGCTCTGTTCTGGCTCGACGTGTTCCTCTCTCACAGCGGGAATCTGCTCCAAACATCAGTCAGCAAAGCCTTTACTTTTACTGCCAACTTCCCAAAAGAACAGCTAATGATGGCTACGGGCCACGTGGGATGTTTTTACAGGGCGCCCTTCATAACGAACACACACTTTCACAAAAAACGCTCCAGTTCTGATGCGCAGGGCAAAGCTGGTCTGAGATCAGCACGAGGAACTTTCACTGATGCATGTATTGGCCTGAAGCGCCAGACGACTGCTCTACACAACTAAATATAACACGTGTCAGCCAGCGAGAATATTACAATGTAAAACAGCTGTTTTCTGTGTGAATATGTGTTAAACTGTAATTTATTTCTGTGATCAAAGCTGTATTTCCAGCATCATTACTCCAGTCTTCAGTGTCACATGATCTTCAGAAATCATTATATGTCACCCTGGAGCACAAAACCAGTCATAAGGGTCAATTTTTCGAAATTGAGATTTATGCATCATCTGAAGCTGAATAAATAATCTTTCCATTGATGTATGGTTTGTTATGATAGGACAATATTTGTCTGAGATACAACTATTTGAAAATCTAGAATCTGAGGGAGCAAAAAAATCTAAATATTGAGAAAATCTCCTTTAAAGTTGAAGTTCTTAGCAATGCATATTAATAATCAAAAATTAAGTTTTGATATATTTACGGTCTTTAAATGTCTTTACTGTCACTTTTGATCAATGTAATGCATCCTTGATGAATAAAAGTATTGAATTCTTTCAAATGAAATAAAAATACTCTTGAACACCAGTGTGTAGGATTTTACACGTGTTTCTCAGTGAAAGCACACACAGATCTGTGTGAGATGTGCTCACGACGGTGAAATCGCAGACTCAGGAGAGCCGCTGACAAACTGCATAAGGATCGATCGGCCCGCTCCAGTTTAGATCCATCAGTGTGATTGAGACGCTCAGCATGCACACACACGCACACACACACACACACACACACACACACCAGCAGAGAGAAAGAAAACTCACTCCACCTCGTCTGTTTTACTGAATGGCTAGACAAAAGACACTTTTCAATTTGGAAATGAATGCAGTGAAGCTTCAATAACTCAGGGGAGGAGAAAACAGAAATAGATCAATTAGCTTGATCAGTCAAAGCCAAGGTTATCAATCAGCAGTCTACTAACAACAATGTTCAGTCTCTTCTGCTCACCAAGGCTGCATTTATTTGGTGAAAATACAGCAAAACAGTGAAATATTATTCTAATTCTATTTAAAACAGCTGTTTTCTGTGTGAATATGTGTTAAACTGTAATTTATTTCTGTGATCTGCAGCTGTATTTTCAGCATCATTACTCCAGTCTTCAGTGTCACATGATCTTCAGAAATCATAATAATATTGAGGGTTTGCTGCTAAAAAAAAACTATTATTATTATTATTATTATTATTATTATTATTATGTTGAAAACAGCTGTGTAGATTTTTTCTTCAGGTTTCTTTGATAAATAGAAAGTTCAGAAGAACAGCGAATATCTGAAATAGAAATTTGTGTAACATTATAAATATCTTTATCATCACTTAAAAGCATCCTTGCTAAATACAAATATTAATTTATATAACCCCCCCCCCCCACCCACAATTTTTTTTTTAAATTAAATAAAATAAAATTATACAGACTCCAAGGTTTTGAATGTTATAGTTTATAATGTTACAAAAGCTTTTTATTTCAGATAAACGCTGATCTTTGGATCCTTCTATTCATCAAAGAATCTTGAACAAATGTACTCAACTGTGTTCAACATTGATAATAATCAGAAATGTTTGTTGAGCAGTAAATCAGTATATTATAATGATTTCTGAAGATCATGTGACACTGAAGACTGCAGTAATGATGCTGAAAATACAGCTGCAGATCACAGAAATACATTACAGTTTAACACATATTCACACAGAAAACAGATATTTTATATAGTAATCATATCCCACAATATTATTGCCTTTACTGTATCTCTAATCAAATAAATGGTGAGCAGAAGAGAATTCTTTAAACTTTAAAAATCTTACTGTTCAAAAACTTTTGACTGGTATTGTAATTGATTTTGAATCAAAACCGCAGTAATAGTGGATCTGTCAGGCTGATTGTCAGGATTATTCCTCTTTCCATTCATTGTCAGTTTGTTTTATTGTGAGTTTAGCTGTAGGTCATTCTTTAGCTGTTTCCACTGTCCTGCATTAAAGCATACAGTATTTCCCGTCTCCAGCTGACTGTTATTCTGAAGCGTGTTCATCATGTATATTAAAGGCCGTGCTGATGAAGGCTGATGTGTGTGTGTTATTGGTGTGCAGCAGTGATATCAGCTCTGTCTCTGTGCTGTGAGCTAAAATCATTAGTCTTAATCTCTGCTGGAGTCACTAATGCGGTATCAATCACGGGTTAAACTCCAGTGTGTTCAGCAGTGCCATCCTGCTGGAAGTGTGTGTGTGTGTGTGTGTGTGTTTCACTGCATTGATCTGAATGAAGGAGAAGAGCACAGCTGGAGCTCGCTGTGATGTTTCTCTGATGTCTCATAAGTTTAACTGGCGCAGGGAGGTCTGATCCCAAAGTGTATGCGTAAGCATTTATGTTATATATATATATATATATATATATATATATATATATATATATATATATATATATATATATATATATATATATACTTTTTTATGCATGCATTTAATTTAGCGTTCGAAATGATTGATTTTAGTTTTTAGTGTTTTATTATTCATTTATTTACTAGGGTCTTTTTTTCTTGTTTTTACTACTTAATTTATTTACTACTATTATAGTAAAGAATTCTTACATGTCTCTAACATGAAAACATATTTAAGTATATTAGTAGCAGCTGGAATGTTTACATTTGTGCATCTCATAAATGTGAAGTCAGATCTGAGTATGTAATGTCTGTTTATGTGGTATATAGTGAAGTGACGCTTGCTTCATCACTGGAGTGGGTTTCCTTTGTGATTAACAGCAGGTAGAAGTGAACAATTTTACCCTAAAATAAAATGTTAAATCTCTGACGTCTCGTCTCATGAGAGAGAGAGATGTGTGTTTGTGTTCACCTCTGTTCTTAGTTCTTCTGTCGCTTTTCTTAAACACGACCTGAAGAAGTGTGCTGTTTCAGGCCTATATGTAGCCATACATCGCTGTTTAATGTTCTGCTGACTGTGCTGAGTTTTTGTTGAAAGTCCTGTGGGCTTTATAGTCGCACATTAAATTCAGACCCCTGTTAGACTCAAACCCGAGCACGCTGGAGAACAGCAAGACATTGTGATTTCAGTTTACTGTCGATTGAGGAAAATGTGCCTCTGCATGAGCGTTTCTGACCAATGCCATCGCATCAGATCAGGATTGAGACTCTAAAATCAATTGAGTTCAGCAGCAGTAGCTATTTATTAAACTGGCATCTCACCTTTATGCACTGATAATCACAACATGCATGTCAAACCTGTAAAAATACTGTAAATAATTGATTCAGGAGGGTTTTATTGGTAGGAAATAATGCTGTTTATTTGTATATACTGCATCGTTTCCACTGTTTTGGCTCTCAAATTCAAATTCAAATTTTATTTGTCACATACATATACATACGTAGTACGACATGTAGTGAAATGTATTGTACGACTGTCCAACAAATTGTCCAACAAAATTAAGAAAAACCTCAAGTTTACAAAAATACAAATAGAAAAGTACAGTAAACATATATACAGAATAAACTAGCAATAAAATAAAATAACAAATAGATATGAGAATAAAAATAGATATGAGGAATAAAAAATAGATATGATTCTATATAGATTCTGTAAAAAGTAAAGTGTATGTCAGTGATAAAGTGTCCGTGTGCTGTGCAGTGCAGTAAAGTGTATAAGTGAGTAAAAGGATACTAAAGACAAAGACAAATGGTATGTAAGTCCCACTCATTTATCCTTACGTAACCTTCTACAAATTAGTGCAGATTGTACTTGAAAAATGTGCAAAGTGGAAGTGTGGGGTGATGTGATTAGAGTGGAGAGAGGTTAAGACTCCGAATGGCCTGCGGGAAGAAGCTCCTCCTCATTCTCTCTGTGTTCGCCTTCATGGAGCGGAAGCGTCTCCCTGAACGCAGCAGAGAAAAGAGTCCATTGTTGGGATGGCTGAGGTCCTTCACTATCTTCCTGGCCCTGGTCAGGCACCGCTTGCTGTAGATGTCCTGCAGGTCAGGGAGCTCGGTGTGAATGGTACGTTCCGCTGAACGCACCACCCTCTGGAGGGCTCGTCTGTCCTGCATAGTGCAGTTCCCGAACCAGGAAGTGATGCTGCCCGTCAGGACGCTCTCGATGGTGCAGGTGTAAAAAGTCTTAAGCACCCGAGAGGGAAGTCTAAAGTCCTTTAAGCGTCTCAGATGGTACAGACGCTGCCTGGCCTTCTTCACCAGGGTGCTGGTATGACAGGACCAAGTCAAGTCCTGCGTGATGTGAACACCCAGGTATCTGAAGCTGTCCACTCTCTCCACTGGAGTCCCGTCGATCGTGATCGGCTGGTATGACCGCTCCTGCTTCGTACTGAAGTCCACTATCAGCTCCTTAGTTTTGCTGATGTTCAGGTGTAGACTATTCACCTGGCACCAACTCTCCAGGTTCTTAATCTCCTGTATGTAGGCCGTCTCGTCGTTGTCTGAGATCAGGCCCAACACAACAGTGTCATCAGCAAACTTGATGGTGGTGGAGTTGGAAGTGGCCACACAGTCATAAGTGTACAGTGAGTACAGCAGGGGGCTCAGAACACAACCTTGAGGGGCTCCAGTGCTTAGGGTGATGGAGGATGAGGTGTGTTTACCCATCCGTACGGCTTGCTGTCTGTCCTTCAGGAAGCTGGAGATCCATTGGCACAAGGATGTGCTGAGACCAAGGACCTCCAACTTGGAGGTGAGTGTGGAGGGAATTATGGTGTTAAACGCTGAACTGTAGTCCACAAACAGCATTTTTACATAATTCCCTTTTCTGCAGTCCAGGTGACTTGTTGTGGTGTGGAGGAGGTGTGAGATGGCATCCTCCGTGGAGCGGTTATGCCTGTATGCAAACTGTAGTGGATCCAGTGTGTCTGGTAGTGATGCAATGATGAAGTCTCTGACCAGTCTCTCAAAGCACTTCATCACCACTGATGTGAGGGCTACAGGGCGATAGTCGTTTAGGCAGGTGGGCTGCGGTTTCTTGGGGACAGGAACAATGGTGGACTGCTTAAAGCATGAGGGGACTATGGACTGTTCCAGGGAGAGGTTGAAGATCTCGGTGAACACCGGTGCTAGCTGGTCAGCGCAGGCCTTCAGAACCCGACCTGTGATGCCATCTGGTCCTGCTGCCTTCCTGATCTTCACTCTCCTGAATGCCCTCCTCACGTCATGCTCCGTGATGGTGAACACGTTGTCCTCACCGGCTTCCTCAGCGTGCATGCAGTTAGCACTGCTAGCGCCGTTAGCGTGATTAGCTGCAGCCTCGAAGCGAGCATAAAAAGTGTATTATTTAGTATTATTTAGTATTTAGGCTCTGTATTATTTAGCATGGTTTTTGGTGATTTATTTATTTATCATTTTTGCATGTTCCTCCCGGCTGTTTGAGAATTGTAGTCTGACTTTAATAAGATCCTCTCCAGCTTTCTGAATGGAGAATCATGTGTTTTCTCTCCAGCGTTAAACTGCTCGGGATGGTTTCATTCCTCAGATATCGTCCTCGGCGCTGTGGGTTTTGTTCAGGTATTCTTGCTTTTGTGAGGGGAAAATGTCTTTATCAGCACTCGCACACTTAAATCAACCAAAATCAGGAGAGATTTTCCCATCGGCTTCGGTCGGTGACGTTAACACACTCACAGACGAACGTCTGACTCGTGTTTGCGCAGCTGCAGACGTCAAAATCATTTGATATCAGTTACCACTTTTCTTTTCTTCAGGATGGGGATTGATAAAAAGCCCACATTAGCTGTGTGTGTGTGTGTGTGTCAGCCTGCATCAGCTCTAATGGGCTGTTGACCCTCAGCAGGAGGAGGTCGAGTGGTCATTCATCACTAGATCATCCACAAGCCTCCGGCGTTAGATTAGCCAACAGACCTGGAGAATCTCTCTCTCTCTCTCTCTCTCTCTCTCTCTCTCTCTCTCTCTCTCTCTCTCTCTCTCTCTCTCTCTCTCTAAGAGTAACACACATTTAGCAGCTAGTGCTGCTGTTGTCTTCTCCGAGTATGAAGAACATTTTCTCAGTATCACTGCGTTCAGTAAATGATGGAATCAGTGCTTCAGATCTGGAGAGAAATGTTTCCCTCACATTGTGATATTCAGGAGGAATCAGCAGAAAGTGTTTGCTGTGGATCAGTGTCTACAGATGCTCTGCTCTTGATCTGTTCTCCTCTCTCTATTTCTAAATCATGCTTCATCTGGATCTGGAGAGGATTTGTCTGTCTTTAAGGCGAGACACTGCAGGTGACTTACCCAGCTGATTGATTACATTCAATGATAATTGCAAACTTTTTTTGTATTAAAAGTTTCTAAAATGTTAGGTTTAGAAATGCAAATGAGTCATTATTTAATGAAATATGCGCTAATTTGCATAAATATCTAGTACAACAATCTAGATCTTGTTTAATTTGTTTGACATGGAGTCAAACGTTTTTACAGAGGGCATTTTGGGTCTCATTTTTGTCACTCCATAATTCAGGAAATGCTTAGAACGGACAGAAAACTGAATATTTTCACAATTCTTGGGGAATTAAAATGTTGTATATAATCAAGCAAATTATATATGAACAAATCCCTCTGTAAAAAGCTTCAGGATATAGACTATAGGAATAAAAATGTCAAGTCTAGTGTGTGTAAGTGCTACTGAAGAGGAGATGTATGGTTCAGTGTAGGAGAAAAAACTCATTTTGAGAAAACGGCCTTTACAAATATGTATTGTAATTGAAATCTGTCGACACAAATAGATAAAGTGCTATAAAAGAAACACTTAACAGTGTCTTTTGGATGTTTTCTTTCCACTAGTCTGAAAAAACACTGAAAAACTGTCAAAAATGTCAAACTTGACAGGTGCGTGAAGACACATGCCTGCAGTCTCTCCCCTTAAATGGTTTAATTAATAAATAATTGGCAAATTTAGTGGATCTGTTTAGGGTTGAGGAGCATTGGAGTTTATTTTGAAGGTCAAAGTGTGTTTTTAGTGATTCATCATGAGTGTCTTTTAGATGTTTGTCCATTTCTTTAATAATGTCTCTGGGGTAGCTGTAGTCCGTGAGGAGCTGGGTTTTATGGACTAGCTGAAGAGCGAGCGTGTTTAGAGGATGAGATTCTCTCTCTCTCTGAGTTTGGCTGAACTCTGATTGCACTGAGCTCCAGTTCTATCTTCACAGCTGAACAAAGGCTGAGCTGCTGCTGGATCAGACGGACTCAGACGCTCGTCTGCTGATGTGAGACTAACGCAGCGCTGCTCTGATTGTGTGGGTGTTTAGCAAGCGTCTGTGATTGAACTCACTCAACTCAATGTTAAAATCACCCAACATTCTGTTATGAATTCATGTGCAGTTTGTTGCTGGTTAACAGTTGCTCCACAATTCATCTGCACAGCTGCAAATAGTGAAAATATTATCAATGGGGTCAAATATGAGAAAAGAAATGCTACTATCACTACAGTTTGGGGTCAATAAAAAATATTGTAGGCTCACCACAGATGCATTGATTAAAAACAGTAATATAGTGAAATATTTGTACAATTTAAAATAGCTGTTTTCTATATGGATAGCTGTTAAACTGTCATTTATTTCTGTGTATTTTCAGCATCATTACTGCAGTCTTCAGTGTCACATGATCTTCAGAAATCATAATAATATACTGATTTACTGCTCAACAAAAATTTCTGATTATTATCAATGTTGAACACAGTTGTGCTGCACAATATTTCTGTGGAAACTGTGATACATTTTATTTTTCAGGATTCACAGATGAATAGAAAGTTCAGAAGAACAGCATTTATTTTAAACTGAAATCTACTGTAACATTATAAATGTGTTTACTGGCACTTTTGGTCAATTGAATGCATCCTTGATGAATACATGTGCTAATTTATCTTAAACACACCCTATATTAAAGATTACAATGGCAAACACCTATCTGGTCATTATTTCATTAGAGACACGTTATCCTTGCATGAGAAAATAAAAACACACACACATGCATAGAAAACAAGGTCAACGCTCTTGTTTCTAATGCATCTTGATTTAATTTAGCCTTTTATCTGCTTGCCCCCCATTTATTGTGGGTTTGTCACTATAAGGCGATGCATGCTTGTAGACAGACTGGGTTTCAGACAGGCTTCTCATTAATCTTGTGTTAATGAGCCTTCATGCAGGTTGTAACGAGGTGTAATTGCTGTTCGGTCCTGGCTGGAATCAATGCTTCTATCCAGCCACTGGCCACATTGGAGACTCATTTACATATCCCCACACACACACACACAGACACACACAGACACAGACACACACAGACACACACAGACACAGACACACACAGACACACACACACACACACACACAGACACACACACAGACACACACACACACAGACGCACACACACAGACGCACACACACACACGCACACACACACACACACACACAGACGCACACACACACGCAGACGCACACACACACACATACACACACACACACACAGACACACACATACACATTTTTACCTGTCCAGATTCCCTCGATCACTTTCACACCCACACAAGCAACTTATATATATATATATATATATATATATATATATATTATTAATTTACGGCCTCAGCGGGTAGAGGACGTACTTTTATCAGCTGACTGCAGATGTTAATTTGCAGTTCTTTAATATTGAGCCTTGGTGCTCATGTGAGTGAGGCAGGATCGAGTCTGGCCTCCTGCGATTACTCTTAGATTGTTCTTAATTTTAAAAAAACAAACAAAAAAACATTGTAAATAACCTCATAAAGTTTCAGTGTATCATTAAATTATTCCATGCAATCTGGAAAATGAAGGTAATAGTCTTATTTAATACATTTCTTTTCTATTTTTTCCTTTATGCACCAAACAAAATGAAAGCTCAAAACTGAAAATCCAATAAACAAGAAAATCTCATTTACATTTTTCATTATTATTATTATTAATTTTTTTTTTTTTTTTTCAAGGTGTTTTCCTAGCTGCCTGTGTTCATATTTTATGTCAAATAAATATATAAATACATAAATAACAATAATAAAAATCAGTAGCTTTAAATATTTGTGCATTCAGAAATAGTATTTGTTTTTCATTAGCCAAATTGAATGTAATTGACTGAAATCTCAAAAGATGGATTTATTGGGTTGTTTCATAAATCAACCATTATAATACTATAGCTATAATGCATTTGTATAACTAGATGCAGTATTTTTCTTTATTAATTTAGTTGCGCTGTCCGCATGTCTGGAAACAGCAGCTGGTGTTTGTTGAGGACTGTTCTTGCATTCATTAGTGTTGTGTGTGACTCCGTCTCTTCCTCCCACTCGCTTTATGGCCGTCTATTTTTCTGGCTTTAACACAGAAGCTGTAATAGAGCAAATCCTTACATGCCAGTGTCTGCGAGCAGAGAAACACACACACACACACAGTTTAGAAATACTGTCTGTCTGTGATGTCAGTTTATTTCTCTGCATGTCAGGACCTAATTATCTTTAGCAGCACAGTTGTTCACCCACAATGCATCAGCTTTCTCTTGCAGCTGTTAACGTTTTTCTGAAAGCGTTGTAATAAATGCCTTGCACATTTCTCGTTAAACAACAGCGTTACTAAACTAAGTCTCTTAAACGCACGCTCTCGCTGGCACGAGTGAGTTTATGCACACACAAGGCTTACCGCGGTATTCTGCCCCCGCCGTCACTTTGCTCTCTTTATAGAAATTAAAACTATTTAGTTCAGTTGTTCACAGACGCTACAAAAGCAAAGCACCTATTTGACAATACTTCTATTTTTCATATACGTTTGTTTGTATCTTTATTATTGTTTTGTTTTTCATTAAAAATGATAATATATGACAAACTAATCAAACCAAGATCTTTTATTTGTGTTACAACATGGGTTTATATATATATAGCATGGTCTGTCTGAATACTCGATTCTGATTCTAGGGAACTATATATATATATATTTTGTTCTCTAGAAATAAATAAGTTTTCCCCATGGATTTGTTTCCTCATTTTATTAAATGTGGCCATGATATAGTAATTTGTTTCCTCATTTGAACAAGAGAATGAATGTTGGGGACAAATTCTTAATTCATATCCATGGTAAATATATTTTTATCCATATGTCACCCATATTACTTTTGTAAATAAAAGTTCTATGTTTAATATAAGCAAGTTTGTCATTGGACTAGTTTATTGTTGTTTTTCATCAAGAGTAATAATGAATCCTCCATTTTCAAACTTTGGTTTTGTTTAAATAAAGGGGAAAATGTAAAGATTTGATTATAAGAGGAAAGAGCATGGGGCAATTTCCTCATAAGTCACCTTCACCTTATAATACCTGTCATACCCATGTCAATATACAAATGCATGTCCTCATTTGTCACAAAAACACGCACACTCTCTCATACACACACACACACTCTCTCATACACACACACACACACACTCCAGTCCAGAGACGCAGTGCTGTTTGGTCTCAGGCTGTTTTCCTGTGGTGATGATCATAGTTTGGCAGAGCAGATGAAACACAGGCAAAATAAGTGAATAGAGGCTGGACAGCAGGAACGTACGTGTGTGTGTGTGTGT
>NC_136750.1:885000-932500 GCF_936440315.1 Barbus barbus
GTGTGTGTGTGTGTGTGTGTGTGTGTGTGTGTCTGTGTGTGTGTGTGTGTCTCTGTGTGTGTGTATATATTATAATATTATATATATTATAATTTTTAAAATAATATATTTATATAAATATAATACAATTTAGTATGATTACTATTTTAAAAAGTACAGGTCAGAATAAGCATGTTTAATTTTTACCTAAATATATCTGTTGCGCTGAATGATGATGATGCATTGTTTAACCCATATTTATATTTCTTTATATATAATACAAGGACAACAAATAGAAAGACGGTAAAGATGTAATTTTGTTGTAGGCCAGTTCACAAGAGAATGACTCTTACGATCTGATTCTTTTTAATGAATCTGTTGAACAGGCTTGTTGTTTTGAGTCATTATTAGAGTTAACTCACCCACTGAATCAGCTGGACTGGTTCTTGACTTACTGAACTGAAATGGTTGTATTCCTGTGCTAATCTAAAAACATTTGACATTCTGTATTGAACATTTTCTCGATTCACCCGCTGGAGAGGCGAAAAGCTCATTCTGGGTGTCAAACTGAAGACTGTAAGCCTTAAATATCTTTGGCAGAGATGGGCTGCAGGAGGAGATGTGTTTGTTCCTGTGTTTAATGTTTGTTCCCATAATGCCCTGCAGGAGAGTGAATGGATGCAGCGGTGAAGGGCTTTCGGTGATAATTTATTCAAATGATTGGAGAGGTGAGGAGAGCAGCTGTCAGCTGATGCAGAGTTTGATTTCACCCAAACACGCTCATGTGTGGAGGACTTGGCTGACATAGAGGCGCTTTTGAAATCTCCAGTCAGTAATGTCTTATTTCCTCCTCTTCTGTGATTGAGCCGGAGGAAACACTGAGCATGGAGTTAGAGATGAAGAAAGAGTGACTGGAATCAGAACTGGATGTGGTCAGAGTCTCAGAACTTCTCCAACACTCAGGGTTTCTCATCGACAGAACAATGAATTTCTTCTAGCATTCCATTCATTCATCCATCCATAGTTTATTGTATCATCCCATCCATCCATTCATCGTTTCTTCTAGCATTCCTTCCATCCATCCATTATTTCTTCTAGAATTCCATCCATCCATTGTTTCTTTTAACATTATATCATCCCATCCATCCATTCATTGTTTCTTCTGTCATTCCGTCCGTCCGTCTGTCTTCTATCCTTCTTCTTATTCTCCATCGTGTCTTCTATCTTCCATCCATTATTTCTTCTAGCATTCTATCATTTCATCCATCCATCCATCAATCTATCATTCTGTTGCTGGTTTGTTTGCTCAACATTTGTTCATTTTGTCATTTATCCTATCATTCTATCTCTTTCTGTCATTCTGTCTATCTTTCTGTCTATATATTGTTCTATCATCATCCATCCTTTGTTCATTCTGTGTTTTTTATCACTTGTTAGCTCTGTTTGTCCATCCGTCTGTCTGTCATTTTGTCTGGCTATCATTGTCATTCTATCTATCTTTCTGTCTATTCCTCTATCATTCTATCTTTTTGTGGATTTACAGGCACACAAGTGAGAGAGAAAGCGAGAAAGAGAATCAGAAAGGATCACTTTCAAGATTCAAGAGTTTATTTGTCACATACTTAATTATACAGTGTATAACCAGCAGTGAAATGTAAGTCAGGTCCGCTCCATGAACAGTGCAATTATATGGAATACAAACACAAAGAATATACATAAATATAAAACAATTAAGTAGAAAATAAAAAAATTAAAAGAATAAAATATATAAAAAATGACTTTCAAGGATGAATCCAAATCCTCCGCACTAGTTTGAAGAACCTTTAATGTGACACCAATAACATTTGTCTCTTTGGAGATCTAGAAATGACCGTATATGCATGTAAAGAGGTTTTTGATGATAAGAGGAGCATTAAATAACATTTAATAACTTCATCCACACACAATAACAACATTGATGTTTAGCAGGAGCGTTTGCAGTGGAGAGTCTTCAGCGATGGGTTCCTGGAAAGATAAAGGTCATGCTTTGATTCCCTCAGCGTGGGACTGTAAATCAGCAGAGCCCATCAGACCACACACACACACACACACACACACACACACACACACACACACACACACACTCACTCACACAGTCACACACACACACTCACAGTCACACACACACACACACTTTACTTACTTACTTACTTTACTTTTGTCATTTAGCAGACACTTTTGTCCAAAGCGACTTACAAATAAGAAAAAGTAACTAAAACTAAAAGTTACAACTCTATAAATACTATATACCCACACATTTAAGAAAATAAAGAAATTAAATAAAATTGACACATGCATATAACAACATTTCAATAATAAACATATAAATGAAAAACTAAAATAAAAGCGATACTTCTATCCCTTGCTGGTGTCCCTGCCCGGTGGAGTCGCACGGTAGAGTCGATGGTCTTCACACTAAGAGGGCTTCACACGACGACTGCCGCGGTATAATAACCTTTTTTATACCAATCCAACAAATCACCATTTCCATTCAGCTGGATCCACTTTCCTGTTTATCAACTAAAAATGGCCAAGCAAGTGCAGACACTGACAAGATACGCGATACTGTACCAACTGTCTCTGAAAGTACACGCACTCACACACAGTTTCACACACACACAGTCTCACACACACACAGTCTCACACACACAGAGCGTCTGACACCTGGAGAGGAAGCGTGTTTGCGTGGTGGGTGGGCAGCAGCATGTGTTTAAGTGTGTGTGTGTGTGTGACAGTGTGATTGTGTGTGACTGAGAGTGTGTGTGTGTGAGTGAATGCCAGGTTTCCGTTTGACCTTTGATCCCTGAAATGTTGCAGACGTGATGGGTGAAAGGGCACCAGCTCCTCGGCTGGATTCGGTTCTGCTGGAAGCCGTAATTATCGTTACGATCTCCGGCGGATACACCCATTTCTCCAGACCGCAGTAACTTGCCTGAGCGCATGTAAGCCTGAGTTCAGAACACACACTCCTGCTCTACAGGCTGCTGTTCATGCCGGATAGCTGTTGCTGTTTCGGCCAAAAACATGCGATTGCTGAAATTGCATTGCATCTCTAGTTAAGAGTACAATGTAACGATCCAGGCTTCTGCAGACACATGGCTTATATGAAGATCTCTCTCAAACTCTCTCTTTCTCTATTCTCTACACTTTTCTCGTTTTTCCGCAAGAGCTCCCCTGAGCATAGAGGCAATTATGCAGCACTGTGGGGTTATATTTCATTCCATGAGCGTCTCTGCATTATACCATACCATTAGCACGCTTGCTAACAGCTTCATGCCACCCCAGAGAACCAGAGAGAGATGCTCGTGCTTTTAGAGAGAGAGCGATGGACACACCACTGTCTGTTGATCAGAGGTGACAGGATTTCTGTGTTTTGTAGTGAAGGGTGACAGATGTGTGCAGTCCAGTTTCCAGTGACCCCTGGAGGTCAAGGACAGAGCTACACTACTGCTGTGTGTTTGTTGTTCTACATCTTTAATCGGCCAACTTTGAGTCTGGAGGCTGGCCAGTGTTCATTAAACAAATTGCAACAACAACTAATCAAAATTGTCATGCAGCAAGCTTCTGTGGGAAAAGCGCATGACCCAAGTTCTCCTAAACATGAGAAAGCTTCTTATTAAGCTTCAAACAAAAGCATATAGTTTAACAGCATTTGCTGACATGTGCAAGTGCTGTTTAATGCATTAGAGACATTTTTCCCTCAGCCCAGGTTGTATGGGTTTTTCTTTGTGCAAATGTTCAAAAGGCATGCTTTGCATAAAGGCTCGTCAAGATAAAGGGTGACACTCCTTAAACTTCACTAAAGTGCGCAATAGAACAGGAGTGCGATCATTCTGACTTTGTAATGTTAAATATGCAATTTCTTTGGATCGGATGTTAAATGTTTAAGATGAACAAGAAATTAGTTTTTATGAGAGCAGTGAATGTGAAGGGCCTATTGAAATGGGGTATAAATATAATATAATTTCTGTGTTCAGATAAGTAAATGTGTATGTGTAGTATATGCTATTGTTTTACTTTATTATGGTGTGCAAGCTTTAGAATGTAATGTTTATTTTAAATGCCTTGCGCCTTATTTTTTTGGCACATAATGTATAGTATAGCCTACATAGATGCATTCTTCAGTTTGCACACTTTTTTTTATTTGTTTTATAAAATACTGTAAATAAAATTTGGGTTTTTAAATCCAATTAATCGATTGATCAATCAGTTAATCAAAGGCATAATTGACAGATTAATCGATTTATCAAAATAATTGTTAGTTGCAGCCCTAAAACAGTCACTTTAAGCTGAAACATGCAGTCTTTTCTTCAAGCTACAGGCACTGCAGTTTATTTCAGTGTTGCTGGTGCAGTCTGATCTCTGGTGGATCTCTAGGTCATCAGCGGCAGATCTCTGTGTTCAGATGAGATTCAGAGGTCATTTTGCAGGACTTGAGCTCTGGTTTATCTCTGTTGTGTTCAGATGAGTCTCTCAGCGCTGCAGGTCTGACCATTAAACTCAGCATGTTAGGTCTTTTGGGCTTGTTTTTGTTCGTTTCACTGAAGCTTTTAAGCACTTAACACTTAACCTTAGCCTGAATGCATAATGAAACCATCTGAAACGGCACCCTGCGGCTAAATGACCGCTTTTGACTAAACTTTGGAAAAATAAATCTGGGATTTTGACTGAAAATGCCAGTCTATGTTGATCAATTCAGTTGTTAAAATAGTTTCCTGTTCTAGCTTTCAAATAAACCTGGCAGTGTGGGCTCTGTGATGAATTGCTTATGTGCCTTTATCATTGGTCACTTTGTATAAAAGTGCCTGCTAAATGCATAAATGTGTCCCTGCAGCACAAAAGCAGTCATGAGTAACACAGGTATATTTGTAGCAATAGCCAACAATACATTGTATGGATCAAAATTATACATTTCTCTTTTATGAAAAAAATCATTAGGATATTACGATCATGTTCCATGAAGATATTTTGTAAATTTCATTCCGTAAATATATCAAAACTTAATTTTTGATTAGTAATATGCATTGCTAAGAACTTCATTTGAACAACTTTAAAGGTGATTTTCTCAATATTTAGATTTTTTAGCTCCCTCAGATTCCAGATTTTCAAAGTTATCTTAACTATCCTAACAAACCATACATCATTGGAAAGCTTATTTATATAAATTATAATAAATAATAAAAAATATATAATAAAAAATGGACCCTTATGACTAGTTGTGTGGTCCAGGGTCACAAATGTGTAAAATAGAAAAACATGCTGAAACTAGCCCAGACTGTTGATATGTTGTGGTCTCCTCTCTTGGTTTGGCAGAAATCCGAGGCGGTCGCGCTCCTAAAGACAGTCCGGTCCGGCAGCTGCCGCTCTATGACACCCCGTACGAGCCGGAGGAGAACGGGAGCGATCCGGACGGATGCGTGTGTTCCCGTGAGAGCAGATTACCGCAGGACGACGAGAGGCCGCCGGAGGAGTACGACCAGCCCTGGGAGTGGAAGAAAGACCGCATATCCAAAGCCTTCGCAGGTTCGGCCCGCTTCATTCCTTCCACATGTGTGTGATTATTGTCTTTCCAGTAGTGATTGATAATACTGAACAGTCAGATATATAACAAGTCCTGATCCCAGTTCTGTTGGTGGTGGTGGGTGCTGTTGGGGAGTTACTAACTAAACTAGTGATGCTACTAACTAGTTGCTCAACTGTCTCCGAAACTTTAGATTTTCCACTGAAGAGTATTTTTTTTTCCAACGCTGTAGAGCTTTATTATACTCTGGTTCATTTAGAAGATTCATATGAATAAGCTGGTTAAAAATGATTCGTGCAATGGTTCATTCGAACCCCTGCATGGCATTTAGTAGCAAAATATTTAGTAAAATACTGCAGTTTTCAGCTCGAGCGATGGTCATGCTACACTTTTCATTCCTAATGACTTTCAGTCATATGCATGCAAACACAAGCTCATGTGACATAATGAACTCTGACCTATGCAGTGTTATCATGGGAACACATGAATGACCAGTAGAAGATATTACAATTGAATTAAAATCAAGCAAACTTTAAATCTGCAGTATTGCAATGTACAGTGGAATAGATTGCATATTTTTGTATTTTGTTTGTATAATGATTTTAAAAAGAGGCCACAGAGTGTGACGTCATATTACGACCATTGCAGGGTTTGTAGAGATGATGCATGCTCAAAGTCTAGTGTGACTGACTGCGGCATCATTTATATAAATCAGGGCTTTTTCTCTTTGCTATTTATTGAATGTGTTTGGTGAAAGTAGATTTTTGTGTTTATTTATTTTATTTAAGAATTCATTATTTAATATTATTTAATATTTTAACTTTATTAAATTTTTTTTTTAAAGTATTACATTTAACAATTAAATTTAACATGCTAAAATATGAGAATATTCTATTTATAAAACTCAAAATACTCTCTAAAAATTATATATCATTTGATTTCATAAGTATGAGAGAATTTTGGAAAATCATTAACCAAGGCTCTTTAACCTTTTGCATTGCAGAGTTTGTAGAAATTATGCATTCTCAAAGTCATTTATATAAATCAGGGCTTTTTCTCTTTGCTATTTATTGAATGTGTTTGGTGAAAGTTGATTTTTGTGTTTTGGCTGTGATTGCTAATTAAATAGTTTCTCATTGGTGGAGGTCTCACTCTTTACTGAATAGGTTGGAGCGTAAATTCTCAAACATTTTCATTGCAAATCAACGTGAATGTGTAAACAGGCTCATTTTAATATCTCAGCCGTTGCTGTATCCGTCTGTTGCTGGGAATGCTGGGAGATTTGGTATCTCTTCCTCTCTCTCTCTCTGAAAGATAGCAACTCTGTTCCTCAGTCGAGACTTCAGGAACGGCTCATTTCAGTGTGAGAAAGTCTGACGCTTATCTGCGGACGGATCTCGAGGTGTGTGTGTGTGTGTGTGCATGTTTATGTGGTTTATGAGGACACAAATGTGTATAATGACATGGGTATGACCGGTATTACAAAGAGAAGGTGATTTATAGAACATTTTCAGTGTCCCCGTAATTCAAAAGGCTTATAAGTCATTAAGAATTAGTATTTTTGAAAATCTAAAAATGCACAGTTTCCTGTAAGGGGTAGGTTTAGGTGTAGGGCGATAGAAAATACAGTTTTTAAACCATTACGCCTATGGAGAGGTCCCCATAAACCATACAAACCGTGTGTGTGTGTGTGTGTCAGGTGTGGTGATTGTGTGTCGGCTGAAGATTTGGCTCAGGGACTCATGACTAATTCAATATAATAATAATATAATAACAAATATCCAGCAGATCGATTTTTGTGCATCAGTTCTTGAAAGGTGTTCCTTTCCTTTTCCTTTTTTTTTTGTTGTCCTGTGTGTGTGTGTGTGTGTGTGTGTGTGGAGCAGCACTGCTCTGTTATGACTGCATTAGTCGAGAGGACACGAGCAGAGGAGCGTCCAGGAGAGATGCCCACATCTCCTCCACAGGTACTGCGGCACTCAGGCTTTCCTCTCTGTCTGACAGCATTAGCATCACAGGAGTCTGTTGCTGAGGACAATATTCTTAAGGTTTCTCTTTGTCTTAAAGAAATATTCTGAGTTAAATACACAGATTAAGACCTATGCCACAGTCTGATGCTGATTACAACTGATTAATTGGACTTGTGCATCGGTTTATAAAAATTAAAAACTAGTGCTGTCAAATGATTAATCACATCTGAAATAAGTGTTTGTTTACATAATATATGTGTGTGTATTGTGTATATTTATTATGCATATATAAATACACACATATGCATTTATATATTTCAGAAAATATCTAAAATTAAGTATATTTATATATGATATAATTTATATGAATATAAATATATACACGTAAATATTTTCAAATTATATTCTGCATGTATGTGCCTTTATATAAACATAATAAATATACACAGTACACACACACATATATATATATATATATATATATAATGTAAACAAAACCTTTTATTTTTAATGCGACAGCACTACTAAAAACATGATACACTTTCAGTAGAAGCTGAAAATACAGAAATTATATTTTTCAATCATTTAGATATAAATGTAAAATTTTAAATGTTATTTAATATTAATCAGTATGTATCATTAAAAACATCAATAAAAAAAAAGTAGAAGTCTAGAAAAGTATTCCTACCTTAAAAAGATGAAATAGGGAACTGATCTCAAATGCTGCTGATTAAGCATAAGCTACATTTATTGTGGAATATTATATTTGTTGTGTTTTATGCTTTAATGTGTGATTAACTTAGATCTGTGTGTGAGTTTGTTTTAACTGTGATACACACTTTACTCCACCGTGAGGATCAAGGCCAATCATCTCCTCCTTTGAGAGCAAATCACAGTTCTTTGTTGTCAGTCAGACAGACGCAGCTTTCAAAGACTTTATTATTTCCCACATGTCTTTGTCCTAGTTTTTCGATACCTCTCGCCAATCCGCTTCAGTGTAGATAAAGCATGCTTTGACGTTTCTTTCCGTCAGGAAGCAGAGAAATCGGAAATCAGTCGCTAGGCCTCTGGCTTGCCACCAGATCCTCTAAGTAACCTTCCCACGGACCCTTAATACTCACGTTTCTCTGCCTTCAGAAAAATTTTCAAAAATAAATCTTCAAGGAACGTCAATCATAGCAGAACCCCCTCGAGACATCTGGTAAGCAGTCTGGAGTCCGTCTCAAGGCTCAACCCCTGATTCCAGAGGTCAAAAGGTCACCCTGAGGTCACGACATCAGAGAAACGCTCATTAGGGGCTTACCATTAATGGAGGCTATGTGCATACAGCACTTAAAGGAATAGTTCAGCCAAAGATGAAAATGAGCTGAAAATGTCCTCAGGCCATCTGAGATCAGGATGAGTTTGTTTCTTCATCAGGTTTGTAGAAATGTGTCTCTGCATCAGTGTCTCATCAATGGATGTGAATGGGTGCCGTCAGAATGAGAGTCCAAACAGCTGATAAAAACATCACAATAATCCACACCACTCCAGTCCATCAGTTAACATCTGGAGAAGACAAAAGATGAAACACATCCAGCATTAAGATGTTTTTAACTCAAATATGAGTCTATAATCAATAATAACGCTTCCTCAAGTGAATTTTTTTTTTTGCATGCTGGATTTGTTTGAGCTTATTTCCGCAGCGCATCCATTGCTGAGACACTGATGCAGAGACGGATTTCTACAAATGTATTCTAATTAGGTTTTCAGCTCATTTGTATTTTTGGGTGCACTATTCCTTTAAGGGAGAGGTTTCTGGGTCAGTGTCTGTTGAAGAGTTTTACATTCTATTTGCATTTGGCTAGTTTTCATTATTACATGAATAATGTAATATTCGCCACTCGCATTTCTAGTCCTGCCATTTTTGCGTGCCAGGATTGGTCTTAATTTCATACGGAGTTCGTCTGTCAGTTTTAAAATGCAAATGCTTGATTAGGATAAATACAGTTGGTTGTGAAGTCGAGGTGACGCCGAGCGAATGGGAGAAATATTGCACTTAGCATAAATGAGTGCTTGAGTTATTACCGAGGGCTGCGGCGTATATATGTTTCTATTTCATCAATCTTCGTTTGCTCCAACAAACCGCACAACATTAAAATCAGCTTGTGGTGAGCTGCAGTGCATCTGATTCTCTGCAATGCGTACAGCTCTCGATATTTATTTACCAGCAAGTTTATTCATTAAAGTGTGTGTGTGTGTGTGTTACATTCACTCATGTGTTTATCAATGCGCTGCTTTCAGCTGGATGCTGATATGTGCTTGTGTAGGTCACTGCAGGGCTGTGCACTTGTGTGTCACCTAATTAGTCATCTGGTTATCTGCTGCTGTCTCCTCACACACCACATGTATAGGCACAGAGTGATTGATGAGTGCAAATGTGACGACACTAAAGAATGTGTGTGTGTGTGTTTGTAAAGAAAAACCTAGAATGTGAAACCAAAATGCTCAGAGACAACTCTTCTCGCCCTTTGTCTGTGTTACACATGAAAGAACTTTAAAAACTGCATTACTTACAAATAGAGTGAGCTGTGACTCAAGCCAGGGGCTTACAAACCCTTTGATGTCACAGATATAATGCCCTCCTTCCTGAAATATAAAGGCAGCTGTTTATTTCCATGTTTAAGGAATGACGTATACTGCAGTAAAACCTCAGAAATTGCTTGTACATTTCAAGAATAAGTGCAAGGAATTGGCAAGTAATGCATTGAATTAAACATGACATTTTGAAATAGAGAGACTGAAATAGTATTTAATATAGACTAAGTAGTATAGTAATTTGCTGAAAATCTGTTCATCCTCAGGCCATCCAAGATTAGGATGAGTGTGTTTCTTCATCAGGTTTGTAGAAATGTGTCTCTGCATCAGTGTCTCAGCAATGGATGCTCTGCAGTGAATGGGTGCCGTCAGAATGAGAGTCCAAACAGCTGATAAAAACATCACAATAATCCACACCACTCCAGTCCATCAGTTAACATCTGGAGAAGACAAAAGCTGAGACAAATCCAGCATTAAGATGTTTTTAACTCAAATAGGAGTCTATAATCCATAATAACTCTTCCTCCAGTGAAAAAGTGCATCTCCTGTTGTCTCTCGCATCAAAATCCAGCCACATATTAGTTTAGAGCTGTTTTGAACTGTTTTGATCTGTGCAGATTTCTCTCCTGATTCAGACCTGAACACTTTTTCACTGGATGAAGTTATTAACTGTTATTTTAGATGACTGTATGCGGTTCAGATCACATGACCTGTTGTAAAAAATAGTTGTTTCATTCACACAGTCTGGAAATATGACAGTCAGTTTATAAAAGTGCCTTCACTAAGTGAATGTAACCGTATATTAACTGTAAAACAGGACTGACGGCTGTATATTGCACACACGTAGCCACAGACGCTCTCAGTCTGCTCCTGATCTGTCTGCATGTTATTAATGCAGTTGTCCGTCTCAAACACAGACTGTGAAAATGTCTGTGAGTCTCCACACAGTCCTGGATGACAGACGCTGCCCTCTGTCTGATTCTCATGCTGCTGCTGCTATGGTGTGATAACAGTCTTCTGTCATGATCTCTCACACACACACACACACACACACACACACACACACACACACACACGGCCTCATGGTGCTTTCTTGGAGCTCAAAGACTCCACTTCAGAGACAGAAATGCCAGAGGGCTTATCTTCACACACACATGCATTATGACCTCACACACCTAATGCCAGATTTATGGAAAACATAAACGTTAGAATAAAGTTAAGATGGTTTTTAAGATTAAATACTAATCTTAAAGAGATATTTCAACAAAAAAAATTTTTTTTGTCATCATTCACTCCCCCTCATGTCGTCCCAGCCCTTGACTTTGTTTCATATTCCAAACACAATTAAATGTATATTTTTATTAAAATTTCAGAGGTTTCTGTGCCCCTATTGAAAGTCCACGTGACCACAATTATAAAATCCAAAAAGGTCATAAAGGCATCATAAAGTCAATCCATGTGAAGCAAACACTTTAATCCAAGTCTTCTGAAGAGACACAATCACTTTGTAAGATGAATACAATAATAATAATAACTTTGTTATGAAGAGTTCCTGGAAATAATGTTCTGGAACATCATTGTTAATAAGCTCTTAAAGGTCTCATGGCATGAAAATTTCACTTTATGAGGTTTTTTAACATTAATATGAGTTCCCCTAGCCTGACTATGGTCCCCCAGTGGCTATAAATGGTGATAGGTGTAAATTGAGCTCAGATGGCCCGATCTGGAATCTTCCTCGTATGTCGTCATACGGGGAAAGGTTACCTCCCCTTTCTCTGCTTTGCCCGCCCATGAGAAAATGAGCTACGCCCGTGCGAGGAGAGCGAGAGACATCATGGCTTGCAAACGAGCGAAGAACTGTTTTGCGTCTGAGTAATAAACTGCGCATATTAACAGACAAATTATGTTCATATTTAAAAGTCCAAACAGTCAGTAAGCGACAAGTGCTTGGAAACGCTGTTTTGTTAATGATTTATTGATGAGTCTGCTGCTTTAAGGCAAACTGAAAGCGCTGCTTCTCTGCCGCTCGCTGCTCAGAACAGACGCCGAGAGAGGACACTGCGCCGGGAGAGAGACCTCACGCTCGCGGGGCAGTACTGGAGACATATTACAACTGCATGATAAGGTTTTTTTCTTTTTAAGTCGTTAGGTTTGTTAGTATGTACCCGTTATGGGAAAAAAGCCGCCCAAAGGGTCTGAAAGTTACTAAATATTGTGCTAAAGTCGCGCTCGTGTGTGTGTGTGTGTGTGTGTGTGTGTGTGAGACGCGGGAGCTGATGGCAGCGGGCGGTGGATATTGCTGCGGTCCGCCCAGGTAAAGTCTATATGTGGGAAACACTGACCGTATCCAGACACAATATTTTAAACTAACCATTCGGAGACGTCCTGCTGTAGCCGCTGAGTTGCAACTTCTTCATCCGGTGCTTCTCCATCCGGATCAGATTCTGGGTCAAACTCAAAAGCTTGAAGGACTGCGTGTCTACGAGCCATTGCCATACATCCACTGTCAACATTAGCACATGGTACCGTGGTGCAAGCTGCAGGCCACACCCACCCTCCACCTTGCCCCGCCTCTCTCCTCATCATTAGCATTTAAAGCTACAGACACAGAAATGGTATGTACTAAGGAAAGCTCATTTTGGGACTGGCTCGTAGTGGCTGAAATTCTGCACCAAGGCTGAATTTCGGGAACGATACTTCAGATACAGTACTAGGGACCACATAGGCCTATATAAAAGCATCCAAAAAACAGCATGTCATGGGACCTTTAAAGATGTGATAACCTCCAACTTGTCTTAAATCACCAAATGTAAGATGTTTAATGAAATTATGGGGTTGTTTTAAATATTACGAGTTACAACATAACTCTATATACATATGTGACTGATATAACTGATACTAGAGATGTGCACCAGCGATCGATCATGTAAATCGGTCATGACTATACATGACTTTTTTAATTCTATAGTTACAACATAATCTTCAGCACATATAAGCGCAGACACACACCGGACACAATCACTCTAGAGAGAGCACAAATTAATGCAACAGATGCTCCGATTATGAGATTCTTAAAAAAATGACTATTTAAAACACAGCGCATTAAAAATGCAACAGCAGCAAGTGCTGAACTCTTGTCAAGTCAGTTAGTGATGAAAACAGTGTGCACACGTATGGTTATAACAGCCTGCAGGGGGTGAGAAAAAAAAAAGACTGCTTTTGAGGTGTTTTTAATTGCATTAATCAGTGAGTCTTCAGCAGGAGTTGCCATACAATCATCAAAAGCTGTCATTGTAATGTTAAGAAAATGCTTTCAAAATCTGTGTACTCTTTTCACATTCCAGGTCCGTTTTGACCCAAATAATTGTCAATTTAATAATAAAACAGAAAAAAGAAAAACATAAAACAGCCATAACTTCATATTTTTCAGTCAAAACCATGTTTCTGATCAGCAACTATTTGACATCATTACCATGTTATTACTACAAAAACAGTCCATTTATTTCTAACAAAACACCATCAAAACAACCTAAATATTACTCTGAACATTTTCAAACAAATTCATTTTACTTGCATAAACTTTTACTCTCAGATGAAAAAAGTGATCAGTTTGTCATGCTGCAATATTTCATCAACAAAATATATTTTGACACTAACTTCGTAGATAATTTTACAGAAAGTATTTTTGACACCTAATGGTGCTCCATACCTGGGTCATAATGACTGTACTTGAAATGTGTAGCATTTTGTTTTTAATTGATTATATCTCTATTAAAAAAAAATTATAATAATTAAAAAAACAGGTTAAAAATCTTGAACAACCAAAAAACTAAATAAAATAAAAAATGCATGTGTATTTTGATGGTCTTAAAGCATTTGAAATGTTTGTTACCCTACTAAAACTGCATTTTTTAGACATTTTTGCATCATGAAAATATTTGAGATCCTAAGTTCATGCAAGAAATGCATTTAGGAACATTCTTACTAGCATCTTAGAATTAATCTTAAGAAATGTCTCTTTCTGAGGTTCTGACTTCTATCAGAAATCTGCTCACACTAACTGTTTTATCACAGATGGCTGCGCTGAAATACCACAGGAACTGCTGTGAGCTTTTGAAAAGGCGCTTGACTTTTCTAATTGCGCTCGAGGCGTAGGCAACACACTTTACCGCGTTTCCACCGTATAATTACCTCACACCCCCATGTTTTAAATGCACATACAATCTGCCAGCAGCCGCTCAAGAGGCTCTTTAGGAGAGCGGGTGCTCCTCGAAGTCACGTTTCTCCTGAAGTCAGTCGAGCTGACGGTTCATTAGAAAGCAGAGGAGTGGATTGTGGCTGTTATTGAGTCTGTATGAATGTTTGATGCTGTTTTATGAGACTTCAGCGCTGTCGGATACTATTGCAGCTAACCTCGTCAGTCGTGTCGCTTCAGTACATCGGACCCTGAGCCATTAATATTTCATGTCTTATCGTGGAATCGATTCATGCTTCTTCATCTGCCCTAAAGCCTGATCGTGGCCCTTTTTTCTGTCCTGATGTCTTAATTAGGTCTGCGATGAAAAGTGTGAAATGAAATCCATCCGTTGTGCTGTTTACAGCGGCCGGATCCGGATGAACCGAGCCTTCAGCGTCTCTGCTTTCAAATCTGGAGCATGAGATAAACCGGCCTGCCTGCCTGAGTCCTGCCCAGGGGAATTGTGGGAAATTGAGGCAGCCTTTTTTGCACACTCTTTTCCCCCAATTTTGCTGGCGGTTCAAGGAAAGGACAGCGAACAGACACTGTGTGTAAGACTATATCAGCCTCAGCCGTGGCAGACTGGGGAGCTCAGCCAAAGTTCAAAGCTGTCGCTGCTGTATTTATGCATCTGTGCATCAATATTAATCTGAGGCTGGTGCTTGTGATATTGCAGCTCTTCTGCCACTTTTATTAAATTGGCTATTATTTGGTGACAGCGGGTTCCTCATTCGTTGTGATTTGGTAAAATGAGCTGAGAGAGAGAGCAGAAGAGTGCCTGTCAAAGGAGCAGTGTGTAATTGCTGTTGTAATTGGTGTTGTTGCGCCTTTGCAATCATAAAATCATTTTTTTTTTGAGAGTAACGGCAAAAGTAAACGATACTCTCGAGTCCTCGTGATCCCGCTGTTCCAGCTTCATTTGTTTTTCACACTCCGTCTTTAAAAGAACAAAACTCAAGATCTCTGCTATTTTATTCACTTCATGACTGAGTCTCTGGCTCTTTTCCATTCACTGATGTTGATTTATTTTTTATTTATTTATTTTTTGTTTGTTTCATATTTAATTGGATGCTTGAGTATAAGTACTTCTGTAAATATTGATTGTGTTAATGAGATTAAATCATATATATATATATACAGTCCCCTCCATAAGTATTGGAGCAGTGAAGACAAACTTTCTCTGTTGGCTGTGGAGTCAAGACATTTGCAAATATGATTAAAAGATGAATATGAGACAAAACTGCAGAATGTCACATTTTATTATTAGCCGTTTCAACACATACATGTTTTACCAAATAAAAAGAACAGCACTTTTAGAGTTCATCCCACTCATAGATGTGAGCATAAGTATTGGGACAGTTGAACATAAGGCAGATATAAAAGATTAAAAGCTATTATTTAGTTGCAGATCCCTTGCACACAATCACAGCAGTGAGTCTGAGACCCATAGACATCACCAGACTCTTGCTCTCATCCTTTGAAATACTTTTCCCAGCCTTTAATGCAGACAATCCCAATTGTTGCTTGTTTTGGGGAGTTTCTGCCTTTACTCTCCTCTTCAGCTGCTGAAATTCATGTTCAATCAGATTTAAATCTGGAGACTGACTTGGGCAATCTAACACTTTCCATTTCTTTGCTCTTATAAATTCCTTGACTGAACTGGCAGGGTGTTTTGGGTCATTGTCCTGATGCAATATGAAGCACTTACCAATGAATCTGGTGGCATTTTCTTGAATATTGGTAGGCAAGATGGTATTGTACCCTTCCAAATTCATTCTGCTACTGTCATCATACATTAAGTCATCAGTAAAGTTGAGAGGGCCTGTTCCAGAGACAGCCATGCATGCCCATACCATGACACCACCTCCACCATGCTTTACAGATGAGGCTGTATGCTTGGGATCATTGCAGTTCCCTTTCTTTCTCCACATTTTTGCTTTCCCATCACTTAGATAAAGGTTCATCTTTGTCTCATCGGTTCATAATCACAGTTCCAAAACTCTTCTGGCTCACCTTTGTGCTTTTTTGCAAACTCTACTCTTGTCTTTCTATGTTTGGTGCTGGTCAGAGGTTTGCATCTTGCTGTGTAGCATCTGTAATTCTGTGTAAAAGTCTCCTGAGGACAGTAGATTGTCAGAGCATCACCCCAGCTTTCTGGAAGTTGTTGGTGATTTTACAGACATGTCTTTTAGTATTCATTTTAACAGCTTTTATGATACTGTTGTTTTCTCAGCCGATCAGGTAGTTGTTGGTTGCTGGTGGTTTCCAAACTCTTGATTTATCCATGCCCTTTGTTTTTGCTGGAGCTCTAACTGACTTCCTCTTTTATTTTAGCATCCAAATTGCTTGCTTTTCTCTGAAAGTCAGCTCCCTCTTATGACTGGTTTTGTGCTCCAGGGTTACATACACAATTCATCTTATCTGGGTGGCTGCGAATTCACTTTTGCTTTCCTACAGACACAAGAGGCGAAGCTCCGCTCTCCCAAAACAATTACACGCTAATCTGCGGCACCCAATGAGAATGAGCTCGTTAATCAGGCTGCTTTCAGGCCTTCACTTCACCCGCTGCGGAGAAACTTAATATATGAGCTCTCAAAGTTGCTGACCTCGCTAGATCGGTTCTGTTCAGCGAAACACAGGTGGATTATTACGGCTCTGTCAACCACCATCATATCTTCACAAGTGCTATTCGAGATTCCTGCTTAACCCTTAAATGCATGAATGTTTTGGCAATCATTATTACGTATTCGGGTCTTTAGCGACCCGGACCTATATATCCAGCACGGATGGATCTCTGGATCTCCTGCAGTAGCAAAAAACTCCTGATATTTTAAGAACAATTACAGAAGAATAAAATAAAGCATACTTCGTTACCTTTTCAAACTTAGAAGGGTTCGATTTGAGCAGATGATTTTACCATCGCTGTCATCGTCAGAGCGCACTTCCACATTACATTCAGCATCTGGCTCATATTCACGATCTCAACCATATTCTCAAAACTATTGTTTTTATTGGCTTCAAAATCCATATTTTGATCACTGGCAGCTGATGATATTCTTTTGTTTTATGAGTGAAACATCACGCCATCATTGTGTATCAAACAGTGCCACCTCGAGGAATAAAGATGCATTGCAGTATTGAGTCAGCAGATATGTAAATATAGTTATGCAGGAAAAATACAGTATGCTTACTCATTTACATACCTCAGGTCTCTAGCGACCCTATACACTTTTTACAAAAAAATGTATCAGAAAACAGCCATTCTTTTATATTTTATTATCTTTTGTCTTGTTGTATTGTTTATAATGAGCAGCTGAGTCCTTAACCATCTTCAAGAATCGACTAAAACACATCTCTTCCATCTTTATTTGACCCTCTAACTCTAGCACTCTATTCTAATTCTATTCTTTAAAGAATGCCCCTTTTAGACTTGCACTCTATTCATTTACAAACTGCTTATTTTCTTTAAAAAAATAAATAGCAATAGCTTCTCTAATCATTTTGTATTTTATCTATTCGTTTTCTTTTTATTTATTATGCAATTAACAAAAGCAAAAAAGGCCTCCAACACTAGCTTGCTCTACTCTTTTTCTGTTCTGTCTGTTTTCTTTGTATTTCTTATATAAAAAAAAAAAAAACTTGCTATGTGTACTGCGTTAAGCTAACTGAGACTTGTTATAGCACTTGCATATCATTGCTCTTTTGTTCATTTTGATTGCTTCCATTGTCCTCATTTGGATAAAAGTGTCTGCTAAATGACTAAATGATAATGAATAGACTGAAGAACACTCTTAAAGATAAAGGTGCTTCACGATGCCATAGAATAACCTTTTTGTCTAAACGGTTCCAAAAAGAACCTTTAACATCTGAAGAAACTTTCTGTTTCACAAAAGCTTCTTTGTGGCGAAAGAAGGTTCTTCAAATTATAAAAAAGGTAAAGAAATGGTTCTTTAAAGAACCTTTGACTGAATGGTTCTTTGTGGAACCAAAAATGGTTCTTCTATGGCATCGCTTTATTTTTAAGGGTGAAAGTTGATGCCTAACTTTAAAACCATGAAGGAGGGAGAGGGTAGTGAATTATGTCCCTGGTCGCTAAAGACCCGAGGTATGCATTTAAGGGTTAATGTTTTATCTAGGAGTTGCTCACGTGGAGCACTCAGGAGTCAAAAACAAGGGCGAGTTCATAACCGAGTGCGTTTATCGGCTCGTAAAACACCTGACAGCACAGTCAACAAACCGCCGGCTTTATTCCGGACGCGCAGAGGGTTCGGGTCATTTGCCTGTCAAGTGCTGAAAGCATCCGATGCCAAATGAATCACAAGTGCGTTTGCTTTGAATTTCAGAGCCGTGGGTTGTATCCATCCTGCCTCCAGAGGAGCTTTTGTTTGTGTGTGGTGTTTGTTTTGGACCGAGCTGTTTCTGTCAGCAGGCTGACAGGGAGAAGATGCACGGAAAGCAGAATGAAGGGATTTGTTGCTTGTTTCATTAATAAATAGACGCGGTTCGGAGCTTAAGTGACGGCGACGTCTCATTTCTAACTCCCAGTGTACTCTGACTCGCTCTGTGCTGTTTTTAATTAACTGGCACTGCAGAGTTAATTCATGGACAGAAGTGGTCACTGGGAAGCGTTGAGATAAGAGAAGCATGCACTGTGGGTAATGTTGCGCTAGAATTAATAAACACAAATACACTCGACGCTACGGTCATGTTTCTGTCTACTGAAGATAAATTATAGTCAAATACGGACATGTGCTAAGAAAAGAAGTACCAAACCATACCTTGACAAACCCATGGCCATTAGTAGTATAGTTTTACAATGCTTTTCCTTAAAGTACCTTGAACTACAATGTTAATAATAAGGTAATAACATGGTAATAGTTAAGTTTCCTGTGTTGTTTTTGTTTGAGTTATGGGGATGCACAATATGTTGGTAAAATAGATTTTTAAATTTATCGGTATCAGTCAATATGAGATATTTAATTTAAATGTTTTATTAATAATCACAAAGATGTTCACACATAGACACCACAGCCACATTTCTGTCTACTGAAGTTAAAATAGTCAAATACATGTCGAGAAAAAAAAACTGTCAAAAAAAGAAGAGCCAAACTGTACCGCAGTTGGTAATAACATGGTAATAACATGGTAATAACATGGTAATAACATGAAACCGTTCCATTTCCTGTCATTTCTGTCCTTCGGTGTTATTTGTGTGTGCTTTATGGAAATGCACAATATATTGGTAAAACTTTTATCCCCACAGGGGATAAAAGTGATTCAGCAGAGGCAGGAATGCACAGACCAGAGGGGGGGAAATCCCCCCCCCCTACAAATCGCACCCTGGTTATAATGCATTAAGACACTTATTAATTCATTGTTACACCTTTAGATAGTATAATGCATTAAACCACATAAAAAACAACCCTTCAAATATTATAATGCATGTTAACTTTGGCTACAATTGTTTATGAAAATATATAATGCATTACAACATGCATTATCAATAGCTTTATAATGCATTATACATTAAAGGCTTTAAGTGTTACCAAATATATTTTAAGTTTATCAGTATCAGTCAATATGGGATATTTAATGGTTCATGCTCATTTTCCCTCTTTGTTTTTTTTGTTTGTCATCACCAAATGAACCTTTAAACATTTACATTTATGCATTTAGCAGACGCTTTTATCCAAAGCGACTTACATTGCATTCAAGTTACAGTTTTTACATTTTATCAGATCTTGCTTTCCCTGGGAATCGAACCCACGACCTTCGCGTTGCTAGCGCCATGCTCTACTATTTGAGCTACAGGAAAGCTATAATTAAAAGCACCAATAGTTTAATAACACTGTTAAATTAACTTTTAACCTTTAGCAAATCTCAGAATGAATATCCATTTTTCATATTGTACATTATCGTGTTGTGATGCCTAAATTCACTTGTAGCATTTAAAATTATTGAATTGTGTTTTCAGCGTTTTTTATATGTATAATGTTATATGTAGTGCCCTCCACTAATATTGGCACCCTCTGTAAATATGAGCAAAGGCAGCTGTGATAATAAATCTGCATTGTTTATCCTTTTGATCTTTAATTTAAAAAATTCACAAAATTGTGGCATATCATTGAAGTAAAACAATTGAAAGTGGGTGGAAAATCTCATTGTGAAATAAATGCTTTCTCTGGTTCATGTTGGCCACAATTATTGGCACCCAATTATTGCGACGTCCTTTTCCCAAGATAACAGCTCTGAGTTTTCTCCTATAATGTCTGAAGAGTTTGGAGAACACCTGATAAGAGATCAGAGACCATTTTCTTCATCCAGAAGCTCTCCAGATCCTTCAGATTCACAGCTTCTTCTCTTCAGTTCACCTCACTCATTGTCTACAGGGTTCAGGTCAGAGGACTGGCAGAAGCTTCATTTTGTGCTCAGTGACACATTTTTGTGTTGATTTTGATGTTTGTTTTGGATCATTGTTCTGATGGAAGATCCAAACACGGCCCATTATAAGATTTCTAACAGAGGCAGTCAGGTTTAGATATTTTATCTGTTGGTATCTGATAGAATCCACGATGCCATGCATCTGAACAAGATGTTCAGGACCTCTGGCAGAAAAACAGGCCCACAACATTAAAGATCCAGCAGTATATTTAACCGTGGACATGGTGTACTTTTTATTCCTGTTTGTACTAAACTATTCTGGTGGGTTTTCTGCCAAAAAGCTCTTTATTTTGTTTAATCTGACCATAGAAGTCAGTCCCATTTGAAGTTCCAGTCGTGTCTGACAACTGAATATACTGGAGTTTGTTTTTGGATGAGCTAGGAGAATTTTTCTTGAAACCCATTTGAACGAGGCTTTTTTGAATTTAGGTTTTCTGACCCCGAAACTCGACCTTTTTCTGCAATTCTCCAGCTGTGGTCCTTGGAGAGTCTTTGGCCACTCAAACTCTCCTCCTCACCGTGCATTAGGACGATATAGACACACGTCCTCTTCCAGGCAGATCTGTAACCTCTTTAGTTGATTGGAAATTTTTCATTATTAGCCTGATGGTGGAAATGGGGATTTTCAATGCTTTAACTCTTTTTTTTTTTTTTTTTACAGCCACTTTCTGTTTTGTGAAGCTCAACAATCTTGTTCTGCACATCAGAACTATATTCTTCGGTTTTACTCCTTGTGATGGATGATTAAGGGAATTTGGGCTTTGTGTTCCTCATATTTATAATCCTGTGGAACTGAAGTCATGGCTGGATAATTTCATGCTCCTAGTCACTTTAGTGTGCTAAAAAATGTAAATATGAATGGCAATACACATCAGAGATATTTTACTCATAAGAATTTCTAGGAGTGCCAATAATTGTGGCCAACATGCACTGGAGATAAATATTTATTTCACCATGAGATTTTATCGCCGCTTTCAATTGTTTTACTTCAATGAAAGGTTAGAATATTTGCCTCAGCTGGTTTCAGTCCCTCTGAACCTGGTTCAGCTGGTTCAGAGCCTCATACGCTCTCAGTGCTGTTATGATATGGATCCGCGTCTCTGGTAAATGAGTGGGATGTTCCTGAGAATAGATTTGCTGTCACCGGATGGGTGCGCCTGGGCACGATTACATCCAGTAAAGCTGCATTAATAGAGAGAGAAAGAGAAAAGTGCATTGCTTCATGCTGTAGGAGACAGCATTTATTGTCTTTGAATAACACACCAGACAAGATCTGACACGACTGTAATGAAAGCAGCATATGGAGGTGCTTCAGTGTGTGTGTACTTCTAATGAACCGTATAATCTGAAAAAAAATAATAATAATCATCTGAATCCCACAGATATCTGACTGTCTTTCCTAGGAGTCGAAAAAATCTAAGAAATAGTTACATTTTTGTGTCTCATATAACATAAAATTACGTAAATATCAGTCGTCAATCTATATCTCTAATAATCTGTTTTAGTAAAATGAGATGTAAATGATCCAAACATATAACGCGATGCAATGCTGATTGAGAGATGAAGAAATAAACGCTCCTCAGAAGATGTGAGATGTTTTGGAGGCTTGTGAAGATCATTCCTCCGCTGAGGAACAGTGATAGTAAAGCTTCTGGAATCAAACGCTCCTCAAACGATCCCAATGATCAGATTTGAGACGCATGAAAATGATTGGAGAATCAAGTAAAGCTGAGCTGCTTCAGTCCAGTAAGTGTTCATCTGGAAATATGACTGCAGTTATTCTGACCTTTACTTGGGAAATATGACAGCAGAAAGACACTGAATGCTTGTACAATTACCCTAAAAGTGTTTTTACTTGAACAAAAAACTCTAAACTATCAGATGACATGAAGGAGATTGTGTGAAAGCTAAAGAAATCAGGGTTACACTTTTGATAGTCCACTTTAGACATTCTACTAACTATAAGTAACTTTGTAACTACATGTCAGCTAATTCTCATTAAGTTGCAGCTACTTGTGTACTAACTCTCAGAGTACACTGTTAGGGTAGGTTTAGGGTTAGTAGAATAAGTTGACGTATACTTGCAAAGTTTCTAATAGTCATTATGTTGTGGACCCATAAAAATAAAGTGTGAGCAGATATTAAGCAGACAGTCTACTAATACTCTAATGACTGCTAGCTGACATGGAGTTGTAAAGTTACTTACTGTTAGTAGCATGTCTAAAGTGGACTATCAAAATAAAGTGTTACCGAAATCAGATGTGATGCAGTGGTTTTCTAGGGTTAATCCTGAGGTCTGTGTTTGACAGGCAGAATCCTGAATGCTCTCCATCACTGTTTGTTTCCTGGTTCCTTCCTGTTTCCTGTTTCCAGTCTGTGACTGTTTGCCCTGCTGACCTGCTCCTGCCTTCACTGACGCTCCTGTCTCCATCTCTCCTGCCCTCCCCTCCTCTTCCTCTCTCTCTCTCTGGTTCTCTGCTTCTGTCTGCAGTAGAGATTAAAGTCATTAAGGATCTGCCGTGGCCTCCTCCGGTCGGGCAGCTCACCTCCAGTCCTCCTCTGATGGAGGCTCCGTCTTCTCCGGGAGCGTCAGCCTGTGACCAGCTCCAGCACGGTGGGTTCACCTCCTCCAGACCCCCAGCAAACACTCCAGTAGAAGGCTTAGGGTCTCTGATTTTAACAGTAATTAAGTATCTTACTTATAATAAATATAGGCTCAAAGAGACATGCCAGTCAAAAACTGTAACGCTGTGGAGAAGCTGGAGAAAACAGGCAGAGGCAAGGATCTATGTGCAGGGATTTAATGGAAAAACTAGAAGAGACAATAAGCCAAAAACCACAGGGAACAACGAACAGAATGACGGGCAAACAGACAAACATTAGGGGAGAGTGGGGACGGTTGCAACACTTTTTACATTTCCTTTAGTTTCTCAGAGACTGTTTGTATTAGAAAACCAAAATCTGAATACAATAAAGCCACATCTGTCAACTGCTCACACTCATTGCTGTAACATATGTGCATATGATAATATACATACAATTTATACTTGAATAGACTAACAACAAAGGACAGTTGCAACATTCGTTAAAATGTAATTAAAATTATTATTAAATATATTTTTGCAATTTCTTGATTTGATTTGTGTAAAGACTGAGTTCAATTAGCTATATAGAAACAGATAATAGTGGGGGGGGGGGGGGGGGTATTTTCAAGTAACAAGCAACAAGCATGTTTTGGTTAATTATTACAAACATTTAATACTTTACACTTCTGCACAGATCTCAGAGTCTGTAGGAAAGAGACATCACTAATCAAACATCCTTAACATCTGTTGTTTCTCCAAATCTATAATGAGATTAAATGAAGATGCTTTTGTTGAGATCTGAACAATGTCTCAAGCTTTGTATCTTGACTTCATATATCATATCACAGTATGACTTTTCTCATAATTGCTGCTTTATTTCTCCTAAATTTCACTTTACATCTCAGAATGTCACATTTAATATCACAGCGTGACTTTATACTGTATGTCTGTGCTTTCAGTTTCTTCTTCTTTCTTATTTCTTTCTTTCTTCTTCTTCTTTCTTATTTGTTCTTCTTTCTTCTTCTTCGATTCTGAAGCAGAAATGAACTTCTTCTTATGAAATAACATTTACTGTGTATGTTATTTCCTGAAAATATCAGAACATTTTGAAATAGTGATTTCCAGGACTGTAGGACTGTCATAATTGCATTATTTATTCATTATTTTGGGGGGTGGGATGTTTTCTCTAAAATTGGCTAGGAAGTAATTTTTGTCAGTGCAAAATGCTTTAAAAATACAGTACACAGCAACACTTGGAAAGGCAATGGAAATTCCTGGGAGATGTATTAGACATTTCATTGAATTTATTAGATGTGGGAACCCTGATATATATATATATAAAATTCAAGCATTTTAATTTCAGTTTTATTCTGAGCCAGAAATGGACTGTTCATTATCCTGTTTAAATATATTAAGCATCAAGTATATTAATTCTGTTTTGTTTTATTTATTTATTAATTTTTTTTATTCCCATTATTATTATTAGTAGTAGTATTTATTGTCTTTTTGAATAGTCCCTCGATTGCTCTATAAATTCAGCGTTTTATTCTATTTTGATGAATAATGTAAACTTTTATCTGTGTATTATACTTTCTCTATTGAGGATGGTTGTATTGTGCTGTTCATGTGAAGAGCTTTTGGACTCATGAAGCACATATGCTCAGATAGTTAAAGTTAATGGGCTGCTGTGAGATTTAAGCTTCTTTCTTGCGCTACCATCCAAAATTAGCATTTGCTTCCAGTGAAGCAGAAAATGACTGAAGGCCTGAGTCCAGCGATTCTGAAAGCACCTCATTGGCTTTTATGGAGCTCAGCGTCTGCAGATCCAGCTCCGACGCTCAGAAACAGCTTCTTTTCAGACGTTTAGTGTTTCCCTTCACAGTTTGCCACCTCCATGTAACGTGATCACCAGATTCCTCGACTGCGTTTCAGTCATCTGACAGAGAAATGTGCAGATTACAGATGTTCAGGTCCTCAGGAATATGGTTTTACGCTATCAGAAGATTTCCATTTCAGGCGTTTTGGAAAGCTTACGCTCATGTGTCACCATAAAAGCAAAGAATGCTTGAGAGTGGTGTTACGTGTCGGCCGTGAGCGCGCTGGAGATCCAGATTTATGTGTGGAGCGGTGAAGTGCAGGTTTGTGTGGATTTGAGCACATCGGGCGGCTGTAAATTAACCTGGATTGATCCTTTCCTCCAGAGATTAAGCGTAACACGATCCCGTCGCTCCACGTCCTCGCAGGAATAAACGGGTTAAAGGGTCGTTTCACAGAGATCAGGGAAATACACTGCGAGTAAAGCTGTCTGCCCTCGCTCTGGATGCTCACAAGCTCAAATTCAGATCCGCAAACTAATGAAAACACTTCAAATTATTTACGTTTTTGTTCATTTAAATAAAGCTGAAAAACATTATTAAGGGTAAATTTAAACTGAAACAGAAATTAAACCTAAACAGTAATATATACACACTCTATAACTGTTGAAAACATTTTTTAATAATTTAAATAAAGCTGAAATGAAATTAAAATAAATAAATAATAATAATAATCCACCTATTTCAACTTAAAAACTTCAGTTCAAGTTGCTGTCCTAAATTTTTAAGTATAATCAGCTTGGAGAAGTCATTTAAACTTACAATCTTACAAATATATTAAACCAATTAATAAAAACAAAAAAACAAATTCCAGTTGAATTTCATATGTGAAAAAGTTAAGAGCTTAATTTATTTAAAAACATATCTTGACTTACTGATCATATTATTTTTTACAGTGTAAATATTAGATGAACAACTTTCAAATAAAACTAAACGAAGTGGAAAAATAAAAACAGAACTAAAATTACACTTGAAATAAAAATGTAATCTAACCTGAATAGTAATATCGGTCACACTTTATTTTATGATGCTTTTTTAAAGATCATTATTTTGTGTATTTGGTGTAACAGAATATGTTAACATGCTTTAATGTGAGGGTTACCGTATCTGAAAGCACTAAAACTACTCAAAGCATTTTGTTAATTTAAATAAAGCTGAAATTAAGTAAAATATAAATATTGAATGAAATATTTACATAACCTCAACTGAAATAAAAATACAATTGAAATTAAATGAATCCTAAATATTAATATCTAAAAACAACAATATTTAAAAATAAATAATCACATTTATTGTTGTTAATTGAAATAAAGATGGAATAAAAATGATATGAAAATGAATTAGATTACTCTTGAAGATCTTGAAACTGAAATAAGGTTAAGTAGAAGAAAGAAAGTTAGAAACTGCTAACTGAAAAAATAGTCATATTTTAACAGAACAAAAACTAATGAAAATTACAAGAGCACATAAAATTAGTAAAAATTTAACTAAAATTAAAATGAAAACTGAAAATGTATATATATATATAAAACATTTACATTTAGTTGTCATATTTATTAATTTTATACTTTTTAGTCATTAATTTGTTAATTTGAGTCCGATGCAGGCGGAGGATTTGTACACGAGTGCTGCTTTAAAGTTGGTTTAAGTCTCTTTTCTGGTGTTGATGCAGGTCACATCTAAACATGCTATCAGCACATTCTCTGAATTACGTCTAAAAGCAGCAGTTAACCTCACTAATCAACCAGCTGGTTACTGCACTACTAGTCAACCAGCTCGTCATTTCTTCCTTTGTTCAGAGCTATATAGCACCTGACAACCTGTCGCATCAATCTGATGAGATTTAAATTTTTGCAGCTACTTGATGGGCCAGAAATTAAATTTGCATATAAATATCGTCAAACTCTTTTGTTTGAACTGAGAAAAGCCGGAGCTTCTTTTGTTTTGGCGTCTGAATTAATTGTTGCTGCTTTCCGGTCCTTTATTCTGGGCTCATATCTGCCTCGTGTCTCTGTAGAATATGGAATAATAGAATTAAAAGCGATGTAGATTTCATTATGCGAGAGTGACTGTGGGGTTTAGCGCGTGAGGCCTGCTGTGCTCTGTTCTCTCACTGTATGCCTGGGGTTTAATGAAGGGATGAAACAAAAGAGGAATGAATTTGTCCATGTGTTTTTGTGAGCGTGACTGTAGTTAATCACGGCAGACGTCAGAGCGACTCTCCCTCTGAACGCAGCTCTCTCCTGATGGAACGTCCATTAGTCAATTAGGAAATGAGAATTAATTAGCAGCTTTAATTAGTGAGTGTGTTGAGAAGTAGCCCTCGTTGAGTGTTTCAGTATGGAATTGAGCGTTTAGTGTCTGTGCTTCTTGACATCTGTGTGGATTCAAGACAGATGAACATGTTTAACGCTTCAGTGACTTCAGTGTTTTATTCATCTGAAGATTCTCAAAATGCTTCTTTCCCTTTAAACTTACAGGAGAGAATTGACAGGAAATTATGTTATAAACTGGATCAGGAAAACTTGTGATGTTAATAATACTAATGACAATGATTATAATAATTAGCCCACACACTTTATTAATTCTTATATTCTAATAACAATAATAATAATAATGTTTTTTTTTCTACTACTAATAATAATGTCTGTGAGAATAATAAAATATTATTTCAATAATATACATTAATAATAATAATAATAATTGATGTTTATTATTTTCATGGTCATGAAAAAATGGGAAATATAAGGGAATTTAGTTTTACTATAAAAGTCCTAAGTCATGGTACTTTCTTTAGAGACTTACGTTTTTTGAGGGTTATGGTTGCTTGAAAATACTGAATACAATTCCATCAGTTGGAGAAACAAAGGAAAAGCCATGGAGTTACAATCAAAAGATTAGAGTTTTGTGTAAATGCTAATGTGGAGTGAGTCTGAACCCGGTTTGCTCATTAATGCGGTTTGACACAGAAAGACTGCAGCGTCTGTGATTCTCCAGTCCTGATGATTGCAGTCGCGTGTTTGATTCCTGCATCGGATGTGTTGTTATCTGGGTGTTGTGTTGTGTGTGAATGGCTGTTATCTCTGGTCGGAGATCCCTCACCCATCCGTCGGCCGACAGCTTGATCTGATAAAGCTCCTGCCACATTCACCTCATTCTCTTTCCCCTTTTCTCTGAATCATGAGCAGTATATTGTCTTGTTGAGTTCAGGTTTCTTGTGTAATGCGCTCTGGAGATTGCTTAGAGGTGACAAACTTGTAATACATGCAATAAATATCTTGATCTGTTTAGCTTCTAAATTTCTTTCCTTGACATTCTTCTGTTACCTTTATAAAGATGAGATGAGATGAATGTGTCTGGCTCTGTAATAACACACATACAGTGGTTTTATGGCTGTATTATTGGTTGTAGTGGGCGTTCAACTGCTGCATGAATTAACATTATCATAAACTGCACGACTGACCATAACTTTTGAAAATAATTGAAAGACTATTCTAAAAATTTTAGACTCTGATTCTAGAATGTGGAAAACAGGGACAGAATCATGGAATCCAGTCAATCAATCAATCAATCAATCAATCAATCAATCAATCAGAATCAACTTTATTTGTTTGTTGTGGTTTTTAAGAAGCTCTGGTACATACATGCATATCTGACATGAGAACAGAAACATTTAAATAAGACTTAACAATAATAATAATAATGTGTAAGAATCTGGAACAGAGGATTTATGTACAGATTTGTGCCTCATTTACTCTATATATACAGCTGTTTAGAAAAAATATGCATATATATTTACAAAGTACTAGGGAGAGAGTCAATAATTAGAGATGGGGAATGAATTACAGGCATGAATTACAGAACACAGGTAATAATTCCTGTGTTAGTTGTTTAGGCTGGAGATGGCATGGGGGGAAAAAACTGTTTTTATGCCTAGATGTTCTAGTGCACAGAGATCTGCCTGAGGGGAGAAGCACAAACAGGTCGTGTCCAGGGTGAGAAGGGTCTGTGATGATGTTACCTGCCCGTTTCTTCACTCTGGAGTAGTACAAGTCCTGAAGGCTGGGCAGGTGGACACCAATGATCCTTCCTGCTGACCTAACAGTCCGCTGCAGTGTTCTTATATCTGATTTGTTGGCTGACCCAAACCATACAGTTATAGAAGAGCACAGGACCGACTCAATAACAGCAGAGTAAAACTGTGTCATGTGCGCCTGTGGCAGGTTGAACTTTTTCAGTTGACGAAGAAAGTACAATCTCTGCTGAGCCTTGTCGATGTGAGTATCCCACTTCAGGTCCTGGGAGATGGTGGCGCCCAGGAATCTGAATGACTCCACTGCAGTCACAGTGCTGTTCATGATGGTGAGTGGTGGGAGAGCAGGGGGGTTCTCCTGAAGTCCATGATCATCTCCACAGTTTTGAGTGTGTTGAGCTCCAGGTTGACTGCACCAGACAGCTAGCTAATCAACCTCCTGTCTGTAAGCAGACTTGTCCACCATCCTGGATGAGGATGAGGCCGATGACTGTAGTGTCATCTGCAAACTTCAGAAGTTTAACAGAGGGGTCTTTAGATGTGCAGTCATTGGTGTAGAGGAGAGGAGAAGAGCAGTGGGGAGAGAACGCAGCCCTGAGGAGCTCCAGTGCTGATGGTGCAGGTGTTTGATGTGAGTTTTCCCAGCCTCACTAGGTGCTGCTTGTCTGTCAGGAAGCTGGTGATCCACTGACAGACGGAGGTGGGGACAGAGAGCTGAGTTAGTTTATTCTGAAGGGTGTCCGGGTTATGGTGTTGAAGGTGTAGCTGAAGTCCACAAACAGGATCCTTGCATAAGTCCCTGGTTTGTCCAGATGTTGGAGGATGACGTGCAGTCCCATGTTGACTGCATCATCCTGCTCTGCTTCAACAGTCTCTCTCTTTACAGTTTTTTTCTACAGGTTTAGCAGATTTAAGTTTCTGCCTGTAGGCTGGTAGAAGATGAACCAAACAGTGATCAGAGAGTCCCAGTACAATTTTAATAAATAATGAAATTGTTAAAGTTTCATGAATTAAATTGATTAGACTTTTTTGTTTATTTATTACAATTTAATTAGACAAAAAAAAAAATGGAATCCATAAAAATGAGAAATGAAAAGATGGACTTTGGGGTCTGGGGGACGCACTTTGATTTTTATATGGTTTAAAATTCACTTCAGCATTCAAAACAACACATTTTAGTTTTTTTTATTGTTTTTTTAGACACAAGAGTAGGCCATCACATTTCTGCTCCTTTGAATAGTTAAATTTCTCTCAACTTATCACAGGACACACCTACACAGCGTTGCCAACGGTTACCATCACTCATGTTGCTGAGATTGAAAATGGCTTTCTTGTGCTTTGTGTAAATGTGTGTGTTTGAACGGCTGCTTTACCGTCAGTGCTCAGTCTATTAGACAAGAAAAGGTCAAAGAGTCTCCGTGAGCTCAGTGATGTCAGACTCATGACTCGATGCTGATTGGACGTGCCGTCGTCATGGTTATAGTCGCAGATGCTGGGGTCACGCTGGGGTCACAGCCGGGCCGTGTTATGACCGCACTGCTGTAGGTTCACTGTGTGTGTTTATGAAGCGTTTCTCCTTCATCCGTCTGTAACACACTCTTCTCTGAAGAGCTTCAGATTGTTGTTTGACAGTTATCATCGGCTTGAGAGGCGCCAAGCGCCTTTGCATGGCAGGTTTCCATGGCAACAGATCGTTTCTTCACTGATGTACAGTATATGCCAACAGTAAACAAAAATTATGACATTTCATCTCCATCTCACACTCATGCAATATGCAAACACACACACACGCACACTAATATACACTCACTCTCTCTCTCACATACGCACACACACTCACTCTCTCTCTCACATACGCACAAACACACACCCACTGACACGCACAGTCACTCACTCTCACACATGCACACACACACTCACACATGCACATACACACACACACACTCTCAGACACGCACACACACGCTCACTCACTCTCACACATACACTCTCACACACTCACACACACACTCTCACTCACTCACACAGACACACTCACACACTCACTCACACAGACACACACACACTCACACACACTCACACACACACTCTCAGACACGCACACACACGCTCACTCACTCTCACACATACACTCACACACACACACACACACACACACACTCTCACTCACACACTCACTCACACAGACACACACACACTCACACACTCACTCACACACACACACAGCTGCTTCAGCATTATTACATGATCATAATGCTAATTATCCCCGCTAATATTCAAGCACAAGCTGTTTTATTCATTTGAATATTTTTAATGCTCATTGTCATGCATTTGCTGCATCCTGGTTATACATATGTATGCAGCATAACCTGATGTGGTTTGATTGAGTGAATGTGCTTACAATACTGTACCATGATACTTTCTAATCATGCGCTGTTATGATTTTACTGGACACATGAAGAAACGTGGTACTTTTTCATGATACTTGGATATGGTAATAATTCAGTACTATGGTAATACAGTTGCCTTAAAATGTAACTGGACAATTACAACTTTGCAGTATATAATAAAATATCAAAAATGATATTTCTTAAAGCAAATATAAAGAAATGAAACACATAAACACTACTGTACACAGGTTTTGGGGAGTCAGAATTATTTTTAAAATGTTTTTTCTGTTCCCCAGTGCCGCATTTATTTTCTTTAAAATACAGGGAAAATAATTAACATTGTGAAATATTATTACAAGTAGCTGTTTTCTATATCAATATATGTTAAACTGTAATTTGTTTCTGTGATGCGCAGCTGTATTTTCAGCATCATTACTGCAGTCTTCAGTGTCACATGATCTTCAGAAATCATAATAATATACTGATTTACTGCTCAACAAACATTTCTGATTATTATTAATGTTGAACACAGTTGTGCTGCTCAATATTTTTGTGGAAACTGTGATACATTTTATTTTTCAGGATTCACAGATGAATAGAAAGTTCAGAAGAACAGCATTTATTTGAAAAATAAATCTATTGTAACCATGTCTTTACTGTCACTTTTGATCACTTTAATGTGTCCTTGATGAGCAAAAGTATTAATTGCTTAAAAGAAAACAATGCTAATGATGATTATGATGAACTATGACTATGCATTATGTGAGAATTGGATTGTAAAATACATGACAGATTGTTTTTGTACAGCCTGAGGTTATTAGTGTTTATGCATCAGTCAGACTGTAGTGTTGTGATCACACTGCTTCAGGTGTTTGTCTACAGTCATACTGGCCTCTAGTGGCAGCAGACACTATACATCATTCACCGGAAACATAAAGGATCTATAAAGCGTACAGTATAGGGGAAGTTCACGTGTCCTGCAGTCTGACGTCCTGCATATTACTATAGACTTGCATATCATTTTAATATCTAAAATATTGATGTTGATTTAAAAAAATAAAAAATAAAATAAAGGTAACTCATTAAAAAGTTCTTAACCCATAACTCTTTGCTCCACACACTGTGAGGCTGTGAACTGCTCCATATGCTCAGTGTTTTACTGTAATAAACTCTGATACAAGAGACTCTGTTTAATTGATCATTGATGCTTTAAAGAGCCTATGAGTCACAGATCAGATTGTCTATTCACAGTAATTACACTCTTACAGTGAGACAGAGATACAGAGACACGCACTCTCTCTCTCACTCACTCACTCACTCACTCACTCACACACACACACACATATAAAAATATAAATAATTCCGTATTTAAATCTTATGCAATTATCGATTGATAAGGCAGGTGTATTTATTGACTGACATGTCAAAATGAACAAATATTGTGTGATAAAATTGAATGAATAATTAAATGAGTTTGCGGTCCAGCTGAAGCTGCAGTGTTCGTAAGGTGATGTGAAACAGCAGCGGTGTTCAGCTGTGTTTGTTCAGTCTGTGTCTGCATCTGTTCCCATGTTTCTGCGAGATAAAGCGGTTCAGATAAAGCTCAGGGTCAGATGACGACACTGCCACAGAAATCAAACGTGCTTCCACTCTCATTCATGACTCTGTGTGGGTTTATATGTGTTTTCCTTTGATTCTCGTGAGCCGGTCTCATACGGGACGTCCCGCGTTCCCTCTCGTCCGCATGAGGATATTTGAGTGTGTGTATGAAGCGTCTGGCTCGTCTGCAGCTCCTCTCGTTACACGCAGGATGAGCTTCAGTCCCTCAGGCGCGCACAGAGACTTCACTGGATTGAGTTACGGCCCGCAGGGGGTTTCTGCTCAATAAAACACAAAGCCCAATGTATGGACTGCTAGTCTTACAAGGTCATGCTGGGAATTTTCTTCAAAACCTATTTCTGGATAGCAGTGACATGCTCGAGGAGTTACAGGTCACTTGTGGATTTCATTTGAACATTTTCTTTTTATTATCATTTTCAACACAAGGACAACCTACAACCTTATTATTACAATTACAGTTAGAAAAATAACTAGACATTGCTCAGTCTAATAAATGGTTACTTGTCAAAATAATGGATATAAAGCTTAAATCATTTCATTATGTGAGAGAGAGAGAGAGAAAAAAACTTGCAAAATGATACGAGAGACAGAAGGTGCGTCCTAAATCGCGTACTTACTATTCTAAGAGGTTTTGTAGTATAAAGAGTACTGTGTTCACACTGAAAATTTAAAAAAGAAAAAGTGCACTTTAAAAACCCTGATGATGCACTTAACCGACTTAACTCAACTGTTGCAGCTTTAATTACGCTGCATGAGTACATAGTGCATAAGTGCACAGTGTAAAGTGCATAATTTGGGATGCAGTTAGAGATCAGTTGTCAGTTATGCAGTTGAGCTGTCATTAAATGAATATGTGACTTCTGACCCATCATCAGTAGTGTACTGTGTTTCTGCTGTTACAGTGCAGTTTGACGGCGTGGAGAAGGATCTGAAGTGTCGTCCGCTGCAGCGGCACTTGAGCGGGAAGATGAGCTCCACCGAGCCGAGCGTTGGCGAGCGCATCGACCCGGCCGTGCCTCTGGAGAGCCAGTTGTGAGTCAAACACACGTCAGATGCTTGATGAAGGCTCTGCTGCTCTTCCTCGCTCACGTCTGTCGTTCTGTGCTCCACAGCTGGTATCACGGAGCCATCAGCCGGACGGACGCCGAGGCTCTGCTGCGCTTGTGTAAAGAGGCCAGTTACCTGGTGAGGAACAGCGAGACCTGTAAGAACGACTTCTCGCTCTCACTCAAGTAAGAAGCTCATCGTCACACACACAGATTGCTGGGGCTGGGACTGGGACAATAAATCGATGCATCGTGAATCAAGTAATTGTTCTGCTCTGATTCTGAGATTATCGGAATGCATTGTGATTCTCTCTTGAATCGATTCTGAGCTTAGTTTTTAACAGCAGATGGTACTGCATGCTTTAGAAACAGTCTTACTGTGCTTGCTTCCAGTTCTTGACACACAGGAACTTCAACATACAATAATCATTCATACAGTTTGAAAAGATTGAAGTGAATTACCAGAGCGTTCATAGTGGGCTGTGTTAACATTAATCTCATGTCATAAAAGCATAAAAGCCAAGGTGCAAGTACATTTAACCACTTACATAACTCAACCGAATGCACAAGGGCTCTTATTTGTGAGAATTTGAGTGTGCGGTTAAAAACTAGCCTAGAGCGTCATCTGCTGTTAAAAACTAAGCTCATAATCGATTCCAGAGAGAATCATGATGCATTCCAATAATCTCAGAATCGATCCATGAATCGCGATGCATCGATTTATTCTCCCAGCCTCACTAACACCACACACAGCCATTTTGGCCAGTTATACATATATTTAAAAGTAATATTTCACTCAGAAATGAAAACCTTATGTCGCTATACAAATTACTTTTATAAATTGACATACGCTAAGCATAATAAAATCATGCTAGGAACTTGCTAATGATGCTAACAGCATGCTAGTAACATGCTAAAGATGCTAGTACCACCCTAGCAACCACCCTTAGTATTCTAGCTAACACATAGCAACACCCTAGCAACCACTCTTGGTACTCTAGCAACCGCTTAGCAACACCCTACCAACCGCATAGCAACACCTTAGCAACCACTCTGGGTACCCCAGCAACCACTTATCAACACCCTAGCAACCACATAGCAACACCTTAGCAACTACCAGGGTTACCCTGGCAACCACATAGCAACATTCTAGCAACCACTCTGTTTACCCTAGCAACTTTATAGTAACATCTTAGCAACCACCCTGAGTGCCCTAGCAACCACATGGTAACACCCTAGCAACCCCCCAGCAACACCTAAGGAACAACCCTGAATCTGTTTTTCTAATGCCTTCAAAACATTCAGACTTAAATCTTTCAAGCTATTTTAAACTGAAAACCTTTTCAAACTCTTAAACCTTTCTGGCCTGGCTTTCTCAAGCCAACTTCAAAGTTTTTCTATGAACTTTACTATCTAGTTGTTATTATTGTGTATATTTGTTAATATACATCGTCAAATATCAGTGTTATTTTAGAATCACTGTGATCATATTCTTTATAGTCTATATAGTTTATGTAGTTTTTATTCATTTTTGTTTTAGTTTTTGTTAGTACATCAAGTCAAATTAATTTAAAATGAGAAATGTGTTCGTGAACTAGCTGAAAATGTAAAAATGTATATTTTATGTTATTGCTTGATCATTCTAGCAGCGTGTTAAAAAAGTTCTAGCAATGAGTTAAATCATGCTAGAAACATGCTAAAACATGTTTACTGTGTTAAAGGATGCTAGCAATGTGATCAATCATGTTGGAAACACGTTAGCATGATAACTCTACTTAGTGATGTGTTAAAACATACTAAGAGCATGCTAGTGTGAAATACTAGAAACATGTTAGCAGCATGTTGAAACATGCTAGCGGTGTGTTAATCCAGAGGTGTCAAGAGTACCTGAAAACCGTACTTGAGTAAAAGTACCTTACAGTGAAAATTACTCCACAGGCAAACAGACAGATATTACATTCAGCAACTCACAAAGAACTAAAGAAACACAAGGGCTGTGTATACAGTATACAGGAGGCGTACAAGCTGAACAAGATAAGATACAATCTGACTACAAGCACCACGGGAGACAGGAAGTGACAAAAGCCCAAGACAAGGCACAGCAAAAACAAGAAAGAGCTGATTTGTGAGGAGAGCAATCACGCTGACATCCTTCAAAAAGGTCTCTTCAGTGTAACGGATAAATAAAATAATAAAAAGTCAAAGTCTTCTTGCACTGGATGTGCTGGTTTCAGCCTCATTGGCAGCTGCAGTCATGTATTAATCTCATTTATAAAGCACCTGTGATTCACAACTGCTGGCTAAGAAGCTCACATTCACACAAAGTAACCTTGTTGACAGGTTTGGGTGAGTAAGGGCAAAACGCACAAGCTATAGTGCTTTCAGTGCCCTGTAGTTGGCAATATCACATCTTTTGTAGCAGAAATAAACTGCTGCAGAAAAGCTAGGTGCCATGCTAAATGTAATGTGTAACTGCAACACTCATTACAAATGTAGTGGAGTAAAGAGTACAGATACTCATTCAAAAATATCGTGAAGTAGAGAGTAAAAGTTTCTAATGTCTTTGATACTCAGTACAACTACAGAGTACCTGAGAAGATACTTAAGTACAGTAATTAGTTACATTTACTCAAGTACTTTACACCTCTGGTTAAATCATGTTGTGGGCTGAATCATGTATTCGGTGTCATGAGAGCAGGTCTGAACACAGCAGCAGTGAGAGTCGAGGAGTCTGTGAGGGTTTGTGCTAAAGCAGAGCTGACAGCATGTAGAAAGCTTTGAGACTTCACACACAGTCCGTCCTCAGAGACTCTTACATGCAAACGATCCGAGTCTGCTGAAATATTAATGCAGCTATGAAACACTCCTGTCTGTGTGCAGCATCACTGATGAGCAGATGAGACACCTGACCATAACACCGCTCTTTCATTGTAGGTTCATCTATGAATCGTTAACATATTGTGTGTTTTTTGTGTTGAATGTAGGGCAGCCATCAGTCTGGTCTATCGGCACAGGCTTGATCCTGACACGCATTTGTCCACCTTTTAACATCTATATTTTATACCTGACAATAGTTTATAACAAATAAATAAAAATGTTAATGTTATGTTTAAGTTAATATTAAGCGATGGCATACTTTTTATACACAATATTGTCAATATGGCAGGTTTTGCAGCCTAGTATACTACTTTCTTTACTAATATCTTTTTATGGCATAAATAGAGTAAAATTCTAGTAGCTGATTCTGAAATCAGCAAGTCATGTGCTTCATTCAGCTGATTGAACAAACTCACTCAGTAAGACAGTGGTTTTAGTTTCATATTTAAAGTATGTTTCATAGGTCTATATTTTCTGTTTAAAACATTAATCTCGTAACATTAGATACACAATTGTAACTACAGTGTAAATGCATTCATTACATCTCTGAGCTGAATACATCCCACTTTAATAAATAAATGCCAATAAATTATAATGCGTTACTACTAATAATAATAATGCATTAATAATAATAAATGTCACTTCAGAGGCAGCTTCTGTGCAACGTCTGCAGTGAAAAGATGGATTTTAATAATGGATTTTGGATAATTGTATTTATTGAATACATATATTAATTTTTAAGAATTTTTATTTATATGAATTATTTACTAAGGTTAGAAAATGTGTCCCTGGAAATCATTTTAAGGGGGAAAATATTCCCTTTAGTTTTTTTTTTTGTATTATTTTTCATATCTGAGTCTTTGCATGATGCTCTATAACGGCGTCTGTAGGTGGTTCGCTCATGAAACGGAGCGGTTGTCTGAGTAGATTTGTGGTCCAGAGCGGAGCGTAAGTGAATGGATGAGTCCAGTCTCTTAAAGATCTTAAAAGGCAAAGAGGCTTCAGCGGTGGCCTGCTTTATGGACAGAGAAAGAGAGAAAACGGCTGAAGGGAGTGAAATAAATCTCCTCTGAATGGAGGGAGAGTAAAAGTTTATGAATTAGCGGCGCGTTAATGTGCATCGGCAGCAGGACCGCGAGCGCTGTGAGCGAACGGAGAACGGGTCTCGGCTCAAACGCACTCTTTGGGCCTGTAATTTAAACACCCAGCTCTCGTCTGCATTTACTGCTCATCTCATCTACAATAAAAGCAGCAGCAGGTTATCAGCTTCCACAGAGTTACCTTTCTAAAACATCAATCTGCTCAGGTTTAATTAACATCTGAGGCTTTCCTCCGCACGCTAATGAAGACTGTATTTTAAAGAAATGTTCTGAGTGAAATGCAAGTAATGTTAGAAATATATGAATGTATATGTGTGTTATAAATGAATAATAAATAATAAAATTAATATATAATATATTTTATTTTCCTGTGGTTTGTGTGTAAACGTATGTGTTATTTATTTGTATTTATTGTATTTTTTTAATTATTTTTATTATTATATATTATTATTATAATTTTATATATTATTTTATTTGATATACCCTGCCATTAACAAATTTGGAATCAGTAAGATGTTTAAAGTTTTGTAAAGACATTTTTTATGCTAATTAAGGCTGCATTTATTTGATCAAAAACAGAAGAAGAAAAAAACAGTAATACTGTGAAATAATATCACAATTTAAAATAACGGTTTCTGTTTTTATAAACATATTCCTGTGACACAAAGCTGAAATTTCATCAGCATCATTACTCCAGTCTTTAGTGTCACTTGATCCTTCAGAAACCATTCTAATATGCTTATTTATTATTAAAATATAAATATTTTGTAACTATACACAGATGTTTAAAACTTTGAGAAAACAGCTATTTAAAATGTCAATAATATCTCACCATTTCTACTGTATTTTCGATCAAATAATGCACCCTTGGTGAGCAGAAAAGACTTATTTCAGAAACATGAACAGTCTTACTGTTCCCAAACTGTTGAATGGCAGTGTATGTATACAGAAACATTAATAACTGCTATTACAGAAGAGCCGCATTTCTACTCTTTAACTCTTTGGAACTGAAAGTGCATGATTGTAAATTAGTTTGTTTGGACTTTGTTGAAATAATTTTCTGTGGTTATAGACTGCATGTCAATAGTTCTTAACTTGTACTGAACCCAGAGCAGTCATTTAAAGAAAGGAACAAAATGAAAAGAATAATCTTTCGGTTCACTGAGCGACACGTGACTCGTGCAGTTAACGAGCCGAACGCTGTGAATGTAGAGATATACACACATGTACACTCTGTGAATCATATCAGTGAACATTCATGACATTGTCATGAACCGCAGTGAACCTTTCAGATCTATAAAGTGAAATGAATCCTTGGATTAAATTAATGATGAAGCATCTGTTGATAAGAGCACAAAGGCTTTGGTATCTCTAGAACTCCTCGATGCCTTTCTCTCTCTCTCTCTCTCTCGCTCTCGCTCTCTCTCTCTCTCTCTCTCTCTCTCTCTCTCTCTCTCTCTCTCTCTCTCTCTCTCTCTCTCTCTCTCTCGCTCTCGCTCTCGCTCTCGCTCTCGCTCTCGCTCTCGCTCTCGCTCTCGCTCTCGCTCTCTCTCTCTCTCTCTCTCTCTCTCTCGCTCTGTCCTGCTCATTCTTTGTTCTTGTCTCTGATACGATAAGAGCAAAATCAAATCCTTAAGAGGAAGAGAATAGCAGTCTTTAGTACAGAAATTTCCATTTTGATGCGCTTGAGCTTTTCCAGACATTTCCAGTGACCTCAGACCTGTGTGTGTTTGTGTTTGTGTGTGTGTGTGTGTGTGTGTTTGTGTGTGTGTGTGTGAGAGAGAGAGAGTGTGTGTGTGTGTGTGTGTGTGTGTGAGAGAGAGAGAGTGTGTGTGTGTGTGTGTGTGTGTGTGTGTGTGTGTGTGTGTGTGTGAGCAATGGATGACACAGTCTTTGTCCGAGGCTTTTAGCTGCAGTGTGTTTTGTGTTTGCTTCGTTGCTGATTGCTCTCAGGGGTCTGTGCGACTCAAATGTTTCCTCGTCTCTCTAATGATGATGAAGAGTCATTAATGACAGGCAGCTAATTAGCCAGAGAGCAATGGGAGTCCTAAACCGAGATGGGTAGAGGAGTTGATTTATATTTAATGATAGCAAAGATAATGACTCTGAAGGATATTCTTACTAGAGAACTTTCATTTAGAGATTTATATATAGAGGTTATATTGATGTGTTTATATACAGTATATAGACCTTTTTCCTGAGTAAACGATGAGCACCGCCATTATGAATTCTAACTTCTGATTGGATGCTCTTCTGTTCCGGTCTCCATAGGAACCCATTCAGATAGTGGCCATCTGTTTTTAATGCAGCTAACGTCGGCAGCTTCGTGTCATCTACACACTCATTAAACTTTGAAGAGTGAGGCGCCGACAAATGACGTCATTGCGACACTGTAAAGTGCTGGCTTTAAAATTTTTAAAATTTTTAAAAATATTTTAATAGTTTTAACATTAGATTATCAGCTCGGAATATATGATAAATTGACTAGAAACAATGAATAAGAGTCAGGTGTGACTTCTGCGTTCAAGAAAAATGTCTAGAGAGAGAGAGACATAATTTCATGCTAAATCCAAAGAAATTAAGTAACACTTTATAATAATTTGTATTATTCATTAAAAACATTATATAATGTTTGTAAACTAACATGTATTATAGAAACTAAGATAATTTGTTTTATATATATATATATATATTTCCTTATGTAAATTTAGTTTACTTATTAGTATATTTTATTGCATTTTGTTTTCATTTTATTTTTATATTATATATAATTTTGTTTTGTTGATTTTTTTTTTTTCAATTACTTTTATATTTTATTTTATTTTACTTTATTTTTTGTGTTTTATTTTGTTTTATTGCATTTTGTTTTATTTTTATTTTTATTTTAATTAATTATTTTTATTTTACTTTTTACATTTTTTTACTTTTTATTTTACTTTTATTTCATTTTCTCATGTTCTAGTGTTTGTATGCGCATAAAGTAAAATGCTAGAGAATTGCTGGTGGTTGCCAGAGGTGGTTCAAATCTCTATAATATTCTGGTCTCTACATATGACTCACTTTATTTCTTAGGATTAGGCCTTTGTTCAAAGCCTCAACTGTTTGTAAGAGTAATAATCAGCACTACTAATAACAGCGCACAGTCTTTACCACCAAAGCAACACCTCAAAACATCAGCCTGAGGTGTTTGGCTTCCCTCTGTCCTTGGCTTTTAATTTGCTTTGCATTCAGAGCCCCATTGAAACCCGACAGTGTTTAAAAGGCAGCACGGCTGCACTCATTAAAGCTCGTCGGTCTTCAGCCCTACATTTCACTGCCATGCGTGACGCGTTTGCCAATGAACTGCACCAGAGTGCTGCTGTCTGGCAACTAATCACAGATTGTTTTCTTCCCCTCTTTCCATTAACCTCCCTCTCTCTCTACCTTTCTTAATTGCTCCCTGCTCTCCATCTTCATCTACATGCTCTCTTCTCTCTCTGCAGGAGCAGTCAAGGGTTCATGCACATGAAGCTCTCCCGGACCAAAGACAACAAGTACGTACTGGGTCAGAACAGCTGCCTGTTCGACAGTGTTCCCGAGATCATCCATTTCTACTCCAGCCGCAAACTACCAATCAAAGGGGCCGAGCACATGTCCCTGCTGTACCCCGTGGCCATCCGGACACTATAGAGGCAGAAACGCTGCAGAAGCAGGACGTTCATTCAGCGTTTACAAAACAACAACAAACTAACGTGCTACTGAGATCCCGAAGGCAAAAACGGAGACTCCTGGACGCCTCCTTCGTCTCCTCTCGAGGAAAGCAGATTTTCTGCAGTGTTATGTCCTTCAAATGCCTTCTTCATGATTCCAGACCCATTTTATTCCCATAAGTGGATCTTTTTAGTCTTAGACCTGCACCCACACTTTATCTCCACTGTTACACACTGTACAGAAACCCAAAACGTCGCTCAGACTTTACTGTTCGGATGTTTATAGTTACGATTTCTGGACATGTGAATCATTAGACGTTCACCACAGTAAATGAACAAAGACACTGAATAATACTGTACCGAAACCTCATCGTCTGGACTTTCTGTGATGGTATTGTCAATCAGTTGGGTTCGGTGAAATGTTAATCGTTAAACGTGAACATTTTCAGATCATACAGAAAAATAAACCCCAGAAGACTGAAATCAAGCATTTGGCATTTTCTGGTTAGACCCACAGATGTGAAGAGCAAACGCTACGCAGACAGATTCATTAAGTCCCTTAAAATAGCAGTAATAGCGCAGAGAGAGAGGAGAAGTGATGGATGGTGCCATTTAAGTGTACTTGGACAGGCGGCTATGCAGAACAGCGTGAAGAAGGACCTTTTAATGTAACGTTCAGAGAGAGTCACTTCATACAGCAGAGTTTAGGGTGATCTTGACCAAGGAGAATGAAATATTCCTGTATTGTCTACCTCAGAAAATCAATTTCGTTCATCCATCTGCCGGTCGATAAGGTACAGTGACGTTGCAGATATTGATCGGTTTAACAACTACTGTCTCAAATTCCCACTAAATTTTGCCTTTTGGTTCGAGAATAGCTTCTTCTTCACCCAAACGCAATCAGACCTTCATTTCTATGCTGTTGTGACTCTGTTTGGTTTTGTAATGCCTTATACTGTAAATGCATGGTTTAAAAAAAAGAAAACAAATGGAGAACGCTGTCGTTCTGCTCTTGATGAATGTTTAGTGGCTGTAATTTATTAAGGAGAAAAAAAAATGCTATTGCTGATGTTTTAGTCCAGCTAAGACAATGTTCTCAGCCTGTGTGTGTGTGTGTGTGTGTGTCATATATCTGACCTTACGTTCCTTTGCGATTGTCCCTGTCTGAAAACTCTGATTGGACGCTGTTTGCCATGGAAACCATTTAGAGCAGTTCAGCCAATCAGAGCGCAGATTTGTCCGGACCCTTGCTCTGACCTTTTTTTTTTTCCTTGTTTGCCATCATCCAGTTTCTTTTGTGTCATTTTTTTCTCTCTCAGTGTGTTTGTTTAAAGCATGATGCCCGACACAGTTATGGTACAGATATAAAGCCTGTGTGATTGGTTAACCTTCTTGTATTGTGTTGTGTTGTTTTCAGCGCTACAGTTAAGACTTTTAATTTTTTATTATTTCTTTATCGTTTCCTCTTTGACACACATTCAACCCTTGAAGGGACAGTTCCACCTCCAAAAATGAAAACTGGCGTAATTTACTCACCTTAATCTCATTATTTTGTTGAATGTCTTTGGCTGTTCTTTTCCATACAGTGAGAGTTAATTGGAAAAGAGGCTGGTCGACATTGGAAAAAAAAAAAGATTAGTTCTATGGTCTGTCTATATGATATATCTATATATAATTGATCTAATCTTGAATATGCTAAAAGAGAAATGTTAAGAATACACTAATATACACTACTGTTCAATAGGTTGAGGTAACATTTTTTAATGTTAATGTTAAAGTCTCTTCTGCTCACCATTTACTTCATTAAAAATACGTAAAAATGTGTAAAATTGTGAAATATTTTCACAAATTAAAACAGCTGTTTTCTATGTGAATATCTGTTAATCTGTAATTTATGTCTGTGATCTGCAGCTGTATTTTCAGCATCATTACTGCAGTCTTCAGTGTCACATGATCTTCAGAAATCATAATAATATACTGATTTACTGCTCAAGAAACATTTCTGATTATTAGCAATGTTCAAAATAGTTGTGCTGCTCAATATTTTTGTGGAAACTGTGATACGTTTTATTTTTCAGGATTCACAGATGAATAGCAAGTTCAGAAGAACAGCATTTATTTGAAATAGAAAACTACTGTAACATTATAAATATCTTTACTGTCACTTTTGATCAATATTATGCATCCCTGATGAGTAAAAGTATTAATTTCCTTCAAAAAAGCACTGATCCCAAACAGTAGTGTAGATGACCTCAAAGCTAATAGACATGGACTAAACTCAAATTTCATTCATGCACATTTAAATATGGCGTATCAAGATGCAAAATGTTTAAAATAGCACGATTGTGAGTAAATGACAACATAATTTTCATTTTTTGGATGAACTGTCCCTTTAAAAGATTACTAAAGTTAATAAGGATTGATGTAAATCTGCATGAACATCCCAGCTGTCATGCATTTATTCTTAGACTAAATTCTCCATGACATGAACCATGTTGTGTGTCCTTCATCCCGTTACACTGTCAAACTGTGAATGCTCTCCACAGCATCTTATTATGAATTGGCGTATGCATTTTCAGTCATTCTGTAGCTATTGAAGCAAACCTCTCAGTACCTGTGGATCCCCAGGAGCGCCGCATACGTGTGTTTGCTGGAAATGTGTTTGTGTTTCTGTCAGAGAGAGAGTAGGGACGCAGAGACTGTTCTAGATGTCATTCAGTAGAAACATGCTTTAATAAGAGAGCAGAGAGCACAGGTCAGGGCACTCACACACTATAGAGGAGAAAGAGAGACTCAAAGGGAAGATGAAGAGCAGAAGAGCCACACCTGCTGAGACTGAGATTGTAATGGTGTCCTACAGGAATCAGTGCAGTAACTTTAAAAGTCTTTAGAGATCGAAGTCGGACAAATGTATGAATAGCATTGCATTATACAACAAAATCTACCAAGTAGCGTTCATTTGAAATAAATATGTTTACAAGCAAAACAGTTCCAAAAAAGATGGCTGTTAGATTTGAAATGAGGTAAAACAGTAGATAAGACAGATATCTCAATCTCAGAAATCTCAAAAAGAAGACCAAAATTATTTGGACGCCTTCTGGTCGTCAAAACATTAGTAAACATTCATCTGAAAAATAAAGCTTCTTTATTGGTATCTGTTGTTCCATGAAGAAGCTTTAACATTCATCACCCTTTCCATCGCACAAAAGGCTCTTAAGAGGATTAAAATGTTCTTCAGACAAATGCTTCTTTTAAGAACTGATCACTGAAAGGAAAAAAAAACCTTCTGGAAACCTTTATTTTTAATTGTTGATCCTGTTTGTAATTCTGAACGATGCACTGCAGCTGTATGACTTCAGACATTCACTAAAATCACCAAAAAACTGATGCATTCAAAACTCAAGTTAGATTTGAGAAATCCATGCATTAAGCACGACTTAGTGCTGAAATATAAAGTTTGTTTCAGGACTTTATTTAAGGGATTGAAAAGACAGCTCGCTGGTCATTAAACATTCAGATTTAAAGTAACATTTCTGTTGATTATATGCAAACAAACGAGATCAGGCATGCTGTTTAGAAGAGAACGAAACGTTGTGAGATTCTGGACGTGTTTGGGAGAGACAGAAGAGTAAAACACCAGGGGAGCCAGAGAAAAGAGGACAGAAATGAAGACTGAAGGATGAGGAATGGAGGAGAGCCAATCTCTGTTGGCTTTAATGTCATCAGTAGCTTCATTTCCACTCGTCTGTGTGTGTCCCATGCTGACAAGAGTACTAGTAAAAGTGTGTGTGTGTGTGTGTGCAGATTTCATATGTCTGAAATGGGTTTGAGTACATTTTCTTCCATGTATGCACTAACATATCTGTACAGTTCCTCTGGCGAAATGTATATAGTGAATGTATTGTTTGGGGATGTAGAGGCTTTGAGATTCTGATAAATGAAGTTTATGGGTTTAATTTAACCAGCTGTGCAGTTCTGACAATTTATGCGTATATCTGGGGAGATAAACAGCAAAGCTTTTTTTCCCTGATAACTTGATGTCTTTTGTTGTGGTATTCTATATTCTCCTCTGCATGTTTGTTTGTTTATTTATTTATTCTTTATTTTTCTTTCTTTCTTTATACAATTACTTGCCATACTTTGTGCTCAGCATCAGGATTTTAGGATAATATGTGAATTTGTGTATAAAAGAAGTACTTCTTTGTGGTGCAGCAGTTGCTGAGTTTTTCTTTTTCATTTATTTTACTGTTTCTACACACATTTTTTCTCCTTGTTTTGCGGTTTAATTTGACCAAACCTTTAGTGTAACAGAACTTTCAGAAACATCCAGCCGTTCCGGTCCTCAGATCTGAGTGTCTGTGTGTTGCTCTGTGACAATAATCTTAATTCTGTGGCTTCCTTTGGATCTTGTTTCATTAGCGGAGAGGAAATATGTAAACTACTGGCTGTTTTCATCTGACACGTAAGTTACCTGATATTAATACCATGCTTAATATTACATGTACTCTCAAATACCCCCCCCCCCATTTTAATTAAACCAATATCAAGTTATATATATTTTATATTGTTTTTAAGTTGCATTAGGTGGAATATTTTAACAAAGCTTTCAATGCTGGATGTCATGTCAATACAGAATATTAAAAAAAAAGACTTAGAAGTTATTGAAATATTGATGAAAGGATTAAACACAGGATGAATTTGTAAATACAAAGCTGTTTCTTGGTAATATTATCAATATAAATACCCTGACATTATCTGTCACCATAGCAACAGCTGATTTCGTGTGTGTGTGTGTGTGTGTTCGTGTGTTCTCTCAGTGCATGAGATGAGTGTTTCTGGTCCTCAGACTCTCTCTCACACCACTGTTAGTGTGTTTTAGTGTGTTTTACGGGCCACATGAGGCTGCTGAGCGTTTATTGAGGGTGTTTTATAACCATCGCTGAATGTAAATACAGAAGCTGCTTTATGAGGAAGGTCTTATCAACATGAAAATGGCTCTCCCTCATGTCACGTGTGATGTAGATACCACGAGGCGAGTGAATGACGGGTCATCAGTTGAGAAAGCTTATCCAAACAGTGCTTTGTGTTGTGAAATCAGTTTAATCACCGGATGGATTGTATTATTAAACATTTCTCACTTTTCTAGTCGAGCCTGTACGGGTGGATCAGTGTGGAAATAACACAGGAAACAACCAGCTACGAGAAAAGCAGAACTGATTTACTAGATAAGCAAATGGCATTATTAAACACATGGCATCATGGATTCTATCAAATACCAACAGATAAAAAATCAATAAGTGACTGACTCTGTTATAAATCTTATAATGGGCCATGTTTGGATCTTCCAACCGGACAATAATCCAAACACAAACCTCAAAAACAACACGACTATAGGTCACTGAGCACAAAACCAAGCTTCTGCTGGCCATTCCAGTCCTCTGACCTGAACCCTGTAGAAAATGAGTGAGGTGAACTGAAGAGAAGAAGCACCGTCATGGAGCTGTGAATCTAAAGGATCTGGA
>NC_136750.1:1535000-1717500 GCF_936440315.1 Barbus barbus
AACATTAAAGAATACAATCTTTGCAATTTTTCTGAAACTGTAGGATGAACAGACTCTGAAAAGCAACAAAATTAACTGCGAAAGTCAGTGACTTAGCTTTGCTGATGATGCCTGCTTTATCCCCATGAGAATTACCACAGATGCTAACACAGGCGCACACACATACCTGCAGCTGTCTTGGGACAGAGCTGCTCTTATTCTTAAAGAGCCAAAGCTAAGCAGCTGAACTCTGCAGTCATAATTGTACGGCTTCAGCTAATGGTGGCAAGCACCCTCCTCCTCATTTGTCTTCAAGAAGGCGATACAGTCCAGCAAATCCTCTAATGGTTTAAATCATCCTCGGTTTTTGCCAGACACAGATGTCTTGGTCATGCCAGAGTGCTAATTAGCAAGGTAGAACATAGGTGAGAGCCAAACAAAAGGACAATCTTCCTCATCGCCTGAAGGTGTGATATCATTTTGAGAAAGCTTGAAACCATGGAATATAACACATTTTCACTGCTGCTGATCTGGTCAATATGTTTAACAGGATCCTCCAGACAGAAGGGGTTCACCAGGTATGTTCTGATTGGCCGGAGGTCCACCGGGGGAAATGGAGCACTCACTCAAACGTAAGCGGTAAGAGCAGAAAATATGAGTCCAGACGACCAGGTGTGTCCTGACTCCTCTGATTGAATTCCCGCCTGCCTCTATGGCCTTCACCACCACAGCTCACTTTTCATCTCACCTAATCTCATTATGATTTTATGGCCTGTGCCGCCCGGGGATGTGAAGCTTTAGGAGCGCACAGAGCTGCCAAATAGATTCCCTTCAAGCCGCTGCGAAAGAGAAACCAAATAAGAGCGAAACTATCCAGCTTCCCTCCAGTTCCAACTTGATAGAGTTGTTTTTGACAGAAGCCAACTGGAGTGGCTAGCAGAATTGTTGCCGTTTGATTCCGCTAGTTTATTTCGCCCCTTCTATTGATCCTAGATGGCAGTTGTCATTGTATAATAACTTGACTTGGCTGAGGCTTAATGATAGCCAATTAGACGGAGCCTGGAGAGAGAGTTATTTTTTATGTCTGTGCTCTATAAACTGTTTTAGAGTAACATTAGAGCTCACTAATAACAGTTTAAAGGAGGTAATGGTTCTGAAACTGGACTAATTCAGCACTTATTTATTTAAAAAAAAATAAAAACAGTTATGAAGGAGAAATCGCAATGATTTGCTGCTGAAGAGGGAAACCCTTTACATGCAACATTTAATGATTACACACAGTCCTATTAACCTGGCACAACTCAAGCCTAAGTTTACGCATGAGTTTCATTGCTTAATATTTCAGATCCTTTATATACACATAATAAAGTCATTATGTAATGCTCTTCAGGCTGAAATCTAATTGTTCCTCTCCTCTGCTGGATTGGTGCCTGATACTCCCACCTCTTTCTGAGGCTAATTTGCTGTTGACAGTGTGTCACATTAGGTGTGGACGACGCCGACCATCTGGCCAGAGCGCACTGAGGCTATTCTTAACACAGCACACAGGGGGAGCGTGGGAGTGATAACTGACACGTTCATTTCTGTTTTTGGAACGTGGGTTGGAAAAGACTTACACATTCACGCTGAGACATTCTGCGTATGCAAAGGTGACCCCCCTCAAGCACACATTTTCACAAATAAACAGAGCATTTTAGTGATATTTAGTAAAGTAATAAGGACCTTTGGAGGGCCATTTAGGAAAGGCAGTCTAATGATTCTGGCCTCATCTGGTGTACAAAAAGCATTTTGCTTATTTATGCAATAACTGAACTCCTTGGCATGCGAGATAAGCTGAAATTGGTGTTTACCTCCTACACAAGGAGGAACTGTATTTGAAAACGTATGGTTTAATAAAATGTCCCTCATGAAAAATAAATGTGCTTGATTTTACTGAATGTGCACTTGTAGTGTACTTCAAATCTTGAAAATATGTTCTCTCAAAAGTGCACTTGACGATAATAATAATAATAATAATATAAAATGCAGCTCAAGTGACTTAAATGGAGATTATTTTATGACTGTTTCTTAACACACTTAAGTAGGCCTTTAAAAAGAACATTTTAAACTAATACAGAATTAAGTTTTAAAATAAAGAACATTTAATAATCCTTGTCATGCTTTCAAGAAGTACACGTACTTATTTGTGTATACACATATATTTTGATGCATTGACTAACGTACTAAAAGTAGCTGATTATAGATATTTTACATATACTAAATTGAAACTTCATCATTGCTAATGTGTCATTACAAATACATGTATTTATCAATTTACTATTGTTAACAGAAATGACAATACATATATTTACACTGATATTAATATTAGCATTTTAGCCTACCAAAAATGCTCATAAGTATATTAAGCAGTAACTTTAACAAAGCAATTATACACAGACATATACATATTTTCTTAAATCCTATTTAATAATCTGTCTATCTACACTGAGCTAAATTATAAACACAACACTTTTTTTTGCCCCCATTTTTCATGAGCTGAACTGAAAGATCTAAGACTTTTTCTATGTACACAAAAGGCCTATCTCTCTCAAATATTGTTCACAAATCTGTCTAAATCTGTGTTAGTGAGCACTTCTTTGCTGAGATAATCCATCCACCTCACAGGTGTGGCATATCAAGATGCTGATTAGACAGCATGATTATTGCACAGGTGTGCCTTAGGCTGGCCACAATAAAGGGCCACTCTAAAATGTGCAAAAAAAACAAAAGTGTTGCGTTTATAATTTTGTTCAGTTTATCTATATAGTTTTTTCGTTCATTTGTTTGTCCATTCTCTGTCATTTGTGTCATGATCACCAATATGACAGTGATTTTGGACTTATTTCAACCTGTGACAGTGTTGTAAACTGGTGTTATATCAGTGCTGTTGTACAAAATATACTTTTCAAACTTCTTTAAAACTATGAAAGTATATTCATACGCCTTCCTCCATGTAAAATAAATAAACTGTATATAGGCTATCTTATATAATGTTAAATGCATTTTTAATTCTGAATTTGATGTATTTTTCATTTTAAATGATTCCAAACATACTTTTTTTCCCCAAAGTTATGCATGTTTTATGTCAAACATTTTAATGTTTGTGCAAAATCACAGTGCTGAATAGATGCTGTCTGACATGGTTCTTCTTTACTAAGCATCAGGGTTGTAACAGGTAAACAGGACATTAACATATGCCACTCAGCCTGCCAACAAATATCACCACTTCTTTAACGTTCCACTTCAGGGGAAGGCTGCAGTTATCGTTTCTGAGGTTCCTCGCATAGAGGAGCGTCTGAAGCCCTCCAGACCAATCGCTGCAGCTTTTTGCAGAAGGCACCTGGACAGGTATAAATATTAATCATGCCCATTGTTAGAGGACGCTTTCTGGGCTTGATGTGAGCAAAACATCCTAGCTCTTCTCCTCTCTTGCTTCTGATGACTGACAGATTTTAACATTTATTTATTGATTTTATTTATTTATTTTTGTCGCGTAGCGTGGCCCCACAGTCGGTTGGCAGCAAACCTGTCAAGCTGTGCCGCTTGATGTGAGTGTGAAACGGTGGTGATGGCAAAAGCAGAAGATTGCTGTAGTGACTGACAGGCTTGAGCATTAGCATTCAGATCCATGCCTCTGCTTTGATATCTCTCGCTGCAAGCCGATGGGACTCCGCAATCGTCCGGCGTTCCCTTATTCGTCCATTTCTCCCTCTATCCCACTTCCCGCATGTCAGCTCTTCATCCCTGAATCATGTAGCTAGTCATAGGGCTGGCCCTTTCTGTACCTCAGCGCTCTTATGTTGCCGTCCGTCTTCCCCCTAGCTGCTGTCTGAGCTCAGAATCCTTTATGTTTTGACTGTAAGAATACAATGCACACGGAGAACTGTTTTCAGCAGCACATCAAGATGACATGTGGTAACATGACTCATTTCAACATGGAAAGGATATGAAAGGCCTGAGGACATGTCCAAGGTCAAAACACAGGGAAGTGCTTTTGTCCCAGGGGGAAGTACATATGCTCTTTGACTGGGAACGGTAAAGCAGAATGTGTTTACTGTCAGTCTATTCCAAACTCTATTGTGTTGTCTCACGCCATACTTCCTACATTGGTTGCACCCTTCTGAGGGTGCTTCTAAAATGCCTTAGATTTGGCACCCTCTACATAGGCAGTAACTACTCTTGGAAAAAAAGCACAAAAAGTGTCATTGGGACACTATTGTATCTTATTTCCCCCTAAAGTGTGCATATTGGTACATTAAATGTACATATTAGTACCTAAAGTGTACATTTTAATATCAAAATGATACATATTAGTACCTTTTGAAAGCATACTGCCTGACAGATTTTTTTCTGAAAGTGTATGCGTATTGCAATAGAGTTTGACATTAACATGTTGCAAAGTAGAGCACACACAAAGGTTTGGTACAATATTACATTTTTATTTACGACTGTTTTCATTGATCATTTTTAGTATTGATTGAAATATTTGTAGAACACAAATATACAAATACAATTCACTGTAGTTTCCAGCTGAAATGATCGCTACAGGCAGTAAATCATCAACAATTTATATTCCTTTTCATCTAAATTATCAATTAATAATCTGCCCCTGTAATTATAAATACTTTTTTTTTTTTGCACAGTTTCTTGCAAAATACTATATTAAGATGTTGAAACACTTTTACTGTAGTGCATGGTTTGTAAACGATTACATTATTGATATTTGCACCATACAATCAGCTCCAAATGTTTGGCTTCTCTGACAAAGTAAACTTGCCTATTTTTAGCGCACCCGGTACAGCATTGCACTTGTGATGTGAAGCTCTCAGGGATGAGTCTGTGAGTCACTATAAAAGAGCTGAAAGACTTGTAAAAGCAAGATAAAATAACATGTGTTTAATCTCACAGTTGCTTGTGTTAACACTATCGGTTAGTTTTGATGTAGGGTTTAGTGTAGATGCTACTTTAGTTTTAAATCTGATAGAGCATTAACTTTGAAGCACCTTTTCATTTTGTTTCTGAATGATCCATGCAACAACCATCATAAAACATTCACATTCACTGTTTTGGATAAAACTGAACATGCTTTTAGAGGCACTCACTGGACTTTTCACTTTGAAAGTGTTGCGTAAAGAAGCAATGTAATATCATTTTGCAGAACACATTTTTCCAATGAGCCTGAGTTCTCTCTCTCTCTCTCTCTCTAAACTGGTGACAGTGCTTTCTGAGATTGCCTTCTCCATGAAGGACACACATAATGCTGAATTTTGGCTCACAGTGGCCACTTATAATTCAGTAAAATGCTGCTCACTAGGTTTTAGAACAGAGCAAAATATATTAGTTATCTCAATTCAAATATTATTAGAAGAGTACAGTGTAGAGTCCATATGAGGCTAGGGTTGTTTTTGTGAGCATTGTATTTCTCAATGGGCATAAAAATGCATGCAGACATATGCAGACGCATGCTGAATCTCAAGAGTTTATTTGTATAGAGAGACTGTGAGATGGAGAGGAAAGATACTAATAGCATTTGTGGTATTTTGCATCAGTGTGTCAGAAGGTTGTGCTATTGTCTCAGTATTACACACATCAACTGAACCATCAAATCTGCATGGTGCATGTCTCTCTGTCACGAGCTTTCGATTCAGTAAAATGTTCATAGCCATGTTCAAATAACAAAACTGAGCACATGAATATGTGTCTATGGTTTTGCATATAAGGTGTTTTAGCCACATTATTTTTGCTACAATAATATATGTGCTCTTATTAGGTGTTTGTCATTCGTCAATAGCCGAAGCATTACAGCATGTGCAAGCACACAATAGTGCAATAAGAAGCAGACATGTCTTAGCAAACAACTCTGTCATTTTATAAATCCTTGCAGGCCAGTGGATAAACAGGAGGATGAAGGATATGACAAAATCTGTGTTATTATCAGAGGTACCATAACGGGCAATATGGTTAGGATGATTACAAGAGCCAGAGAGAAAGACCTGGACGAACATTCAACATTTTGAAAACACATTACATTTGATTTAATTTAAGGTCTCTAAAAATGTAATATTCCAATTTTATAATCATTATTTATAAATTATTTAAAATATATATTTTTAAATAAAATAATGTTAAAATTAATGTTTTTTTATTATTAAATAAATAATTTATGTATATTTATTTAAAATAAATAAATAATTTCAAATTATAAAAATAAATGGCTTCATAGAAGGGTATATTAAGACATCATTGATCTCTCAAAGTTATTCCCTGACATTATTATGCACTCGAAGAGCTTATGATATGTCTCAATGAAATGATATCTGTTATCACGGCAATTAGTTCCAGGAATATATTACAGTTCATAATTATTTAACAATGCAGTTTAATCGTGATGGCTTGTTTCCTCTGTATCACTCCAAACAAACACAACATTAACAGCTGTTGACATTTCAGTTCAGCACTTATTATTTGTGTGAAGACAGGTCCCTGAAGAGCACCATGTCAAGGTGGTGGAGGTTTGTAATCATGTCCACATCAGGCGCTGATTAATAGTTTAATCACAACTTGCCAGAGAACATTAACAAGCTTTTAATTGAATGATGTGCAAAAATAAATAATAAATAACATTAATGTTGTTAGCGGCTATCAGGGCGAGAAAATGCCCAAATCCGTGTTAAGTCTCGTAGAGGAGCAGTGATTAACGATAATGTGATCAATTACAGATGAGGAGGATAATACTTCTTATCTATGATGATGAAACTGCCCTTCTGAGGGGGAATTTAATATGGCGCTTTATAAGAGCAACTATCAGGAGGAGGCTTTATGTTTGTAATCTAAAGATTATCTTAAAAGAGTGGTTGCTACAAATTCATCCAAGTAACCTCACAGTCGGTCTCAAGAAAACCAAAAAGTTTTTTGTTTTAAGTTGAAAATAGTATCATGTAAACACCCCTTATTGTGTAGGGGGTCCAGACGCATGTTAGAGATTTGTCAGTCCTGCTACAGGCTCGATGTAAATACATGCTTTTGGCAACGTTTCTGCAACACTGATATCACATACCTTACTGCAGATTTCATGGCAATTTCCAAGTGAAATGTCCAGTGAGTGGCACTAAAACGTGGGTCAATATGTGAGGATGGCCATGTTTTTATTACGTTGTTTCAGGCATGCGTTGTAGCGGTTCAGAATTCAAATGTCCGGTGAATGTCGCTAAAAGGTTAATGCTCTATTGTGTCGGAAGATAACATTCCTCTTACACCAAGCTCAACCCTAAACCTACCCAACATCGTCAAGGAAAGCAAAAGTGATATAACAACACATTTGCTGATGCTATTTTATATATATATTTTTGTTATTTTGCTATTTTGACTACTGCCATTTTAACTTCCCTATATGCGGGGTTGAGCTGTTTTGTCGAACTATAGTGTCACAAGATTCGCACTGGAGCGCTTCACCAAGTGCAACGCCATATCGGGTGAGCTACCAAGTAAACCTACTGTAACGCGGGGACTGTGACAACGGAGTTGGAGGATCCAAATGCAAGGCTTTATTAACAGATGTCAAAACAGGCAGGGTTGAGCACCAGCAAGCAGTATAATCCAAGGCAGAGGCAAAAGAGTATTCCAATAATCAGGCAGTGGTCAGGGCAGGCAGAAATCCATCAACAAACAAGGAAACTGTCCAAAGATCAAAACATGAGTAAACTTGGAAACTAGGAACTAGGAAAGGCTATTCAATAATCCCCACTCTAGATTGAGTGTGAGCATCTCTTATACCAGGAGTTCACATGACAAAACCAACCAATGAGAACAAGAGATATACAACCAGGGAACCAATCAGAACATGGCACATGCAACCAAGGAACCAATCAGAACATAACACACATACAAGGGTAGCACAAGACAAGACACAAGACTTGTAGTGCATTTCAAATCTTACAAATTGTTTAAAAGCTGTACTAATATATGATGTTAATGAAATATAAGGCCACTTACTATAAGTGTACTTAAAGAGAGACCCTTTCATGACGGTTTCTTAACACACTAGACGTGAAGTGCACCTTATAATAATGTCACAATTAACATTTTACTTTAAAGTTCATTTGAAATAATTTATGTTTTAATAATCTTTTGTTGTGCTTTAAAGTAGTACACATATTTGATGTGTTGACTGACATACCAAAGCACATGGAAATTGGAATTTTTACTTAAGTTAATATTTATATTTAAGTTCATATATTTTAGATTGCAACTATATTTTGCTTCAAATATATTTAAATCATGACACACAAGTTTCACATAGATGGAATGATACATATAAATTTCACATAGAAATGACATTGAAATATGGTGAATGTTCTCACAAGCACTTATTATAAACTAAAATATACTTCAAAGACATAAGGGATTATGAAATACATACTTATCGACTGAATTTTTACGGAAGTGGGTCAAAAACACTCTTAAGCTCAACTAAGTGCATTTTATGCAATTCAATGTATTGTAGTTTAAATTTATTAGTATGTGTCTGAAAATATTTTGTATTTTAAAGTTAAAAGTTTGCACTTAAATATAGCATTTTAGTAATAAGTACTCTTTATTTTTAAGTGTACTTTATCACAAGGGATGACAAGGATTTATTGGTAAAATTTTACTGGAGCTCAGAGGAATTTAGCAACACTCTGAAAGTCTGTCTCCGTCCGTGTTGCTAGCATTTGTGTTTACCTTGTGATTCGTCTTGCAAATGAGTCACATGTACAAATGTAAAACGCAAGAACATTGTGTTGTGACTAGATCCGGAAAGGGAGGAGTGGGGGGTTTAAATAGACGCAGGCTTGAGAGAGGAAATGGAGGTGGAACAAGAAAAGAGCATCGCAATCATACACCATCAGTGCCATCTGAGCAAACGACTCGGCTGCAGCTGATTGATGGGTGGGTGTAGACAAAGAGTTTTCAGATAGAGATGCGAAGAGAAATGCACAATCTTCTTGTGTCACAATCCATCACGGTAAGACGAAAACAAGCCTAGGAACACCTCAAGCTGCATTTGCTCATCGCCGTCTCGCTGCAATTAGTGCCCTGTAGATTTTCATCATGGGCCTGTAGAGACAGACAGAACAAATTAAGCTACTTTAAAGCATTCGTCATCTTCTTTAAAGTATTTGTCATCTGCTTTAAAGTATGTGTTACCTAACAGACAATTATCACGTCTTTATATAAATAAAAGCATTCGTTTCTTCATGTTCCCATTATGCACTTTGGCATTTCTCACTGTGCTTCTTTGTCACTGACAAAAATTCCAAATTATTTCTTTAGTGTCAGTGGTGGGTGTTATGAACATTAATAATTTTTAAGCAGCAATAACCTCATTAAAATAGTTGGCTATTTTGTTGATGCTATGACAGAGAAAGCTGGTTTCCTGGCACACAGTGTGGGTCGCGGTGTCAATTACGCCAGGCTGGATTATGGACCGGGTCAGCAGACTGTCAAAGGCCTCCAAAGCTTTAGTGATGGTCTGAGAAACTGAGTGCCAAGGCCTTTGGCTCATACAGAGCAAGCAAAACACTCCCAAAACCCTTCGGCACAAACAGTGCAAACCCATCACGGAGACCTCAGGCTCTTTTCTGGTTGTCTGTTGTTAGTCTACTAAAACATTCGTGTCCTTTTCGTTTAAAGTAGGATGAGGGATCTGTCACTGAGGGGCATCGTGTGCCATACATTCCCTTGTGGAAAAGCATAAAAATAGTTATTACAGAAGTGCATGCAATGTTTTCAAACGCATAATTGCATGTTATTTAGAATTAAATTAAACTACTGTATTATAGTTTAAAATTGAATTAAATGCAGTTGAATTTATAAGTATTTTTTGACCCACTTAAGTAGACTTCAGTACATCTTTATATGTAATTCCATACTTACTTTAAAATTACTGCTGAATATACTGACAAGCATTTATGGTAAACTAAAATATGCTTTAATCTTATTTCTTTCGAAACTTGTATGACTTGTATTTAAACATATATTTGTAGTTGCCCATTAGTGTTTAAACATGACATAAGATTATTACAACAATGATTTAATATGTACTTTACAATATAATCTTTGACATTATTACAGTCATGAAAATCTCTCTCTTTAAGTCACTTAATGGCTCATTCCCACCGAGCGGTACGGTTCAGTACATTACGGTATTCAGTACCATACCACTTTTTTGGTACCCTTCCGTTGGGGTTCCTAGCACAGTAAAGTGTACCAAAAGAGTTGAGCTAAACTCACTGCAGAACGTTGATTGGTTGAAAGTAAATGAAAGAAAAGTTTTATTATTATTTATTTATTTATTATTGGGACGCAGTTAAATGATGATGAAAGAGATGAGTTTTCAGCTATTTCGCTTGAAAATTGTCAGGGATTTAGCATTTCGGATTGGGGTTGGAAGATCATTCCACCAGCCAGCAACGGTGAACGAAAAAGTTCTGGAAAGTGATTTTGTGCCTCTCTGTGATGGTACCACGATACCATAGGTAGGTTCAGATTTTCATATTTTGATCACAGATTTTAAATATATTATTTTAAATGTGAGTTTGTTAAACAGATTAAGATTTTAATATTTCCCAATTTAAGAGCTCCAGAATGCTTCTGCTTTGGGATGTGTCTGACTGTCTATAATCTATAGTACAGTAGTAATACAGACATATGATTACAGTAGAAATAAAAAAATGGAGGCTTTGGTTTTACCCAAATACTCACAGTAAAGAAATATTGTCAATTTAATATATATATATTGTATTATTGTTAACCCAGCAAGTCTAGTCGCAATGAAACCTCTAAACTGCATTTGAAATCTGCATGAAATATAGTAACGCAAACTCTAGCTGTGTTCCAAATGATGCACTATACACTATGTACGCTAAGGTAATTTTGTTCCATTCTGTAAAGAAAGCTGCTTCATTTATTTATTTTTGGTTAATTAAGTGCATCAACGGGTATTTGAAGTGGACTCTCTCTCTCTCTGTGTTTTTTTAAATACATTATTCACAGTATTTGCACTACAAAATGGTATAGAATAGTGCATAAGTGTACAAATTGTGATGCAACTAATATTAATATTGCAGAACTCCAGCAGATTTCAAAATACTCATGACAGTATTTTATTGTCACTACCTGGTGTTTTGACATCTGCATAAAGTTGCAAGTCTTCGTCCGATCCGCTGTCAATCCCACAATTCCCTTTGCGAGCGTGTAGCTGGACTCCCATTGGGACATCTACTCAACTCGGCTCACTCCACACCAGTGGACACACGCCGTTTGAATGCTGGAACAACTTTCACATATGGAGCACATCTATCATGCCTTTAAATGCTGCCTACGCTCACTAAGTTTTGGAACGGAGCCTATTTGTCACAAAATGACCCATTGAGATTCTGTTCCTCGTTTTGATGACTTACAATAAAAGACAATCTCTCTTGCATTGCAATTTGCAGTTGCAAAAGTGATATACAAGCAGTCTTCGTGATGACAGCATTACTGCCATTGGTTTTAAATTCATGCATTTAGCAAATGCTTTCATCTAAAGTGACTTACAGAAGAACATTCATCATAGAGAGAGCAATATTCATAGTATACAATGACAGGTTTATTCCCTTGTAAAAAAAACTACTTTATCATACTTTTAAAAAGAGTACTTTTTGCGTATATATACACTTTACATTCAGTTCACACTGAAGTATATTATTTTAAATTATAATATGTTAGTCAACACATCAAAATGAGTGCACTTGTTTAAAACATGAAAAAAAAAATGCACTGTGAAGCTTTTTATTTGACATTATTACAAATTGCACTTTTACTTAAATGTGTTGAGAAACCGTCGTGAAATTGTCTCTCTTTTGGTGCACTAGGTATTTTATTAATATTATATGATCTGCAAGTACTGTTATTTATTTATTTTAAATTTGAAGTACGCTACAAGTGCACATTCAGTACAATTATGCACACTTCTTAGTGACAAGGTTGGAAATCTTAGAAAGCATGCTACTGTAGAGCAAAGGGCCTTTCTTTAAAGTTGTTTTATGTCGATGTTTTACAGCTTGATAGGAACAATTCAAGATGTCAAATATTACTTGCCCTTCACTTAGAGTACAACAACAGTTCAGTTCAAGTTATCCATTACAGCACTTTACCGTAGTGATTCGATGTTGTGATTAGTCGACTAACAACACCTGGAGTGACTTCAGAGTGTTTATTTTGTCGAAGCTCTTTAGTCTGCGTTCACAAAGCGAGGCTTAACAAGGATTGAATGTTATTTTGTGAAATTCGAAACCCTTCTCATATTCTTCGCTTACATGGACGTACATCCTCTTGATGAAGCAACAGTGTGGGGGATTTGTCAGGTAGGCCTGATTCTTCCATGTAATTCTGACATCTACTTTGTCCGCCGCAGTTCTTCTCCTCGTTACACTTTGACAAGATCACAAATCTGTCACCCTCCGAGGGTTCATTTGAATAATCAATGTCTGCGTGATTCAGCTGCTGACTCCAGCAGGATTCTGGATCTCATTAATATGTACCTTGTCTATTTTTATGCCAAACTAGCATTTATATGCCTGCCTTATCTGTCATTTTTCGCTTAATTGACACGCAAGCTAACAGTCTCTCTCTTCTTTCATCTTTGCTGTCTTTTCTTTAGGAAACATGTTCCCATGTTCTCTAATTATCCCCTAAACCTGACTGGATGAGATATACATGGCACGGCTGCTTTTAGCTTTCAAAATGGCTAGAAAATTGGATTATTTCATTCAGATTGGGCAGAAGATGACAGAATTAAACTGTTACTCTTCAGGTGTGAATAATGTGAACTATGTGGCGATTTGATTCAGTGTCTTATTAGGATCCGTACCATTGGGTTTGTGTTTGTCACAGATTTGATATGCCGCGTGCTTTGACTTCTCTGTGAATGCATTATTTCAAGCTCATGTTTAGTTTGTTTTATTGTTTGGTTTTGGATGAATATTGCTCCTCTGTTCTCCACGTGTGAAATCTTGTAAAAGGAGCATGATGTAAGAACAGACAGAGAAGAAGAGAGCGATCAATGCACTGAAGAGGATAATGTCTTGCTCGAGGACAGCGAAGAGAGGTTGTGGCTCATATATTTGCACACCCATCACCATAAAAGCTGCGATCGACCTTCCCTTCAACTCTCCAACAAGACGAGACATACAGAAAGACTGTAGTATTCTTTTGCTTACTCTCTTTTCCTACTTTACGGAAAGACTTTTAAGCCAGTACGACCGCAAATTCTCAGTGATCAATATTTCAGTGGCCATACACATCAAAGCACCTTACAAAAGAGTATTAAATAGCAATGGAAGTTATTATTTTCCTGCAAGTGTACAGACGGCTCCCGTGTGACCAATAGACCGTGTGCAAATTATACAATGACTTTTAAGGGTGCTGACTTTTTAAAATTAATTTCTACAGGAAATTTTCTTGTCACAGTTGAGCTTCATCTCCAGCAAAATAAATCATCTTTTAGTGGCCAAATGTCAGCTATTAAGTTTTTTTTTTTTTAAGAAAAAAAAAATAACATTTTTATTTGTTATTCTTTTGTGTGGTGGATCTATAATAAAATGATTAATAATGGAAGTACTCATGTTTAGTCAATGAGGTGCCCCACTTTTGCTTTGGTAACCTATAAACCAGCCAGTGAAAATGTGCATCGTGACTTATTTGTAAGCCTAATTATACTTTTTATAGTAACTTAATTTTTTTTAAACCTTTGTTGAAATGTGTATACCCTTGTGTAAAATAAGCACATTTTAGCATACTTTGAAAACAGTGCTTATTATGGAAATATTGTAATATAATTTAAAAATACTAAGCATAAGTGTGAACTTAAAGTAATGTTTTCAGACACTTTCAGAGTGCTTTTTGACCCAAAATGTGTTTCAAGTATGTCATGTATATAAATATATTTACAATTTCAAATTTGTAATGAAGTTGAAATTTAGCACATTTAAAATGTTTTACTTTAAATGTAACCATTAGAAAAACCATTATACCCATGGAATGTCCCAATAATGATAGGAATACCAGTGCATGTGTGTGAGTGTTTTCCACCTAATGCAGCCGGAGGTCGAGGTTTTAGGAAAGACTTGTGTACAACAGAGTGAAATTCCATTCAGACAACACATGCAGTCATTAAAGACGAGTGATAGACTGTCTTGAACATGAATCCTATGAACATGAAGTAAAAGAGTTGTAGGTTACCACATTTCTTCTTCTCCCCAGGCATGCTAGTGCTTATGCTATAGTGAATGGCAGCATCTGAGCTCTATAGAGTTCTCTCCTGTTGTTCAGGGATTATATCTGGCTAGTCGGCTTACTGTGTTGCGCTGCCTTCAAGTCATGTCGAAATGATAATATTTACAAGATGAGAGCACATGAATAGCTCCATAATGTTGTAGCTACCAGTGGGAAACTGTGGATTTTCTTTGAGCCTTGAATCTTAGAGCTGTGGATGCATCAAGTGAAGCAGACTCAAATGCACATCAAGTTATATTTGTAAGTGAAGACTTAATAAGAATTATGAATAAATAAGTACATGTAATTAATAGTTTACAGTTCATTGAAATGCATTTTTAAATTCATTATTGTTTCGGTTAAGATTCAAAGTTCTGGAAATTTCTGACCGAGCCATGTAAGAAAATGAATAAAAAATATCTTTCTTTGAAGATCCGGCTGCAGGGTGCTTATTAAATCTATGGTCTGATTCATTCCCCCAGTCTGATTTTTAAATTCTCTACATTATTAAACGTTTTAGTCTTTATAGTTACTCCATATTCAGGAAAACATGTTTCCTACTAAATAGAAATCAACAAACTAGTGCCATAAAACCAACCTTCCACATTTTAAATAATTTTGTTTTAACAATATTTTGTCATTTATATAAAAAAGTACACTTATTTTGATGAGCATACTAAAGCAAATGCACAGAAAAAAAGGGTGTAGAAACAATTTTCACTCATAAATTGCTAAATATCACAATTACAAATAAACTGCAAGTAACACATTGAATTAAACATGATATTTTCTGATTTAAAGCAGAAAAACTATACACAGTATTTTCTTGTGAAACATACTCCAATAATATTTATTTAAAGTATGAAAAGTCCTTTTTACAGTGTGTAAAGTACTTAATTATAATTTTAACTGTAATGTGTTTTGACATTACACTTAAAATATATATTTTAAATGTTCTACATTGCAGCCTCCCTACAAATTTGCAATTGCAAATGTATTGTATTATTCAACTATACATTTTAACTATTACAAAGACAATACAATTATGAAATGACATATAAAATATACTTAAGTGCTGCTTAAATGGGTCAAAACACAATTAAGTTTAATTAAATTTTATATAAATGTAATTCTGTTTGAATAGCCTTTATAAATGTATATAATTGTTTTAATGATCCTTTGTGCTTTAAACAAGCACACTTATTTTTATGTGTTGACTAATGTACTAAAGCACGTCAAGTCCTTTCTGTCATCCTCCTCCCTATCTGCTTCATCTGCACTCGGAAGAAGAAAGATGGAGCGAGAGGGAGAGGAAACAAGACTGTTCCTTGTGGCAAGCATCTCTTAAATCCCGAGCTATCAGCATCAGAATCTAGGCAAGACAAAGCGCAGAGAGTCATGAGTGGGCCTGTCACTGAGGGCTTCGGCGGGTTGCTATAATTTATCACGGATGCCACTGTATGTTGACAGGGCTGCAGCTGCTCTCTGCTGGGAGAAAACAGCACATGTGACTCATTTAGACTGCATGATCCTTTTGCACGACCTGTTGAGGGAGTCTTTGGAGAATAAGTGTGCTCTGTGGTTCTGGCCTTTTGGAGGAAACAAGAGGAGCGGTTTTCATTAGATTAGAGGCACGTTTGATAAATACAGTAGCACCCTTACAGGAAAGGCTTCATTACACTGAAAAAATGGTGTAGGATTTACTTTGAAACAATTTTCCATTCTGACCACTAGACCATGAGCAAACTACAGTGACTTTTTAAAATTAATTTCTACAGGAAATGTTCATGCTGCAGTCTGTTGAGGGTCATCTCATGCAAAGTAAATAGTGTTCTGGAGGCTTTCGCACAATTAACCAAATGTCAGCTATAAAAACCGTAAAGTTTCTCAATAAAAATGTCATCAATAATTACAAAGAAACAGCAAGTAATACATTAAATATGACATTTTAAAGTAGAAAAACATATTTGTAAGCTGCACTCCAACACCTAATCTGTTTTTGTGCATGGATATATACAAATACTGTATAATAATAAAATTGAATTAAACATGAAATCAGAAAGACTGAAATAGTTTTATTGCAAAATGTATTGGTAGAAACCCTTCAGCATCAGATGGTGGCTTCTAAATAATGCATATCGGTTGTAGAGGGAATGTGTGAGTTGCTTATGTTATCTGGATGAGTGATGTTCCTGCATGCATCGTTTTTTTCCTTGAGATGATGTTTCCGCTTATTCGTCCTCTCAGTTTAACATCTGCAGAATGCTTAACGTCTCAGCGTGTGAATGATGGATGCATCTTTACAGTTTGGCAACATACTGCACACTTGCAATATGTCACCAAAATGAACTTGAGCTAGATGAATATATTTCAAGAAATAGTTCATCTATAAATGAAAATGATGTTTTCATATGCAGCTTTTTGTCTTCTGTGGAATATTTGTAGAATTAAGGTATTTTAAATATTGGTTTCATGTTTCTTAATTTTGTTGGCTTTTGAAAAGTGCACTTTGTAATGATGCCTAATTAAAACCTTTATTTAAAGTAAATATTAAATGATTACTTCTGTATATATTTTCAGCAGTAAAAAGGACATAATAGTCATTCTGAGGTGAACTCTGTCTCTTTCAACAATATTTCATCTTTGCAGCCCTGTGTGTGCAATGAAGCTTTTATGTGCTGATAGAAAAAAAGAAATCTATCCTGCCATTGATTACATTGTGAAAACCATAGCAACTTGCTGGCTGTGACCGGAAAGTAAGCAGCCCACGTACGCTTTACTGTTTCATGTGTGACCTCAGTCATGCATCCCACCAAGACAGGCCTCTTTCACAACACCTACTGCAGCTCTGAATATGCTAAATCGATTTTAATTGTAAATTGAGCACCGTTGCGGATATGTCCAAAGTGATTCTGCTTCATTACATTGAATTTTAGAGCAGCAGCGAGGCTGTAAGCGTACTCAACACATCTCTAAAAAGATTATTGATTAAACAGACAGACGAGTGCTGAAAAAGCCTGGATGAAAAGAACAGCAGCCAATATGTGATATGAATACTATTGGGTGCATTTAAGAGTTAGTTTCAGACATCATGGCATGTAATTGCATTGAGCAACAGCTGTGTCGCATAGTAAGAAACATACTTGATATTCTGAGAAAATAAATAAATAATGGAATAGTCATGCTTTCTATTGCAATATAGTGTTATGATTGAAATCACACACCTGATTTCAGCATCTCAAATCTCACTGATGGTGCTTTTATTCCACAGAGATTGAACTTCAAAACCCACTGGAGTTTGAGTTCAGATCTCTGTAAGGACGCACGAGCGTGTCCTCAAACTCTCAGTCCTCAGGGAAACACATCAGTCTCCTGGGAACATCCTCAGAAATCGTCTGTTTTAAGAGTTTGTTTACCTTTGCGCATGCATACAAATCTCTTTTTAACCCCCATGTTTGTTTTTTGAGATCTCAACAAAAAAAAGCTTATAAACACTTAACATTGAAGTATAGGGTTGCTTACCTTTCCTATCTTATGAGAAATGATAAACACATTGCAACTTGGTAACATGCTTTATGTCCTCCATTAAAAAATAAAATCTTGTTTTCTGGTCTGGGATATAAAAGCGTGAGGACTTTTCACCCCATGTTTTGATTTAGATTTAAAATACAAGCTATAGAGATACACTCTGACAATTTTTCATTTCCATTTGCTTCATTGTATTTTTTTGCAATGCCATTTTTCAGGGTCAGATTGACCTCAAACAGAATAAACAATTATATTTGATAAAAGTCGCCTCTCTCTATTCTTGTTTTTTTTTTTTTTCTCTCGATAAACAATTTAAAACCTCAATACTATCTGTTGGATTATTATTAGGTCAGGAAAAAAATATATTAAAAAATTAAGGGTAAACAAAATGTCAAAATCATAGTAGTAATTATTTTATAATTTAATTATGTTTATGTATGCATTTATTTATTCCATTTACAGCATAGCTAAATAACTTGAAACTTTAAACAAACAACAACAGCAAAAATGTAATAAATAAAGGAATATATCAATTATTATATACATATAGAGCACACACACACATAAACACAATGAATATTTATTTATCTATTTCACTTACAAGATAAATAATTGATAATTGAATAACTTATAAGTAAATAAACAAACAAAAATAAACTAATAAATTAATTTATGATTGAATGAATGAACACACACAATGTTTCTAGAAAATAAATAAATAAATGAAAAAAAGGAAGTACTGAAGTGTCTGAAAATGGTTTAGCGTTGTTCATGTTTGTGCGAACTGATCTCCATTTCAATCCTCTCCAAACCTCACATTTGACAGCAGAGCACTCTGAGGGAATTACAGCCCACACAGACCAGCTATTGTTCAGTTTGTGGATTTATTGGCTATTGTAGGAAGAGCTCTTGTCTATGTCCACGAGAACATTGTGAGCTTAGTATTTGTGGCTTTCTGGCTCGAGGTTCTGGAATAAACCCGCTTAGAGCTTCTCTGGTTCTCTGAGAGCATATGCGTGCGTCTGCGAGGACGACCGTGTGTTTGCATCTTCTCGGCTCTATTGTTTGATACGGGTCAGTACAGAGCTGCTTCTTTGCCTGCAGACATCACAGCACCACTTCTGTAGTATTTATAGCACTAGAGCATTCTGGGATATGAATCATGGATTGCGACTATGGGTCCATGAGTATCTCTCTATTTGTCTGTTAAAAATGTTTCCTTGAAGAAACAGCATCCGGAGGTTTTGCTTTCGAGTGAACTTGCTTTTTTGCATTGAAAGTAAAGCTTGGTTGTTATGTTGAAAGACACATTTCACGATGACAGGATAATGAGTGCAGACATTTTATAAAAGGCCTCAAACAAATCTTTTGAAAGAAGCATTCAGGAAAATAAGCATGCGCAACCTGTTACCATATGACATCTGCAAATAGGTGTGTTTTTGAGTTAAACAGCACCACTAAAGGACCTGTAAAATACAGTAAACGCTCTGGACTGTGTGTTTATGTATACAAAATATTAGTGCTTGATAATCTGCAATAAAGACTAGAGTTGTAAACCAATTGAGAACTGATTCATTTTTTTAAATAAATGCAGCCGAATGCCGTTTTTGATGGAATACCATACTAAAACATACATTTTCCTGCAATATGAATTGAACCGTGCTGCAATAATGCTACTGAATCTACAGCATGACTCTCAAGCAAATGACTCCCTCAAGTGATTCTTTTCAGTGAAACAAAGACATGCAGTGCAACCATTGTAGTCCAGTTACAGAACAAATGAGTCATTTTGTGAATCAAACACATAAAGTTTACATCTACACTAAAAAAAAAAATACTTCAAAAGAATTGCTCACAATGAAGGGCAAATAATTACAATAAATGACAAGTAACACATTGAATTAATTGAAATTCTGAAGTAGAAAAAATGAAATGGTATTTTCTTGTAAAATGTAATACTCGTGTTAATGTAATGTGGAAAAAGTAAATAATTATTATACTATTCTAAAATTGAGGATACAGAAATAGCCTTAGGTTGATGTGCACATTGATGTGATGACTGAAGAGCTCTGTTTGGATTCTGTATGCTGTCAGTCACATGTCGAAGGCATTGTTTAAGATCACCAGATCTCCCAGTTGGCTCAAATGCACTAAATATGGGTCTAAAGCTGTCAGGCTAAGCCAGCAATATGAATAAGAGACAGTGCAAAATCCTATGTTGCGTGAATTTTCCACCCTCTGGATTAAAATCTGCTGTTATTATGTATCCAGGGCGGTGAAATAATCTTACCCTTAACCTCTGTCTGAAACACACGTCTAATCTCAGCATGATGTACACGAAAAACATCATTAATTCCATTTAATCTGGTGTGTCTAGATCAGACAGCCTCAGTAATTTACTCTGAGAAAACTAGATCTGCTGAGATGATATTAGAGCACCTCTCTCTTTACTCTTTCAAGCAAAAAAAAAAAAAAAAGCTACATTTTAAAGGAATAGTTCACCAAAAAAAAGCATAAAATGTACTCACTCTCAGGTCATCCAAAATGTAGATGAGTTTGTTTCTTCATCAGGTTTGTATAAATGTGTCTCTGCATCAGTGTCTCAGCAATGGATGCTCTGCAGTGAATGGGTGCCGTCAGAATGAGAGTCCAAACAGCTGATAAAAACATCACAATAATCCACACCACTCCAGTCCATCAGTTAACATCTGGAGAAGACAAAAACTGTGTTTGTAAAAACAAATCCATTGATGACACTTGCTAGTTTTTAACTTCAAACTGGCTAAAATGTCAGTTTTCTATCCAAAATGATGCTTCCTCCATGAAAAAATGGTCTGGTCTGAATCAGGAGAGAAATCTGCACATACCAAGCACCATTTATAAAACAAAACAAACCAAAATAGCTCTGTAAAATATATGTTTGGATTTCTATGTGAGCTACAACATGGTCTTTTTCACTGAAGGAAGCACTATTATGGACTCATATTTTGTCCAGAAGCAATGCTTTGAAGTTAAAAGCATCTTAATGCTGGATTAGTTTCAGTTTTTGTCTTCTCCAGATGTTAACTGATGGACTGGAGTGGTGTGGATTATTGTGATGTTTTTATCAGACTCTCATTCTGACGGCACCCATTCACTGCAGAGCATCCGTTGCTGAGACACTGATCATCTGCATCTTGGATGGTCTGAGGGGGAACTCATTTAGAGACTGATTCAGAGTCATCTAAGCATGCATATCTCTATAGACGTCATTCCTGTTAAGATTTAAATTGTTGTAGCTGATTATTAAATGGACGTCATGTGTATAATTGAGCTGAAACTCTTGAAAGTCCTTAATAAAACTAGTTTCATGGTCATTATGGTTGGCGATTTCATTGTTAACTGCAGGGCCATTGTTAACCTCTAGTGGCCCCCTAAATCCAGCGTTGTAAATCACCCCCCAAAAAATTAATTAGTCTTGTTTTTGTGAGGCTACATAAATTAGCTTATTTACATTCCTGTTTGTATTGCATGAGTTGAAGTCCATTCCCTGAGCATTTCACAGTATATAATCTAAACAATTGTCTCTCTCTCTCTAAAAAAAAAAAAAAAGGAAAATCTAAATTGCATTTTGATTTATATATTTACACCAATAAATGTTGATGTTGGCTGAGTGCCGGTTGCTACTCTGGCTTCCCCTGTGCTTTCATTTATTTTTCCAGCACCAGTGGCATTTGTAGACAGCAGACTCCTTATAATGATCCACATCTCATGTAATCAGATGACAAATTTGCCTTGGCACGTACTGTATCTACATGGCATCTCTGCATTCACTGATGTCTATGATGTTCAGCATTAGCATTTCTTTTATGAACAGAACTATTCTTGTCTTGGGAAGACATGTTTCGGCTTTTGTTCAACACTTTTGGACCCAACAGCTCTAATGATGCACTGAATGTCTGCGTATAATAAACAATCTACACGCTGCTTTAGGAAACAGGTATTACTCCATCATTATATAACAAACAGTAAGCCTGCTAGTCAACATGATCTTTAGTGTGCGATTTTTCCATGCTATTATCAAATACATCAGTTCTGAATGCATCTACATATTTTTTTTTGTACTTTGTTTATTGTTTTTTAGTACATGATTCTAGATGTAATGTTAGTATTAATGTTAGTAAAAATGTATTTTAATTTAATCTTAAATTGCATTGCATATTGCTGCAGACCACATTATAGTTTACATACCATCATTCATTAATTCATCTTTTTCTTTCTTTCTTTCACAAAGTGGTGAGCACTTGTTTATGGAAGCTAACTTTTTCTCACAATTCTGACTTTTTTGAAGATATAAACCCAGAATTGCAAGAAAAAAGGCCAGAACTGTGATAAAAAATATAACGATAAAGAGTCACAATTTTATTTTTATTCCCTGGCAAACAAAAAAAAACTTAGACTATATTTTGGATACTAAATACATAAAAGTTTGAATTGAATTTTCAGAATTTTTCAGAATTCTAAAGTCAAAATTGGGAGATATAAAGTTGCAATTACCGCATTTGTTTATGTATTTATTTTTTTGTTATTATTATTATTAGTTATTATTTTATTATGTGGCAGAATAAGAAAGCCTCCATACTTAGGAGTATGCATTTATGATTACTAATGAATAATTTTAATTGCTGATAGCCAATGTTTCGTTGCGGATTTGTAAAAAGAAAAATGGTATTATATGTTGTTTTTTTTTGCAGCTGTGTATATGCAACATTTAAGGTATAATTGAAATGGCCTTTTTTAAAGCATAATTGCCCCCTCGCGTGAACTGATCTGAACCAGCATTGGTTAATTGACAGAAACACCTTTTACTCACAGATTAAAATTTGCAGACAGCATTAACATTTCCACAATATCCCGATGCTATTGAGAAAATAAGACAGGAGAACTGAGCGAGCGAGGATCTCATGTGTGTCTGCTATCTGCTGTCAGCATCCGCTAAAGCATGTAGTCTGAGACAGTCACATCCATCATGGCCTTATCACTGCCATGACAACATTAGCAACAATATGGCAGTAATTACTCACACCCGTCATGCCTGAGAAGACTCAAAAACATCCACCTTCTCCGTGTTAGGAAACATGCTGTGCAAATACTTTCGGAGAGTCGTCCTCTGTTCCCCGTCCATAATAATACTTGACTTTTCTTTATATTCAGGAGGATGTTGTATGCAACTGGATGGTTTGCCTCAAAATGTATCAAATCCAGGAGAAAATGAATTGCTCGCATCACAAACATACTGTAGAATATTGCTGATGGTGGCATTGGAAGTGTATGAAACATTGCCATTCCTCAGCAGTTTTCTCAAATAAGCTCAAAACCTCAACATTAAACATTAACACACATCCCTCCTCATTCAGTTTGCACAAAAACACATTAAATATCACTTAACTGTAAATTAGCATTTCTCTCCAGTTGCATGCTGGGAAATGGACACCCGCCTCCCCCATCCAGACTCAATAACACTGCATCACAGTAACAGAATTTGCACTCCCCAAAAAATAAAAAGTGTATGTAGGTGAACAGGGTAAAAGTTTGAATTATTATATATCATCATACTTTCCCAGCTGATTAATCACAGTACAGCAAGACAATTGTTTTGGATCATGGGTTTCTGTAATGTTATGTTTAAATATGCAAATTAAAATATCTAATTAAATATGCACTCATTTGCATACAGAAATCTGAACATCGGATAAAGCCAGGCTTAAAATTCTTGTTTAATTTTGTTGACATATTAAAGGTTTTTACAGGGGGGATTTTGGATTTATCCCTCCAGAAATGAAAAGAATAATGGTCTATATATATATATATATATATATATGTATATTCTTGATCCCTTGAACCTTACTATCAAAAAGCAGAACGACAGTTTACTAAGTGAAAACTGCATGACATTAACTGTTAAAAAAACATATATATATGCTTTAATTTGAACAGTTTATCATATTTTGTTTTGGTAATTTTTAGGCAACAGTCTCTCAGAGAACTACTCAGAACAAAATATGATACACTTTTAAGGCTCAATAAATCATGAAATGTGCGTGAAGTTCCCTGGATGCTTACAAAGTCCTAAGTTTCTTCTTTAAGCTTAGCTTTTTTTTATAAAAAAAATAAATAAATAATAAAATCAAATAAAAATGGTGTTTTAAATACTGAGACAACAGGGTATTTATTTATACTTCTGACAATTAAAACACGGTGTTGTGTTTGTTTTGTGTCAAAATTGAGCTTAAAATTAAAGCAGATTTTATTTTTTTTTTTTTGCAGTTAATGTCATGCAGTTTTCACTTAGTAAACTATCGTTCTGCTTTTTGATATTATGGGTTAAGAATATGATCATGCATTAATAAGTACTAATAAACAGTCAATTTACCAGTAATATGCATGCTAATAAATTACGAGTTAAGAGTGTTTCCTAATCTAAAGTGCTGCCAAACTAACCTTACATACTGGTTCATACCTTTGCAGTGCCCCATGCTTCTTTTGTTCACTAATTCATGATGGTCCCTCTCCTCTTACTTTCCTCTATTTGTCCTTCACTTCTCCACAGGTATTGCATCATGAAGAACCATTTGTCCTTATTTCACACTCTGGGGTTTAAAAGACAGCCAATATTCAACAATGTTATTGATTTAAATGACATTATCAGGAGAGAACAAACAAATGAGCTGAATAGTGCTGGATAATGACAGTAACTATGCAACATCGACACCGTTATCAAACTCAATTTAGTTGCTTTAGAGTTGCTTTAGAGCTGAAATTGAATTTGAATCATAATTGCTGAATTTTGCAACACTAACTACATTGAAAAAATCAACATTGAAATTAATTGATCAATGATGACTCAGTTTACAGTTTAATAACTGATTAACTGTTATTTTTGTCTTTATGAACATGAAGATGGTTTGTAACAATCTGTATTTTATAAAGTGCTATATGTAGAAATAAATGTGACTTGACAGAGAATCATGTATGGTAAGATAATTATATATTTAAACACAAATAAATAAACCCAAAACCACAATTCGGAAATTACAAGTGTTAATACATGCACAAATATTGTATCCTATTAAAAAATGACCACATTTGAATTGCTTTGGTGAATCATTTATTACGGTTTGGAAAAAAAAAAAAAGACATTAACATTTAATCACATTTTGTTCCCATGGATACAAAACCCAAAAATGACAGCTAAAGAAAAGGACGTTTCTGTGTGTGGGAGAATCTCCTACTGTATATGCATATGGCATTTCTGAATAGTGTGCTTCACATCTGATGCTTGTCAACAATGCTAATCGCCGTCTTTGATTCCATCGAGCCTCGCAGCGCCGCATCCTCCAGTCTTTTTGTGTCATTTCTCAGCAGGAGCAGGATGTCTGTGGTATTAACAGAGCATTTTGTGGAGATGCATGACATGGCTTTGGCCCTCAGCGCGCCTGATTGTGCGGAAATGCATGCTTGTTTGATATGGCAACAATGTGCTTCGTCACTCAGGTATGCCTCAGTGTTGGGAAACGTCGATAAGTGCGGACGCTGCCAAGCCTTTACAGGAACACGACTGATGTGAAGAATTTCTGCTGATCTTCACTTATTTTGTTCCTTAGATTGCTGAAGAGGTCAGAGACCCGTCGGAGCAACAGATGATGAAATTAGCATCACCGCCAGGGATTAATCGAAGCGGAACTAATTTGAATTTGTTAAATTTAACGTTAAGCAGTGAGGGCAGTTTTTGTGCACCATCAAATAAATGAGATAATTGGCTAAATGAACAGGGTTTCAGAGACTCTGTGCACTAGCATATGAATACATGTCAGCTTGTGCTACACAAATCCAGTCACACAGACGAACTCATTGGTTTTGTGTTGCACAACAGCCCTCCATCTCAAGCTTTCACAAAAATCGCAAGAATGTCTAAACACTCGTCTCAAGTACGATTATCACGCTCAGTGAACGCAGTTTGTATACAAGGAGATGATGTAGCTGTTTGAAATTTGAATACATAGCAACAGATTTGACACTGTAAAAAATACTGTAAAAAATGTACAGTACAAATCTAACAATTGGCTAATATTTCTAAAATTCTTTATATATATATATATATATATATATTTTTTTTTTTTAACTGTACAAATGTCATGGGTCGCCAAGACAAGGAGTTCAAAGGAGGCAGATGATCCAAAATAAACAGCGTCTTTAAAGAATCCACAATTAAAAATACAACCACTTAAAACAACGTAAGACAGGACCAAGAAACAGGGGAAAGGCAGGGCTATAAATACTAACCAAACGACAGAAACTGATGGGATAATTAACAAACACAGGTGGAAACTAATGAACTATAACGAGGATTAACTAATGAGAACAGGAAATACCAAATAAGGACAAACAGGAACTCAAAAACGTGACAGAAATATTTATTTTTCATTTTTTTTTTAGAAATACAAGTTACCTTATAATTTACATTTAGTAAAAAAAAGGCAATTCGTTTACCTTATGTTACAATGTTATTTAAAAGAGTACAAGGTATCCTTTTGGTAACTTCTTTGAACTTCACAGTAACAAGCATATTTATAGTACTTCACATAGGTTTTTGCTTTCAAAACTTTTGTGTAAGTAACATTTTATTTAATGTTTTTGAAAGAAGGCTCTTCTGTTCACCATGGGTTTGATTTATTTGATCAAAAAAATAAATAAAATGGTATTATGAAATATTACCGTTTTTTATGATCGCTTTGACAATTTTTTAAATTCTCCCAACAATTTTTCTAAAATCTTAACGCACCAACCTACAACACACAATTCACCAAACGGTTAATTTCATGCTCAAAATCACACATTGTAAACTAAACTCCAACACTAATTTTCAAAATACAATAATTACTTTTTCTCTTTATTTTTTTACACCACAGTTAACAAAAATTTTTTTTTTTACTGTAAACATATGATCATTGACCTTTTAATGCATCTCATTTTTGCCCACTAACAGTACATTTTCAACAGAAACATCATTCAAGTCTTAAAAGTTAACAGCCATCCATCCGATTTCACTGACTTTCCACAAATCATGACACATTTTGACAGCTCTGTGAAGTGCCCTAGGCGCTCATTGATATAGTGTGCCTCCCATACTTTTCCATTTCACACCACCATTTCTCGTTGCGTCAGAAAAATCTGTCCCATGTGTAACCAGGCTCTCACCAACAAAGAGCCCCCTCTGGCACTGGGAATCCAATGGATTAAAAAAAAAAGGAATACTGTTATGGTATTGTAGTAATATTGACTTACGATCTATCGGATGTATAAATACAGTCTAAGCTCTAAATAATGTAGTAGGGTCATGCCACACACATGTTGCCTTGCACTTTCTGTTCTTTGTACAGCTGCTGTGGAAATCAGTGTAATAATAGTATGCTGTACCAATCAAGGCAAGTAAATGTCATTTATTCATGCTGTTGTTTTCTCAGAAGCAGACACAGACGGCAGATTCACCATGGGAACAAAGACACACAACTCGATGACACTTCTGAGCCAATGAGCACATCACTGCTGACTGGAGGGGATGAATATAAGAGTTTAACATCTGACTTCCTCCAGCCGTGGAGCGAGAATATACAGATCTGCCTTCCAAAACAGTACCATAAACCTGAACCGTAACGGGTTGCTCGTAGCACGTTACAGTAATAATATTACTTTCTTCAGTAAGGATAATTATGAATAAGAATTCATTAATAATAATACAGTTACTGACCTTAAAATAGCGCATTATAATGTTCGTTTTGTTGCCTCATCCCCTACTAATCTCATCTGAAATCAAGCAATTCAATCATCACTAGATCCGTTTGCTTGCATATTATTTATTTATTTCACATCAAACACACATGCAGGAAAGACAGGACACTAACATCTACAGGGATGAAATTACATCAAATCTGCATGTAAAGTTGCACAAAAAATTAATTAAATAAATAATAAAATAAATAAATTAGAAAAAAAGGTAACAATATAAAACACATACAGAGGAAAACTTATGCATCAGTGGCATAACCAAAACAAATATCATAATATTTCAAGAATCTGTTACTTTTCTTATTTTTAATCGATCTAAGAGGTTTAAGAAATGCATCAACTTCAGTTAAGAAATGTGGAAATGGTAGGCTGCAAATTAGATAATTATTGCTTTTTAATTAAAAAAGAAAATGTTGACTATAATTCACTGGCTTTAATAGTAATATAATATATCTCATAACTGAAAGGATCTGGAAGAATCAAGATGATAACCTACAGTACATGAAGTTTTTCTCAATCGATCTGACACGTTTCTTTAATGTATTGTAATTGCTCTCAAAACAATTAACACATCCATCACACGTGCTTATTTCAACCAAACAGTTCAACTTTACTGCAAAATGAAGCATTGCATTTTTTTTAAATAATGCATTTATTAAAAGTAAATATTAACATCAAAACTATAGGTGTGTTCTCTATCGATTATTAAGCATATTCAGCTATAGATATACAACTACACAGATGAAAATACACATTTACCCAACACTTATCACTAAACTAAGACAGTTTTTTTCGATTGCTAAAACACTATAATGAGGTTTTTGAACTAAAATTTTAAAACCATAACGCCATTTTTCAAAAATGCACACCCATTTCCATAAACTGTAAACACTATTCCCCTGCTTTAACACATGAGTCAGATTTGGTGAACTCTTACTGCAAAACTCTACACACAAATCCCTACATTTCTCCGCACTTACACCAGTGGCTCTCAAACCTGTCCTGGGGACCCCCAACCACAGCATATTTTGTATGTTTGCTACATCATCAGTTATTCTTGTCATTTTGCTGAATATGTATTATATAGTTCTCTGTTCTCTGTGTCTTAGCCCTCAAAACATCTAGTCATTAGTTCATCATATAAGTCATTATGGTAAATGCAAAATGGTTGATCTAGTTGTCATAAACTGTCAAGCATATTTTCTACACATTTCTATTAGACTTTTTTTATAAATTTGCCATGGATTGTTCAAATGAATCTTGACTTTCACTAATGAAGAGAATATAGATCAACCAATGAAGAACCAGTTCTCTGAAATAGCTCAAAGATACATCTCATGAACCTTCAATTGGAAAGCATACATAGACAGAGGACAACACAAGAGTTACAGATTCTGACAGTGGACTTTTTCATTTTTATTTTCGCCTTTGTGCACATATTTCTTTTTCTTTTCTATTCACAATGACGTTGTAATGTGTGTTTTTTGGTCAGACCAGTAGTGAAAATATAACTGTGAATCAATCAACATCCCACATACAGTAATGTGCACATTTGTACTTTTGAAATGGATATATGGCATACATTAGAAGTCCCTCCTGCATTTCAGTACAGTAACTGCCATCCAACCGGTTGCCATAGTTTACAGCAGGTGATACTAACAGAGTGCAGTGTTATATTTACAACATGACTAAGCATTTTGCCTATCTTGTTTGTGAACAATGACACAAGGACATCAGGCATGCAACATGATTTTACCCCTGCTGCCTGGCCAGGGCCAGTATAGCCTGTGATGTTGAGGAATAAAACATTTTGGGGATTACTACACTTATAACCAGTATTGGTTTGAATTTATCTCATTAGTGTGTAAAACTGTGTTGTAGTGTGTGTGTGTGTTTTTGAAGGTTTGTGTGTCATGTCTAAAGCAAAGTTTGGTTTTTCAGCAAGATTTGAGTTTTTTTGAGTGGAGAGCTTCATTTTGACCTGAATTGAGTTAAAAGTTATGGATTTGTGTTTAGATTCGCAAAAAGTGAAGTGAAGTGACATACTGCCAAGTATGGTGACCCATACCCGGAATTCGTGCTCTGCATTTAACCCATCCAACGTGCACACACACAGCAGTGAACACACACACACACACACACACACACACAGCAGTGAACACACACACACACACACACACACACACAGCAGTGAACACACACACAGCAGTGAACACACACAGCAGTGAACACACACACACCGTGAACACACACCCGGAGCAGTGGGCAGCATTTATGCTGCGGCGCCCGGGGAGCAGTTGGGGGTTCGGTGCCTTGCTCAAGGGCACCTCAGTCGTGGTATTGAGGGTGGAGAGAGCGCTGGACATTCACTCCCCCCACCTACAATCCCTGCCGGCCCGAGACTCGAACCCGCAACCTTTGGATTACGAGTCCGACTCTCTAACCATTAGGCCACGACTTCCCCTAAAAAGAGCCATGATTTCAAGAAATATGTTTATAATTTGCATTTTGATCATCAGTTGTGAATTATGTGTCTAGAGCTTTGAAAAATGACATGAAGGTTCTGTTATTAGTGCAAACATGATTGTAAAAAGCTGTAACTGAGTAGTTATTGGTTTAGGGCCAATCGAAAATATACCATGTTCCTTTGATAGAATGACAAATGACAGAGTTTTGTTTGTTGTGTTTGGACAAATGGTACATAATTATTTGTGATTTGTGTAACACCAATAAAAGCAGCTACAGTTGTTGGTTGTATTAACTATTATGAAAACTTGTCAGAGTTTTGTGCATGTTGTTTTGAGAAAATGATGCGCATGATTTGTAATTTATATGAAATGAATGAAAAGGTACAATTATAAAGTGTTCAGATCACTGTGTGAACTGTTTTGAGAACAGTGACCTGAATGTGGAGAAATGTGTCAAATCGATAGAGAAAAACTGTAAGAGACTAATACTACACCTTTTCTCATATTGGTTGTTTGTAATAACTTCCTTTTGTAATCTAATGTGAATGTCGTTCATATAATGAGGCAGAAAGCTTCATGTTTCGTGTGTAGAAACATTTCACTATAAATACTTAACAAAATACGCACACATATGGAATCAGAATTTTGAGGAGAAATGACACATTACCAATTTTGTTGAGTGGAGTGGAAAAGTAATATAATACATAGTGTAACAAATTACTGCTGACATGCATTAAAGGCAGGGTAGGTGATTTGGTTCAAAAACATTTGTTGTGATGCTGGTTGAAAGTCTCTTCACATCCTGATAGCAATCACTAAGTTAAGTACTCTAAATACATTTATATACAAAGTTCTGGCATGAAATTCTAGATGGTGCAGTCCAATGGATCTAATTCAGTATAACATAATGACATCATCATCACGTCACAGCTGATTGGTTCTCTCCTGTATCGGTAGCCAATGAGCTCGCTGCTTTGTTAATGTTTGTGGTAGCAGTTTACAGAGCACTTCAGAAACCCTCCACCTTCCCCAGCTCCACCTGTATAGATCTGCTACGAGGTGATTCATGTATGCTATATGGGGCTATTCATATATGTGTTATATGTGCAGCAGCAGCAATATTCCTTACATGCTCACTGTATTGGCATTAACAAGTCTCGGTAGTTGCTCTGCTGTAGCAGCAGCAGCATAGCAGATCTATTACACAAAGACCAAATACATTAACATCGTCATGTATATTACCATGCAAGTCACTCCGATAGTTATCATGACATAAATGTATTTATTTCATCTGTAGAAGGCATAGGGCTATAAAATGTTTATCCAATCATATTCCTCGGTCCGAGTTCTACTACAAGCTGTCCTACCTGCCTCTCAACATATTTGCATACCTGAGTAAAGAGCCTGACACTGATTTTTACAATGTGTCTGTATTCCCCGTTGTTAATTACCTGAAAGGGTTTCTAGTGATGGCTGTGGTGGAAGAGCTCGTTCTCAGCCACTGATCTGAGATCAGCTTTATTTTCAGTCCCTGCATTCATCTCCATAATCCCTGGAGGGACTATCAGCTTCAGCTCCAGCTGCATATCTCAAAGCCCTGGAGAGCGGCTGGATAACTAGTGTGAACTCAGTTTGGTCTTCTGCCACAAACACAACGAGTAATGAAGAGGACACTGGTTCACTGACCATATAACCATATGTGGAGACGCATTAATGCCAGTGACAATATGTCTTGGCTGAGAACTTGGACCACCCAAGATGAAATACTAGGACTAAACAAAGCCAAAATACAGAAACCAAGGGCTAAAATCAGGTCAATAATAATTACTATTTTAATCAATATTTTAATGTCCTGAGATGCTGGGATAGGCATTGGAGAATGGCTACATATACAGTGCTATTTTTAATACAGGTTTTGTTAATATTTGAAGTTGTTTTATTTTTATATTTTCTGTTTTCACTGTATTTTTAGTTAAACTTTTAGTAATTTAGTTGTGTTTGATCATTTGTTTCTTTTAGATATGTCTGTATTTGTTTATTTATGTCTGTATTTTTGGTTATGTTAGTACTTCAAAATTAAACTAAACGAAAATGAGAAAAGTTGTGAAGGTAATGTTTTTATTTTTTTAAGTAACACAATGTTTTATTTTAGTATCAGTGATATACTATTATAGTTTTTGTTAATATTTTTAATTGGATTTCATTTTTATATTTTCTGTTGTGACTTTATTTTAGTTAAACTGTTTTGTAATTTTTTGTTTAATAATTGTAAATAATTTTAAACTTTTAAAAATGATTTAAAGTTTTTAGTTAAATTTAATTTAGTTCATATTTTATTTATTTATTTATTTATTTATTTTTAATGGCTTTAGTGTTAGTTAACACATATAACCTAATCTAACATGTTTAGTTATTTTTTATTATAATATTTATTATTAATATTTTTTATTATAATATTTATTATTCATAATATTTATTTACTCACTCTGTAATTCAAAATAGATATATATATATATATATACATTATAGCTTTTTACAGTGATTTATTTTATTTTTGTGGCCTCTTAAAAATGTAAAACTGGCTTCTATTTTTTGACTGTGTGTGTGTGTGTGTGTGTGTGTTGTTGCCGTCAGCTAATCGGCATCATCATGATGATTTTTATTGAGATGAATGTTAATGCTAACATGCAGCTTTCTCCAGCTATTACAGATTTGCCTGATACAAGCTCATTCGCCTCCAAAAACAAATCAAGGCATCAAGTAAATGCAGCAAAGCACATTCTTCACGATCTGCAGGATTTATATAACCACATGAAAGACAAAATTAGAACCTCTCTCTTTACATTTCCCCCAAAGTTACTTTATAATCTAATTCATAACTCCTACACATTGTCTTTGTCTCTTTCATTCTTCAGTCTCAGAGAGAATTTCAATATCCCAGGGTACACAGCTCTGAATCCAGCTAAAACCCATTACACTGCCACTCATAATTGCAGACGTTCACCGCAAAAGTGAGATGTACAAAATGTCACACTGTCATTTAGTCCCTGTAAATTACTTGCAAAGGCACTTTGGAGTGCAAATGATGTATATATTCTAAAATTAGAGTTTAAATGGGCAGGATGAAAAATCCATTTAAAAATAATTTATCTTTTTAGAAGAAACCCTCCAAATTAGGTTACTGAACTGCACGCAGCCACAATCATTTGCAGTGCATTACATGGACATATATGAATGCACCTCATGTATTTAGATGGCTTTTCATGGTACTTAGGCTTAAAAGCAAACTTAAAAATAAAGCTTCTTTACTGGCATTGATGGTTCCATGAAAAATGTAAAAATAAATAAGTAACATCCATTTACTTTTAAAAAAATAATGCTTCAATAACAATTTGGTTGTTAAAAATATAGTTCACCCAAAACTGAAATTTGCTGTTAATTTACTCACCCTCAGGCCATCCAAGATGTGTTTTTAGCTGAAACTGTGGTCCTTGGTGATTCATTAAATGCAAGTCAGTGGCTGCCACTGACTTTGAGAATGAAAAAAAAGACCACAGAATTAATACTCCGGACAATAAAGTATATTGAGGTCTGATAAAGCAGAATGATCAACCTGTGCAAAAAGCTGAACATTATTTAAAATATTATTACCTGTAATCCAGAGCCTCAGGCAAACAGTCTGGACTGGAGTGATGTCCAGTTCATCAGCTGAACCGTCTGAAACAGTGTGTGGCTCGAGCAGCACAGATCTACAAGTTACTCAATCAAAACTCACTTTTAGACATCTGACAGTCACTCTGACTGGAAATGAGCCAACATAGCAGTGTATCCGACTCCTTCAGAGCTCCAGTTCCTCCACTAGTGTATTCACTTTATATGCTTTAGATATGTAAAACATCCACATCTACATCCAAGAACCAGCTCGCAGAAAATAATCAGGTTTCTCCATGTGCCTGAGGCAATAATGTTCAGTGTTTTGCACAGACCGATCATTTCTCTTCATAAGACCTCAATATATCATCAGGAGCAACAGGTATTTATTTTGTCTTGCCTGATATGCTTTATTGACCTTCAATTGCCGGTAGCTGCTGACATGTCTTTTATCAAGGAGCACGGTTTCAGCTAAAAATCTTCTTTACTGTTTTACTGAAGACAAAAATCACTTATATCTTGGATGGACTGAGGGTAAATGAACATCAAATATTCATTTTTGGGTGAACTTTCCCTTTAAAGGCTCTTCAATATCCTTTGTTTTTAAGAGTATGGAACCTTTTTCACTGCAAAAAATATTTTGTTTTTATTCTGGAAAAAGATTTGTTATATTATTAAAATGTTCTTTAAATGTTATTATTTTTATTAATTTTTCACTGAAAGGCTCAATAGGGAACCATAAACGGTTCTTCTATGGCATTACAGTGAAAAGCCATTTTTCAAACCTTTTATGCAATAGAACGGTTCCATGGATGTTAAACCATCAATCCCAATAAAAATCTTTATTTTTAAAAGTGCATTCTGACCTTCATTCTGTTATCTCGAATGAGTCAATGAATACTTGTAATTTATTGGGTACAAGTTGATATATTTGTTAAATTGTCAATTGTTTTATTGAATTGATTGCCCTGGGAATATTATAAATTAATAGAGACCCCCAACCGGCTCCTCCTGTGTCGCTGCAACGAATAAACAATAGTTTCCTATGGCGTGAGCTCTGTCTGCTGTAACTGTTTTCTGTTTTGCCATTCACACAGTGTTCTATGTAAATGTGACCTGATTTTTCAGACTGAAAGGGGCACTTAAGTGAAGGCTTTGTAGAACTAAAACCGAATAACCAGACACTGCGGCAGTCGATAGGCACATCAAACGTAACCACTTCTACTGGGCATATCAGGAACACGCTTAAGCCTCTTGTACTATTTTTATTTGTAGCGATCATTTAAAATTAATCTCTCATTTACTTTAAGGCTTATCGAAGGTGCATGGGGGCCAGCATCTGGCGTACGGACGTGACAGATGCCGTTCCCACAGTAAGGCGTCTGGATGTATTTCATTTGCATTATTGAGATTGTTTGGTTGGAAAATGTCTGTCTTTTAGTTCTACAAAGTTTCATTCTCCCCATGGGAACCTCTGGTTTGTGAGCGCTGCCCTACTTTCTGTGAGCTTGCCATGGAACAATAGCTTCTGAACTGTGTACAAAAAAAACAGCCTCTGAAAGTGGTGAATACGACGACTTAGGGCCGTCAGGAGATGGATTAATGGGAAAATTCATTTGATTGCATCAGATTTCAGAGAGCCTCGTACAGCACTGCAGAACAGTTGGAGTAGAGAGGTGGGCAGGAACAGAGAGATGCTAATTTTAGGAGAGGGGAATATTTTTCCCTTGAATTGAAGTGCTTTGTCCTCTGACTGAATGATCATAAGCACTAGTGGCTCTTTCGATATAGGTCACAAAGTCAGTTTAGATTAGAGAAAATGTTTTGAGACCAACATTCTCGAAATGTCCTTATGATGTTATTTGTATTTGATGAACCTTTAGATAACGCTAGAATAACCTTTAAATAACGTTCGAATCACGACAAGTAAACTGGACATTTTAACATTCCTAGAATAAAAACATTAAAGAAATGTGATATTTATGGTGAAAATAAAGTTAGCGGAATGTTGTAAGAAACATTTTGTAACCTTTTTTTTTTATGTTTAAAATTTACTATGTTCTTTCGTTTAATATATTTCCTGTTTGAGTATTTGTTCAACAAAATATTCTGGGGGTCATTAAAGATTTGTGAATATGATCAAAAATGCTGGCACTGGCTGGCAACTTAAACCTTTACCATTCTTAACCCTGGTCGAGTGTGGGTTACATTATTTAACATTTCACACTGTCCATATTTCATTTTCAAGATTTCATATAGTAAACCCTGGAATACCGTTCTTATTTGCATATTCATACATGCAACAATCATGCAACCTGTTTGAGTGCTTGTCCATCTGGCGCCACGTAGATCTGCTCTGGTGGTCTTAAGTCTTCTGAAACATACCGAAATAATAATATGGTCTCCTCATCCTCCTCATATCATCACTGCTTGACATTTTTAATTCTTTTGCTCAGATGCTGAAACAAATCTTATAGCGTGAAAGTGTTTGTGAATGTATGATATCCATGAATATTCAATGAGGTTAGAGCTAGGACAGTTTTTTGATTGGTTGTCTGTTGCTAAACAACTGGCTATAAGATTCTGGCATCACACTGTTTAATGTAGTATATTTTTGACACTGCAAGTCAGTGGTTAAACTTTACTTTTCTGCAGGGTTTCATAACTCAGGTGTTCAAAACAGGCCTTTTACGCAAGTTAAGTGTAGTGTGAAAAGCCCTTTTGGCTTCCTTTTTAATATTTGATGATATGGATTAGCTTCTTGGCTAAAGTAGTAATGGCGTGTTTTCATTATCCATTTTTGAAGAGGGTCATTTAATCCCATTTAATCTCAATAAAATTGTGGAAAATCGATGCAATATGTCAGTTTGTCAGATATTGATGGCTATAATTTAATGAGGTGACTGTATTATATGGGTACAAATAACATACTGACAGGTCTATCATACTTCGAAAAACTAATTAGTAATGGCTTACCAAACAAATTGCGTAGACTGGAAGGCTAAGGAATGAAAATTAAACACAAATCTTCTCGTCTTAACAAACGAATCTGTCCTGCATCACTGCTTCACTCTCTGATCAAGGATGGCATATCTTAAAAGCCATACAGCCTCACCTCGCTCAATATCCGGACTCCAAACAAGACACATACTGTACCATCTCAGGCTTTTACGTTAACTTAAGTGATTGCTCCTCGCGAGTTGAGAAAGGATCTATATCTGGAAACATCTTTCGGAATTGCTTCTCTTATGTGTTTCTCTCTTTCTTGCCCTTTAACAAATCCATTTAACTTCTGCAACCTCTGTAGTCACAGACATTGATGGGATTTTAAGCTGGACTGAAATTTTGGATCAAAACCGTGGGATAGATTTGGGTGTGCGGCCTCCTGGCTGTCTCTGATAGCTTGTTTTGGGAGCTCTGGTAATCTGTTAGCGTCATCTATCACTTAGCCGTGGCCTTCATGCCTGTCAGAACGCTGAAGTGTTGAGTCAATAGATAGTCCTTGGTCATGTGGACGGCACCCAATAGCTCAAAAAATCAACCACCTGGAAAGCATTTTGGGAAAGTTTGAAAAGCTCAATTGAACATGTCATTTCAACATAAATTCTAACAAACTCTGATTGATATTAAGTAGCTTCAAAATATGATGGTTAGAGCTCATTTAGACATCTTAATGCTGGCTGATTGTCAGGATTTTGTCAGATATTTTGTTCACTGCAGAATGAATGCACCAGTGAGACGGTACATAAAAAAGACAATTTAGGCTGAATGGAAAAACATACCTATACATACAGGACAATTCACTGCCGTTTCCAACTCTACTTATTTGAACAATGCCTGAAATTTGGTATTACGAGCACTTCCTGTGACTGTTTGCCTCTTTAGATGAATCGCTTGATGTGTTCCCCAATTATAAGTCACTTTGGATAAAAGCATCTGCAAAATGAATAAATGTAAATATAAATGAACACCAATAACTTTAACTCCTTTTCACACAAATTATCAACATAATTGCATACTTATTTTGGCCGGTTCCACACACAATACTATATTAGAGCTCAAAACACTTTTACCATAGTGCCTGATTTGTAAAGTAATACATTTTGATGTTTGCATCACATAACCAGCTCCATATGTTTCGTTTTTATTGTTGTAGTAATTGTACTTGTGATGTGAAGCACTCGGATACGAATTCTGTGAAATGAGTCATGCTAAAAGAGCTCAAAGTCTTGTACTAGCAACATAATACGACACAGTTGCTTCAGCAAATGTGATTTATCTAACATTTGCTTTTGTTAACACTATCAGACATTTCCTATACAAATGTACAACAGCATAACATGGCCAGATTCACAAACATCTGTTTTAGATCAAATTGAGCATGCTTTTAGTGCCAAACACTGGCCATTTCTCTGAAGAAATGTTGCAAAACATGCAGTAAGCAACGTAATGCTATTTTGCAGGAATTTTGCCTTAGCCATTCATAATAATACAATATCTGCTGACATGTCAACAACATAAACATTTACAAATAAACTTTTTTTCAAATTTAACAGTTCTTTCTGGTCCTTGAATCTGATTGGCTAAGAGGAGTGCAGTATTCTAGAGCTCCAACCATGTCACAGTTTGAAATACTCAGCTTACAGTGTTTCTCAAAGCAAGTGTCAATATGCCTATAATTTTATAAATAATATTGTTTTTGTCAAAAATTTTGTTTTTAAGACTTTTTTAGGCGAGAATGTATTTGTTTAGACTTGATATATGCAGTTTGTTAATAAAGATAATGTCTGTTTGAAAAGATTCTTCAACATTTTTGGAGATGTGAGCTCCAGAGAGTCAGTGGCCATTCAGCGCTCATGAACCCACGGAGAGAGTGCCTCACCTCGGCCAGATCTTCTGGAATTTACCACTGCCTCTGGTGTGTCTGTAGTGGTTAAACATGAAATATACTTTGTTTTGGGTAAATCTAACAGCCAGTCCTCGGTCTCATTAATCTCTTATTTGTTCCAGAGCAAATGGTTTTTGGCTGCGGGCAAAGTCTAAAGTTATATTTTATATGACTTTAATGCTGTATATCAGAGAGCTGCCTTTGCACTTTTGACTGAATTGCCTAGCAACTTTTATAAAGGATGGTGGTTTTTATTAAATATTACAATTTAATAAATAATATTTGATACAAATCATATAAGTTGTTATTGAAAAATGGTGTTTGTGTGTTCGTGATGACAATTTTAGTTGCATTATTCTGCCATTAGATGGCGACAAGAGACTGTTTTATGAGTGAGTCAGCAGTAAAGACTTTTGTATTGAAAGAGGCTGTAAACATGGAAGTTATTTATACTTTCAACAAAGGGAGTTAATTGGTTAGCTGACGTTCAGGAACAGGGCTACACCCCAAACCTGACTTCCCAAAACCTCCATATGTCGTGCCGCCTCATACCATACAGTTTGTCTCTTTCTCTCGAACACACCCTTCCCTCACTTTCTCATCCATTCAGCCAACCTTATCCCACATTCTCTTTCTTTCAGGTTGTATCGGGGGGTCCTAATTGTCTGGCCTAAATATAGGATCGAGACGTACCCCCACCCTGAGTCTTTCTGAGCCATCAATTCTAGATGCCCTGATCAACCTGACCATCATCCCATTCCCTCTACCCCCTTCATTCTATTTCTACTCTTCCCCAACACTCTCTGTTCAACTAACTATTTCATAGCTCATTTGTGGCGTGTCCTAGTTAGTAAACAGCTTGTAAAATACAGCCAATAAATGCAGTGAGAAGCGCTGTCATTGGAAATCACCCTTAACAAATCAAAGGATAGTACGACAAAGATATTGCTTTCCTCAGCAGACATTCAAATGAATGTTTTATTGTGAATGTGAGATTGATCTGAAGAATTAATGCTGTATCAGATGCGGGTAATCAGGATCGCTCAGTCACCTCTAATAATACGCTACTACACATAACACACTGCTTTTAATACAGATTTTAAAAAAGCTTTTAATGAAGCAACTCAACTTTCATTTGTTACTTGTTCTAATGTGACGTTTTCAAATTAATAATGGAGGCTTGGGCTCAGCTGTTAAACTGTTAAACTGAGATTTGAATCTGTGCCGGAAGAAAGCAGTTCTGCAGAAAATAGTCAGAATTGATTGATTTATTTATTTTTGTTAACAACTGCTTTTGCATTTTCTTCTGGGAACAGCAGAACAAAACAAAAAGCAGCTGTACAAATTTAGAACCCACCCCCTGGTAGACTTAAAAAAATTATAATAAAATAAAAAAAATAATAATAATACAAATAAATAAATTAATATTTATATATAAATAAATAACAATAAAATAATTGTTACAAAGATTTTAGAAAAGATTACACAAAATTAAAAGCTGAATGCCATGAATTTACAGTTTTCACATTAGATCCATGTATACAAGAAATTGAGAGATCCATCGAGATAATGTCCAACAAATACACAGTCCAGGTTCGTCCGTCCAGAAAAGAGAGCTTTTAAAAACACTCCATTGTTATTCCTAATTTATTTACACACTTGTGCATCGAACTGTTGTATAAACGCAATACCTGCCATGCCGAGATACAGCTATCACACCGCTACAATGCTACTTGTGTGATATTGCTTGATTAAATATATATGCAGATATGGAAAAAATAAATAAATAAAAGAAAAATAAATGAATAAGAGTCCACTTGAAAATGCTCAGTTTCTCTGTATTAACTGGATTTACTAGGTGTGGTTTGAGTAAAATGTTAATTTTATTTTTTTATCCATAAAAAAATAAATAAAAACAAACAAACAAACACTTAAACACATAGCTAAATCGTAAATCCAGAGAATTTGTTTTTCTTTTTTTTCATAACTGTATATACACTATACTGTATAGCTACAGTGTATTTATTTATTTATTTATTTTTTTATACAGCCTACTTTAGAGCCTAGGCTTAGAGCCAATTATATATTTATGTTTGATATTTATTTTTTTTTAGTGTAAAATGAACATGTTGTGCTGTGAGAGTGCTTAGTATCGTGTTAATTTATAAGACGAGATGCTTACTAAATTATACAATAACAGATATGAAGGCTTTGCCAGCCGGAACGCAGTCACTTCACATTGGTGACCCCTTTCATGGCTTGTCTGTGGACGTAGAATTAGCACTGCATTTCATTAATTACTGCACAGTAACTAATTACTGTACTTGTACTTGCGTACCTTCTCGCACTAAAACAGATGTTTGGTCTTTCGCCTTGTCCATCCTGAGGTTCCCCAGCTGTCTGGTTGTTTCAGTTATAATTTCATTCTCCCCTTCTAACAAGCGCTGCTGTTTTTGCAGGCATTCCGCTTCACCTCATCGCCTTCACTGAGCAGAACAACAGTCATTCGGGGCCGCGCGTGCGCCAGAGTGTATATGCTAATGACTGCATTCACATGCCGAGCGCAATACCTGTGTGGCTCCGCTCCACATGAGAGCCTCTCCTTTCGCTTCGAGTTGATTGTGTGAAGAAGTCCAAACTGACAGGAGCATCTCTCTCTCTCGGCCACATATTCCTTCGCTCTCACAGACACGTTTGCCCTCGGCCTCACAAACACACATACAGTATACACGCGTTCCCTCTCACACCATCCTCCTCTCTTTGTCTGTTACTTCCTCTCCACCTCTCCCTTGCTTTTGAATGATTAAATCATGTCCTCAAGTGTATCCTTGAACTCAGAGGAAAGTCAAGCAGGCTGCAGGAGTTTGTTCAGTTTTACAACAGCACTCCAATTCGAATGCATAGGAGAGGTCATTTCCGAACCAACAGCGGCTGATTAAAAATGAGGAGAGCGTTTCTGTTGCTTTGTGCTTTTGGACATGATGTTGATCCTGCCAAGCAGACAATTGCAGAACTGAGATCTGAGAACGCTTAACGTTTTGCATGCCAAAAATGAAGCTCAGAACTGATTATAGGCCATTTATTTGAATGCATTAAATTGTTCAGTTAAATTGTTCTCATTGTAATACTATTACTACTACTACAACTCTTAACCATGCAATTTGCCAGCCCTGGCTCAGTACGATGGTTCATGTTATGTCTACTTTGTAAAATGTAATAATTATTAAATGTGCTTTAATTATGATTTTTTTTATTTTAAAATTAAATACTGATTAGTATGGAAACTTGTGGAAAAAATACAAATGAATGAATAAATTAATTAATCAATGCATTTTTTCTTGCAATAGTCTATATCTTCAAATTGAGATACAATTAAAAGGATTTTGGGGGAGAAAAAAAGGACAAAATTGCAAGACACAAACTTTCACAAAAAATAAGTCTGAATTATAAGATTTAAACTCAGTTCTAAGGGGAAAAAAGGGTTAGTATTGCAAGATATAATCTCAGAATTGAGATATAAACTCAGAAATGAAAGAAAAATAAGACAATACTAAGTTCATATTTGCAGTTCTGTCAGAATTGTGCAATTAAAAAATGCAATTACTTTTTTTTTGTCACCATTTCATCATTAATCACTTTAATCAATTACAAAATATGTTTACTGTAATTTATCGAGGCTAAACACATTGAGATTCTACAAAGTATATTTTGTTTTGTTTAGGAGTCAGGTTATGGGCTAAAATAGTGTATAATTTTACATTTCTAAAGCTGTGCTTATGTAAATATATTTCCATTTTAGATATTTTGTATATATCCTTGTTTCAATGTTTATTCAAACATTCACTACAAACATGTCAATGTTCAAACAAAGTCTTATGAGATCAGGCTGTAATATTACATTTTGTCAGTGCAAACCTCATTGGACCAAAATCTGGATGTGGAAAGACTGTGAAACTGAGAAAGACTGATCGTCTTCTGGAGAAGCTTAACAAAACAGTTGATTTGTATTGTCTGTTTTACTCCATAGACGTCAGAACGGACAGCTTGTGAGGGATCAGGTCGACCCTTCAGGTGAATGATGTGCCCACCTCCATGTGCTCAGCTCTAACATGTGAGGGATTCCATTTAAATAAATATGTAGCTTTTGATTTTCCTTGCATTGCTTCTCACATCTATTCTGTGTCTCAGGGTCCCAGTGCTTCGTTTCTTATTATCTGAGATCCCGGTCAGCAACGGAGTGTAAAAATGCCATGATATTTATAGAGGCCGGGATTGACTGACACTGTGAAGCAAAGCAAGAATTACACTGCTGTCATGCTTTTCCTGGTATTTAAAGGTTTTTTGGCATTTACAGCTGTGCAGTGACCCCCGGGCACAGAGATCATATCTTGCTCTCGCCTTTCATCTGTTCACTCTCATTCCTCCTTCTCTCTGTCATCTCCTTTTGTTTTCTGTTTTTTAAGATGAGAAGACTCCTTTGCAGACATATACCGCCTTTGCAGGCATTTTACGGAGGTTAGGAATCCAGTGTTTGTATAATATACTCACTAGTCGTCTCAAACCATCTCTTTTTGATGAAATCTCACTCTCTTCGGTCAGAGGTCCATCATATGCACTGATTGAGAGTGAAAGAGAGACTAAATTATGTAGAACTTACCAGAAAGGTGGTATACAAAACCTGGAACAAGAGCTAAATTAATTGTGATGATGCAAGACAGGCCTTTATTCAGACAATAATGAGTCCAAGAGGTAAACTTCAGGCACCCACATCAGCGATTAAGAGACGTTCTGAGGAAAAACGAGATGTTATAATTAAACATAAGAGAGGATTGATATCCCTCCAGATGCCATTACATCTGCAATTGGCAGAATTTAAGGTTTAATCGCTCAGCTAAGTCCAGCGCTTCAGTTTCGGGAAGCTATCTTGTTTAATGTGTGAAAGTTTATTCAGAGGGTATTTTTTTTCACAGATGGAAAACGAATGGAAACGCTCTCATGCAAAACAGGAGACAAAGTAAACTAATTTGAATCTCTCTCTGGTTTGACTGTGTACATAGTGCCAATCAAGTCTTTCTCATATTGAGTTGAATGCTGAGAACAGAACAAGCAATCAGAAAACACATCATCAACCAAGAAGCAAGGGAAGGAACAGAATGATTTAATAAATCACTGATGGGTTGAAGTAACACTGTTTCCGTTTACCAGTCAATCAGCTCTTATGCAGTGTAGTTGTCTCTCAAAATGTATGTAATGCTGGTCATCAAATGTAGATGGACATTAGTTTCTTTATATGAAAGGCCTATTTTAGTTTCATTAAAATGTAAACTTAAAATAAACTACAGCTTTAAACACCACTGCTGAATAGCTAATAATTTCCTCTGAAGAGTTAAACAAAGCATTTTTGGACTATAAGCATGCATGGTTTATTTTTTAAAGCTTATGAAGCAACATTTATGATACTATTTTAAGATTTTTTTGCTTCTTTTATAAAAAAAAATAAAATAAAATAATATATATATATATATATATATATATATATATTTGTAGCCAGATGGTGGCAAGCACCGTGCATAGAAAAAGTTAATCTTTCTTCATTGAAGGCAAACACTGTCAATGCTCTCGTCAGCTGGTGTTGTTTGATTTGTTAATGTCATTCTGTTGTGCATCCATGTGCCATCTTACCCTGTCCACTGCTCATTTCTTTGGCGTGTGTTAAGTGTTAGCAGTTTTTGTACGGAGGGCATGATGTCTTTGTTTTGCAGCAGCATGATTCTCTCAGATGGGAGATGTGTTGTGGGTTTGACGGCTGGAGAGAAGAGGAATATTTAGGACGGGACACTATCAGCCCTGGACAGACTGTCCAGTGGTCATTTGCTGAGTCAGACAATGAAGGCACTTCAAACAAAACAGCCGAGCCTGTTCACTCTTATCATACACAGAAACAACAAACCATGCTCGAGGAGGCGGTAGAGACAATAGGCATTACTTTCAATGATGACATTCGAGAGAGGAAGGGAGAGAGGATTAGTTTACATGTGCGTAATTCAATTTCTGCTCTAAGATGGATACATTAATATAATGTACATCACCTTCCTGGTCCCAGTGTGGCACACCGAGTAATTTTTAATCAGCTCTGTGTTCTCACAAAAGCAATTAAACGGTCTGATTCATAAAAAAGAGCATGATTTGATACCCATATCTACAGTAACAGATATCCAGAATGGCAGGTCCATCAAATATTGCTAATAGCTCTTTTATATACAGGTTTCCTTACCAAGCTTATTGCAATTAAACAATATCACACAAGCTAGAGCACAGTCATATATTGGCATGTGATTCAAAGTCAAATACCCCGATAACTGACTATTTCCAATGGATGCTAAATCCCTTGATGCACGAGAGTTTGTAAATGATAGGGAAGCAACACTAAGATAATCATGCCAACTTGGTGTCATGCAAATGCAAAATTGTGAAGTAAGCTCTACATCAGATGTTGTACCTACAATGACAGAATATAAATTAGGATGCATAATGAAACGTCCCAGTGGTTAAATCTCTCGTGGTTGACTTGGAATGCTGCTCAACCGATTAGATTGGAGAACTGGAACTAACTGTCGCATAAACGGCCAAATCTCCCCAGAACATAACTGACTAATGGAGTGACTAATGACAATTTATTTGCAAAAGCTAATACAACTGTGCATTAACCTTACAGTGAGTTCATCATCCGCAGTGTCAGTTCTGGTGAGTTTAAAGGTCAATGTGATGTATATATGAGAGACATTTTTTTCCCCTTAACAATATATATAATCAGAGAATAGCAGCTTCACTCTGAAAAAAAGCCTAATTATTGGCAGTTTGTTTATCAGTTCATTCCATTTCTTGAATACTTCAGGTTTTGTTTAAATAATGTGCATACATGTCATCTCCATTTAGTGAGTTCTCATATTTAACCCTGTAAAGCCTGGCATGTAAAATAATATTCCAAAAACAAAACAAAAAAATTCAATTGGAAATGTCTATTGAACCTTAACTAAATAAATCAATAAATGTTTGCATTTTTGCTTTTTGTTGATTATCATGTTTGATGCATCAGGCTTTTATGCCTCATATAATCTGATATAGTGAAAATATGGACGGAAAAAACATTTTATTTCTCCCCCCAGAGACTCAAACTGAGCAAAGATTTGCAATTTGCTGCAGATGCTGATATTCATATAATAAATTCTGATCCTTGTAATGTAAATCAATGAGATCTACAGTATTGCAGATACTTATGTAAAATGATCTAAATATCAGTCGTCGCTCTATATCTGTCAGTCCTGTCTTCCTGTGTCCTGTGGACCTCCTAGACAGCACAGGACTAAAATGGAGGGAAGGGATCCTCCGGTGTCTGGAGAGTGTCCTGCACCGAGCCAGAACCAACCCGCCATCTTCTGCGGCTCCCTCAAGCCCGGATCCGCCATGGCCTCCCGAGTCCCCTGACACCACCCTGGAGGTCGTCTGTTATGTCTCCTGGTCCCTGGAGGCCTCCAGAGCATCTCCAACAATCTGTCTTAGTAAGATGAGATTGAAATGATCCAAACATATAATGAAATGCAATCTAATGATAATTGAAAGATGAACAAATAAATGCTCCTCAAAAGATGTGAGATGTTTTGGAGGCTTGGGAAGATCATTCCTCCACTGAGGAACAGCTTCGGGAAGCAAATGCTCCTCAAAAGATCCTGATAAACAGATCTGAGTCCATTGAGAATTTTTTTCTAAAAAAAAATGATTGATGGAGAATAAAATAAAGCTGAAGCACCAGCTGAAGATGGACATTTATACGATTATATTAAAAGAGATTTTACTTGATAAAAATAATCAAATTTAGAAATAGAAGACATATAAGTAGATTAGTTGTTTTGATAACTGATAATTATGAGGCCATGGGAGGGTACATAATCACAAAATAGGTTTTATAAGGTTAAAGTTCATTTTGTTAAACACCATGTGTCTCTAATCCATAATTGATAATCTAGAGCGGCACTGTTAAATACTTTCTCCAAAATCACACTTTGTGGCTTAGTTAAATCCCAAAAGTCCAATTTACTAGAACACAACCAAATACCCAACTCCCATAAGTTTATTTAATTTTAATTTATGAAATTAAAATTTTTTATTAAAATTAAAAATTAAAATTTTTAACTCTATGAAATTACAAGCGAAGGCAACATTGTGTCAGCAACAGCTGCTCTCCTAACCTGCAAAGGAATCATAATAATTGCCACTGCATTGCAGCATTGTTAATGAGGTGAAGAGGACATAGGAAGGCATCATATTAAAACATGAAGCTGCACACCATCCTTACATCGCCAGCCAAGGTGCAAGACGTATGTTTCTGGCCTCGGCCGAGATGACAGAGTGTCAGTGTAATCCTTAAATTACAGTGTGGTGTTGATGTGTATGCAGATGAAGGAGGATGAGTCATCACACGCTCTTCTCCGCTTTCACCGTTTCTGAGAGTTTCTTCACACAGGATCCATAAATGGATCAATTCAATGTACTTGAAGTTGGCGCACAATGAAGATTATATTTACATTAAAAATGTAATAGTTTCATAGTGTAACAATATAATATGCGATAAAGTCTAATGGGACTTAAAACATTTAACTCTCAGTTAAAGAACATCATGGCCCCAGTGCTGTAACACTTTAAAATGTGATACATCCAAAGCGAGTTATTACAATATGTGAATAAGCCTATAAGAAGTATTCTTGTTGGACTTATCACATTTTATCATACATTATAGATGGCAGAAAATAATTGAATGCATAAGTCCTCTCGGAGTTAATACTGGGTAGAAGTGCCTTTGGCAGCAATTAGAGTTTGGAGTGTCTATCCATTTTGTACGTTCGCTCCAGAATTTTTGTCCATTCCTTTTCATAAAAATAGTTCAAGCTCCATCAAGTTGGGAACGAGCCACTCCAGGACATTATCCTTTCTGGTTACAATGTACTTTCCTCCACTGTGCATTTCATCCCATCTCTAGCTCCAAATCCCTTTTACAAAGTATAATTCTGCCAGTACTGTGCTTCACTTCAGGCCTGAATTCTCAGTGCAATTTTCTCTGAATTTGGTGTTATAAATAAATTAGTCCGAAATAACAAATGTATTTCGTCTTACAGTTGCATATCTAAAACATTTAATCAAATGAATCCATCACATGTCTATGAGCAAAAGCATGCTTGTTTTATTTATTTTATGAAATTTGTACAATCCAACAGCACTGGGACTTCACTATTTCTATAAATCCTCTGGTCTATTTGGGCATTTCTAAATCTATTTTTGCACCCTTAAAAGGGCACTTTGGGAAAGGGGCGACATTTGTAGGGGCGTACCACATGATAGTGAACACTTGAATCCCTTTACAGAAGGCCAGACAACAAAAAAACAAAAGAAAAATAAATTTATGAAAATGTCGTGGTAACATTGTTTTTAAATATTTGTCTAAATATTTTAAAAAATGTTGGAATGGCGGATGCTGGAATTCTAAAATATTAGAATGTTGGTAGGCTGATAAAGCCGCCACGTGAACCTTCAGGGTGGAGTGGGTTATCACTGCAGAGAAATGGGCCTGCAGGAACTCCAGCACTGTACCAATCGGGCAGTTAACTGGGTCTAGGTGGCAGTCTCCGCACCATGAAGTGACAAGTTTCCACTTCAGGGCGTACAGTTTCCTCGTAGAGGGAGCTCTGGATTGGAGGATGGTCTCAGCAACCTCGGTTGAGACACCGGAAGCTATGAGCTGTGCCTCCTCAGAGGCCACACCCACAGCTTCCACAGCTCTGGGCGAGGGTGGACGATAGTGCCCCCCGCCTGTGAGAGGAGATCTCTCCTGACAGGAATCTCCCATGGAGAGCCGTCGAGGAGAGAAATCAGGTCCGAGAACCATACTCGGACCGGCCAGAACGGTGCTACCAGTAGTAAACTGACCTCGTCCCGGCGCACTCTCGCCAGAACTCCCGGGAGCAGAGTGATCGGGGGACAGGCGTACAGACGAAGCCTCGGCCAAGTCTGTACCATAGCATCCAGTCCCAGTGGAGCTGGATGACCCCGGGCCTCGGCCCCTGCCTCGACAGGATGTCTGCTCTCATGCGCACCAACACATGGTGGTCTCTTAGGTCTGGGAGAGTGTTTGAGTGCTCAAAGCACGGCCAGCATCTCCAGGCAGTTGATGTGCCATGTGAGATGGCGACCACTCCACAGACCGCGGGCAGGGTGGCCACTCATGACCGCTCCCCAACCGGTGAGGGATGCATCTGTCGATAGCATCGCCGCGTGACCTTGAATGCGAAGTGGGTTTCCCCTCAGGGAGAACCCCTTGGTTCTGAGCCACCACTGTAGGAGTCTCATATACAGCCTCCTGGTACCTGTCGACGACAGAATTGACGGCGTCGCCGAACAGGCTAGAAGGCCAGAACTATCACTAAACAAAAAAATGAGTATTTGAGTATTTTGTTTAATAACCTCTCCAAGGCCTGACGCCACACCCACCCACTTATATATCAATAATATCAATACAATAAACTATTACCGTGTAACAAACAGTTACCAGTAAAGAACAGTAACAGTTAAGGTAGATACAAGTATTATGAAGTTAAATCTGAAAATAATCAATAAATATAAAGTACACACTAGAGTTGTGTGGTATGGGGATAAATATGTGGTATATGGAGATGCCTGAATTGTACATATACTGTAGGTGGACTCAAAATCGAGGGGTTGTTGGTTTGTCTGTATGAAATTCTACCGCCCACTTGACGAACTGGAACATACTTTGAAATGGTGGTGGGGAAAAGTGCTGTGGGAAGTTTAAAAGAGTGTGTCTAAAAGCAAAATGGAACCCACCCTTAATGAGTAAATACTTGAATCATTAATTTAAGTGATTTACTCAAAGACGCTGATTCATTAACTCTACCAATTTACTGAAAAACACTGAATCATTTAGCAACGAAACATCACCACTGTGGTTCTGCTGGCTTTGTTTGGAACTTGGTGGACAAAAACAGACAACGTAACTGGCAATTACTCTGTCTAAAATGTAAATTGTTTAGTATTTTATTACTGAACGTCTTTATAAGAGCAATATCACACAATTGCTACCTTGGCGTTACCTAATGAACAACCCAAGCTGCCATTGCTAGATCTAATGTGGTGATGGCGCAGTGGATAAGACACATGCCTTTGGTGTGAGAGACCCGGGTTCGAATCCACTGTGAGACACCAATGTGTCCCTGAGCAAGACACTTAACCCCTAGTTGCTCCAGAGGCGTGCGACCTCTGACATATATAGCAATTGTAAGTCGCTTTGGATAAAAGTGTCAGCTAAATGAATAAATGTAAATGTAATGTGACTTTTTCAAGTTAATATTGGAGACATGGGTACATCTTTTGAACAACGATAGATCCTGAACCTGTGGCGTAAGTAAATAATTCCACACACAAAAATGTATTTGGGACATTCCTTTTTAGTTATTTTCATACTTATCCATTGAATTGTTATATAAAACAGTTGTATTGTACTATAGCCGAACAAGTCACAGCCGTGCTGACATGCATTTGCTCAAGTATAAAGTATAATATGTTTTAAGTCATAAGTATTGGTGAATTTCAATTTGGGAAATTTTTCCTAAAAGTGTCCCAATTTATCTGACTTTCCCCTATCATGTGCACAAATGCACATAATATGTTTTATTGCAGAGTTTCTCTATCCATTCGTACAGATCTCTGCCACAGGTCTCACTAATCTGACACACCTGCTAATCTGGCACACGAATGGATCATGGATTGAAAAAGCCTGCTTTATTGCATCAGTTGTTTGAAGTAATATTCTCACCTTTTTCATGATGGCCGTATATATATTGTATAATTTTCCCTATAACTGTGCCCTGTCGGCTATTGTTTGAAGAGCCTCAAATCAGTTTACGGCGGTCTTTGATCTTCACAGAATATTGGTTCCTTGGAAATTCAATTAAGCTTCTGTCTAGACACATCTTGATTTTTCTGAAATCATGCGAAACATCTCAGCTGTGCACAGCAGTCGTGTGACTTGCAGGACGGTTGAAAACTTTAAAGGCAATCCAGCCACTGAATACAGATTTTGTTTTTTGGAGTTTAAACAACTAGTTCAACCAATAATGAAAATTCAGTCATTATTTACTCACCCTTATGGTGAACAAATATGACTTTTTTCTTCCGATTACATTTGGCTTCTAAAGCCATATAAATACTTGTAGACCGATATTCATGTCTTTATTTACTGATTTGTAAATTAATAATTCAGTCAGTCAGATTTGTGAATGGAATTAAACCAGAAATAATGATTTGTTCATAAATTGCACATATTTACTATACATTTCCATTTATTAACCTTAGTTAACTGTATATGAACTACCAAGGAAAAATACTTTTAAAGCATTTATCAATCTTAGTGAATGTTAACTTCATCATTTACTAATATATTATTAAAAAAGAAAGTTGTATCTGTTAATATTATTTACTGGATCTGAGCTAACATATATTAAAATTGGATTGTATTAACGAAAGTAAAAAAACATGAATTAATACGGTAACAAACAATGTATTGCCGATTGTAAGTTAATAATGCATTATTGTAACAAGCTCAATGATATGTTCCAGTGGCATAAACATAGCTGTTAGAAATCCGATTACCACTTCTTTCTGACATGATATCAGGGGAAGAGAGTGAAACACACACACACACACACACACACACACACACACAAAACAACAATTAACATTAAAATTAACATTTAAACAAACATTAATGACTTATTCTACATAACCTTATTACCTTAGCTCGTAATTTTGACCTCTCAATATACATTAGATAGAAGAATTTAACTTTAAAATGTAAAAAAAAAAATTCCAAGTCTTAATTTTTTATTTTTTATTATCGCAATAAATATCTTATCAGGGATCAGGGACTTCATCTAGATATTATCGTTTCATGAGATTTTTATATCGTTATATCCCTATAATATAGTTATTATAAGTTATTGGTCTTGGGGTGAAAGAGTGGGGCTTCAGGACAGGTTAGAGGAGCTATGTGTTACACTTACCCCTAACATAGATCTGGGATAGGATCCTGGAGTTTCTTCCGACAGCATTATTCTCCTTGCTCTGAATTTGTGTTTGAGGAACTGGTACCATAACTGCAAACAAAGAGGGTAGAAACAGATCAGATTAAAAGAAAAAACTCCAATTCTAAAAATGTATATAAACAGAAATGACAAACTTCTGATCATTAGAACTTCTGAGTTACCTTACACTTTTCAAGGTAAAGTCTGTAAAGCAACTTACATAGCCATTTCCTTCTAGAGTCATAAGGAAAGCAATATTTCCCAAGAAGAAAACCTGCACATATTCTGCATTGGTAGGGTACCTGAAAGATACAATTATAACAGTTAGCCATAAAAACAACATAGATAAACAACATTTCATTTGTTTTTATTACTTAAAAAGCACCATAATACTTTGAAAGAATATTAGCAAAGAAAGGGTGAACAAATGACAAATAAGTTCACATACCGGACTTACATGTGTTATATTCTATATAAGTTTTGATTCGCTCTCCTCACATCTACTGGCTTTATGACGTGAAGGACACTCTCTTGTACATGGTTCACAATGATCTGCGTTTTCTAGTTGGGTGTGATGTGAATTTTTTTTTTCAGGAAATGTGCCTCATTTCAAGCCTTGACACATGACCTTTAAGAGTTTTTTCACAGAAACACCACAACGAATACAATATAATATAATATAATAATATACATCTTTTAAATTATACAATGTTGACCTTTTTTAGCTCGCCTCTAATGTCAACTGCTCAAGTAACTTATCTGCAGAGAAAAACAAATACAAGCATGTGAGTGCATGGGACATGATAATTAAAAATTCTACAAAATCCAAAGAAATGTTTGTACTGTTAGTAGTAAACAATAAATAATTCAGTTTCTGTGCACCTGTTCGTGCTTCAGTGAAGGCAGCGCAATAATTTAGAGGTGATTAAACCGACTGGAACTATAGGTGTTAACTATAACCGTGCGTTCACACCTCGGCGAACTCTGGCGAGAGCGGCACATTGCGTCTTGGATGGTGAGAGTTGAAGTCAGGTCAACTTTATGATAATGAGCTATGACGCGTTTGGGGCGCGTTTGGGGCGGTAGAAGTCCTCCACTTGAGGGGGTTCCAGAGAACGCAGTCCTGTAAACTTTCAAAAATACAGGAAAAAAAACATAAAATAAAGGAAAAAACTGTGTAGTATAAGTAACTTCAAACCTCAGTAAACTAAGTTGTTATTTTTAGGTATTAGGGAGGTTTAAGGGCTTTTTAAATACATGTAATGCCATAGTTTGACAGTGTTTCATAGTTGGTTTGTGAAGGACTCAGTTCCATTCATAAGTATACAGTAGACATACCAAGGTTGCGGTAAGTACTGTTCCTTACAGAAAGCTACATAGGTGATGTGTTCTTTTCAATCCATTATTAATCTGGATGTCCAGATGTCCAGAGGCTCCAGAGGACCTCAGCTGATTGATTGACGAGAGTCTGAAGCAGGAGTCAGTACATACCACACATTTCACAGAGAAGGCAAGGTTTGCTTTCAGTAATGCTTCACTGTGCATTTCTGATGTGTAAATGTGCTTCCCAGACACATAATAACTATAAAGATGTTTACCGCCCACACAAGTATGACTGTTTGCACAGAAAACATTCAGTTTTTATGTAAACCACCCATATATGAGAGCATGAAATGACAGGAGGTATCAGTGTAAATGCTTGAATGGTCATTCAATATGGCACTCAATAAAAAAATGTCCTGTTTTTGGTATTCTCTCCTAAGTTTGGTGAACTGGAATAAAGCAAATGCACTTTTTTATCTATAATTATATTATTTATAAATATTGCAAATGTTTACCTGTCATAAAAAGACATTTAAAGAGCTAAAATCATTTAAAATGAAGTGTTAGAGAGGTTTATTTAAAAAGGAACTACTACTGCCGAAAACTATACAACATAATGGTTTTGATGGTAAGGTTTTGTGAGCTGCTGTTTGATTTTCAGGTTTGTTCAAAAGTCCTTTGTTCTGATAGGAAGTCTTTTAAACAATAACGATTGAACAAATTCATGTCAGAATGAAATTAAACTGAACAAACAAGCAAACAAAACAGTGTCTAAATGCAAAAGCAAATGAACAAGAAGGGAAATCATGACAGTCTTGTTTACTGTTCAATACATTTTCTCAGTGTTGACTCTTTCTGCTTTCCGCCCGGCATTTGATTTGGTTTAACTCATGCAATTCTATTTAACTGTTTTGGGGAATAACTGTGGTGCCTTTACTCTTATGTAAAATGTTTCAGTGTAGCATGAGAAAAATAATACCACATTGCAATATTTTATTTCATGTGCTGATTTATAGTTGAGTGGAGTCAATATTTAAACACTCTCTCCTAAACTGTCCTCTTTCTCTAACACCTAGGATTGGAAAGTTGTCCATGTGAGCAAATAAATAGTTTGATTAACAATTCAAAGATGAATATGAATGTTTGCACAGACGTCCCTGCCCAGCATTTTATGCTTCATTTTGTACATAGTTAAATATGTATTAACTCTACTAAAAACAGCTGTTCATCACTGTTTTAGATTCACTTTCATGTGTTTTTAGGTTGCCTTTTATGATGGCAAAATTAAAGAAGTAAACCAAAAAAGGTAATCTGATAGTTAAATAAATAAATAAATATGTCAGCCTAAATCAATGATGCATTTATTTGATCAAAAATACAGTATAAACTGTAAATATTATTACAATTTATAATAACTTTTCTATATGTGAATATATTTTAAAATGCAATTAATTTCTCTGATTCAATTACTCCAGTCTTCAGTGTCACATGATCCGTCAGAAATCATTCTAATATGCTGATTTGCTACTCAAGAAACATGTCTGATTATTAACAAAGTTGAAAACAGTCGTGCTGCTTCATATGTTTGTGGAAAACATAATTTATTTTAAACAGAAATGTGTTGTTGCATGTGTTTACTGTCACTTGTGATCACTTTAATGTGTCTTTGCTGAATAAAAGTATTAATTTATTTTAAAAACTGTTAGTGTAACTACTTTTAACTGTTTGTCAAAACAGTACCTTGACTTTATTATACCTAAATAATAACAAACTTAAGGTTTAAAGCAACTCTGTTTTTTTTTTTTTTTAATTCTGTGAAAGTACCAAGTTGGAGATTGAACTATTGTGTGATGCTCGAGCCACAGAGTGAAAGTGTTTTAAACTGAGCAGAAATGCTCGGGCTAAATGAAACCGCTGTCGAGTGCAGAATATCTGCTGTCGGCTCAGCATTTCCTGCTGTTTGTGTTTGTGTGACGGCTATTCTTGTTGGTTGGACGACAGTCAGCAGCTGCACGTTTGAAGTGATAAACATGAAGCCAGATGAACAGGTGACTGGCAGTTCCTCTGCTTCTTTGAGTCACTTTGTGTAACAGTGTGTCTGTGTTATTTGGGTAAATTGCAACAGTTTAAATGTTTTTATGCTCTTATACTCTGTGTTGGGGAAAATTACTTTTAAAAGTAATGCATTACAATATTATATTACTCCCTATTGTTTTACTTAGTTACTTTTTATGGAAAGTAATGCGTTAGATTACTTTTGTGTCATTTTTTTCTCATCTGAGCGAGGCTTGTTTTTGTTTTTCAAAAAAAATAAATAAAAATATGTAAATTGTAATCTGACAAACCTTTCAGCTGTGCTGCCACTCTGGATTGCCTGAAGAACAGGACACGGGAAAGAAAATCCAACACACTTCAGCAATTAAATCAAAGCAAAGCAAAATATCAAACAAAAACGTTATGTTTATCTAAAGTCATTTTTGTTCATTGGTATGGTTGAATTGGATCATTGAAGGTCAGCAACAAAGATAATGGTTAATAAAATTGGATTAAATGCATAAAGGATATTTGTGTTATTTAACATATTTCATTATTTCAGGTTTGTGTCATCATTCAGTTTGCATTTCACTGTTTTTGTTCAGTTTGAGTAATACTCAAATACAATATTTTGTGCGAGTGAGATGAGTAAATGAAGTACAGTAACATCATGTTCTCTGGATTACTCCCCATTCCTCTCAACATGCAGACAGGAGAGCTGTCAGTCAATACATGGAAAACAAAGTAACTGGCTTTACGTATTTGAAAACGTTACTAAGATTACTGAACTGCATCCCACATGGAAACTCCACAATGACTATCTTTTACATGCCAAAGAAAATGGAAGAAATGACAGGAAATATGATCTTTTAATTTATTTATTTGAATGCTATCTCCTTCTGAACTTATAATCAAGGTCAAGCTTCTGCTTTACATAGCTCCACATTCAATCACTATTTTTTTTCAATATTCAGGTTGGTGCTGCACTGGTGAATAATTTACCTCTGATTAATTATGCAATTGGCTAAAATACAGACTTGTGAAACTGTCTTAGGGGAAGTTTAATGGGGAAGTTAAATGTCTTGGGATTTCCCCAGAAACTCTGGCTTTGCCTCAGTGCCTGCGGTCAGCTTATGCAGCACATCCCAACACGTTTAATGGAAGAGACTGTCTCTAAAGACTTCACAAAACACAGGTCTGAAGGCTTGTGAGTAGCGTCTAGGGAGGCCTTGGTGTAGCTGCAACAAATCGTCAAGGGCAAACTGAGCAAACTCCCAGGACAGCTGTATTGGGAAACGGGGCTCGTAGAGGGGAAATCATTTGTTTAGGTGTCAGTTTTGTTGAGTGGACAGTTTTGTTCACTTGTTTTCAGGTAAACATCTGGGTGAAGTCATGTTGATCAATCAAAGCGACTGGCAAACATTATCTAGAAGACATTCCCATTAACTCACATGCAGCCGACAGAAGATTTCAGAGCACTTTCCAAAGAGAAAAATGTGGGTACTAATTTTATTATTGGTGAAATTATTATGCTTTACCACAAACGATGCCTTGTTTCAAAGATGCTTTGCTCTTCCTTTGCGGGAAATCGATTTCTATGAGTTTTCTTTTTTTTCCTAACAGCCATCAGAAAAACAAATTACAACAGGAAATATTCTGCTGTGACATTGATTGGTTTTTGTACCTAATCACCTAACATTTACTACTAGTGAATCATTGCAAGAACACTGAACTGGAAAAACACTTGTGCCATTCTAATAATGGAATAAAGGAATATTGTGGATTTATTACAAATTAAGCTAAATACTTATTGAGTACTTATTGATTACTACTTCACTGTCCTTGTCTTTGAATGAATTAATGAATGTGTAGAAAAAAGCTTACCAAGCTTTTCTATTTTAATTTATGTTCAATTATATGACCCTAAAAAAGAGAACAATCTTCAGCTCAAATAATAGACATTTTGGTGGAATTTGTGTGAGTGCTTTATAAAATTATACAATATAACGATTATAACATTTGTGCTTTTAAATCCTTCATACAATTGCCTCATTTACTTTCATTCCAGTGCTTCACTTTTACAGTATGTCCAATTTTATGACCCCAAAAATTAGAACTTTCAGCTCAAATGATAGACATTTTAGCAGAATTCATGTGAGTGCATTTATTAAATTATAACATACAGCATTTACAACATTTCCTTTTAAGGTTTATTTCATCTTTAATGTTCTTGAAGGCTTCAAAGATGTAATGTTGTCCTCTCCATAAGCATTTTAAAGAAATCTGAAAATAATTCTCAGCTCCAACTGTCACTTGATTCTGTACAAAAAAAATAAAAAAATTCTCAGGATCTCATCGAATCCTGTCATAAAAGTTGGGTGGAAAAGTTTCAAATACACCGAGGCAATGAGAAACCTAATTTCGGTTATCTCTCGGCGTGGAAGATGGGACTACCTTTGATGGCGATGTCCCACCGGACGCCATTACGCCAGTGCCTCACAGATGCTTCAGAGACATCTGCCGCATTCTGCAGCGAAGCATTTATTAAGAGAACGGCAATTAAACCTGGTGCATCAGATCTGCTGTTATAAATTCAGAAGAAGAACTTGGTATGGAGGCTTTTTTGATTCTATTCCTAATTCAAATACCATTGAGGTTAATTACTCAATGAAAACTCCTTGAAGTCGAGCCAAAGGAGAAGCCATCAGTTGTGGACCATGACCCTCCAATGACCACTTTCATCGCTAATGTTAAGAGAACGTCAGTTTTATGAGAAATGCGACTGGAGTGCAGCGGTTTATTTTGCCTTTCTGTGATGAATGAATGTTTAAGGCAGAAACAACATCACTGCTGCTCTTTAATTAAGTCATCTGTACGGAACAACAGGGAGGTCGAAAAACACAAAGCCTGCTTAATGACGTTATCTTCAAATGCAAACTTTAGCCTGGAGCGACCATCATTCCAGAGCAAACACAAAACACATTCGTTAAATCAACAATTAGTGTGTTTATGCATTTGAAAATAGGTGGTGGTGCTTACAACTTTATGCAAATGTATTTCAATAACATGACAGACTAATGCAAATATATCACATAACATAAGTCTATGGTGGTCATTGCTTGCAGTGGTAATTTATTTATTTTTTTATTTTATTTTCTGGGAAATAATATATGCATTCACTATTCTAATAATGATTTATCTCACAAACAAATATTAAGAACTGAGGATATGTAAAAAAAAGTGTCTTGTCAATTCTGTTTTATAAAACTAAGTATGAAAGTATGAAAATGTATGTACATTATCTATTATCTATCTATCTATCTATCTATCTATCTATCTATCTATCTATCTATCTATCTATCTATCTATCTATCTATCTGTTTGTAAGTCTGTGTATAAAAGACAAATAAATGTAGAGCGAGTGACTGTGAGAAATGGCTATTGTAAGGGTTAGTATGATGTAAAGTATGAAAAATTTGACCTTTTAACAACTTAATAACATGACAGAGGACCAGCAGATTACTAGAGGGCAGAGCGAGGGAGTGAAAGAGCGATCATTCTTCACTTTCAGCTCTCGTTCTTCATCCATCTGTAATCCCCTTCTGCGATCTCTCTCTCCGCTCCACCGGCTCCAGGGTCCCTCACGAGCCTTTCCAATCCCGCTGAATCTCGGGAGGTCAGAGAGGCGGTTGGTCCCGTCAGACAGTCATATCCTCAGCATGAGTGGCCTTCATTATAGATCTAACTCCTGTGTCACCGCCTCGACACCGAAACCATCACCGCATGTGAGGTGAGCTTACTGTACTGTAAGTATGCATTTACAGTCTGTGGCCACATTCTTAGCTACAACTTTCTAATATGGTATAGGACCAAGCTAAGTCAGGCCTATACTGACATTATTAGATGCTACATGTGATATTTTGACTGTACTGAAGTACTATGATACATTTGTTGATATTTAGGAAACATGCTAAGTTCACTTACTTGTTTCTCCAAAAACAACGTTACAGCCAGTTATTCTGCTTTAAAATGTCAGAATGTTTGTTTTTATTGTGGTCTGTGTGACTCCGCCCACTGCAGGTTAAACCAATAGTATTTCAACAGCCTGGCTTGCCAGTTTGTGGAAAGCACAGTGGTTCTACCTAACCTAAAAAAGCCTTGGCATCCATCTGAAAAACTCTAAAACACAGTTAAATCAACTCATTAGCTTCCAGTATAAAGCATCTTCCACTGTCACTTGTGCTCATTACTGTTGCATGCTCAATCTCGCATGAGTGTCGAGTCAAAGGAGGAGGGGCAGGAGAAACAATATATTGAATTTGGTCTGCAGTACCCATTTCAGTAGGTTTTTATCACAGTTAAGTGTGTCTGAGGATGAAGTGTGTCATTGACCACAATTTTGTTTAATAAGCCAACAATGCATGTGGTCATGTAAATGCATAAACCTGCTTTGCAGTAGATGAAAATAAAACATTCTGATTCTTTCTTAGCCTTAAAATAAAATGTATTGGATTGGATTGGATTCAATTTATTGTCATTGCACATGTAGGTACAAGGCAACGAAATGCAATGAAGAAGAAGAAATACAGCATAACATGAGGAAAGAGAGGAGAAAAAAATTGTCCTCACACTATGTTCCTGAACGAGAGTGCAGTGTGAGAACAGACAAAAACCTCAGCATGGAGCACAGTCAACACAGGAACATAACTTGCATAGTAATCCTAGTTCAGACGAAACAGCCATCCGGCCAGCAGCCATTCAGCGCAAACACACGGACCCGTTATCACCTGACAGGATGAAGCGACGAAAGCGTGGGATGGGGATAGGGAGGTGTATGAGTGTGTGTATGTGTAAGTTCGTGTTCTCATATCATGCAGCCGAGGTAGAAGTGGTACAGTCCAAACGCTGCATCTGTAACTGCACACACGGGGAAAGTAAGTCTGTACAAATTTCCCACTGACATAATGCAGTACTCTGGGGTTGTTAATGCTTTAAGCTTTAACATCAAAATTCACATAAAAAATCTCGGAGTACTCGGAGTCAGACACACAAAAATTTATGTTTTGACAACATTACCAGGACATAACCTATTTTTTTTCTGTATCAACTTAAAGCAAGTAATCAAACAATTCTCCATAATTCTGCTGGAAACTGGTTGAAGTAATTTTAAGCGTAAAGACAGACAAGTTCTCTGCTTGAAACTCCCTCAGGACGAGGTTTCAGTAACTAGCAAAATAGTGCTAGTTTAAGCTTTCTTCAAGTTCATTGCCTGCAATATTTGTGTGTACGTATTCTGTTTTGTGTTATTATAGCTTAGTAGTGTTGTAGAGTAGCAAATAAACTTTGATTTATTAAGAAATCTTGTGTCTGGTGCTATGTGATTTTCAAGTCTTAAACTATTTGCCAAAGATCGCATTACCTATGCTCATGAATTTTGATAAAGTACTATTTGGATTGTTTTATCGTTGGCCACGAATAAGATAAACAAAATTGTTAAAGATATACTGAATTTAACGATTCGCTGGACGAGTCGATAAAACCTTAGATATTATACGTTTTGATTGACATCATATCAACATCGAATTTTAAGAATAGATTCCCTTAAAGCTAAATTAAAATAAGGGCTAATCCTTACAAAACCGAACCATCTTTCAACCTTACTACAACATATATGAAACCCATTTCTAAAGCATTAGCGGTTACTTTCTTGACTGGGTAGTCTTGATGGGTCGGACAACCCTCAACCCTCAATACAAAACGTATTTAGCCTTAGAACAATTTTCTCTTAAAAATGAAAGCAATCATCACGCTGGTCAGGCTTTTAGCTTTCTGAAAGAGAACTGTGAATTTGTTACTCTGAGCCGCTGAAAGCACACGCTCTACTCGGCAATTTCCACCGAGCAAATACAGTATAGTGTCTCTGCCTCACTTAGTGGAAAAAGCTATATCAAAGGGTCATTTTTTGACTTTGATTTGATACGATGTTTATTTAAGTTGACCTGGCATTGACGATAGATTGAGCAGGAGGGCATAGGCGATAGATTCAAAGAGAAGGGGTCGTCAGAGGCCTTTTTCCGAGAGACTAAATCAAGGAAACTACTGCAAAATATTTTTTCCCCTTACAGAATCTGTGTACGAAGAGCACACCTTGGGAGTGTAGCATTTGTCAACAGATATATTATTAACCATGTTGATCTAAAGCATCATCAAAATGACATTACACCAAGTAGAGCAATTGGACTTCTCGTTCCCATCTCTGAGCATACGAGAGAGAGAGAGAGAGAGAGAGAGAGAGAGAGAGAGAGATGGTCGATGACTTGGCAAAGGAAGCAATTTCACCAAACTGTTTTTCTATCAAGCTTTCATACACCAAAGAAGAAGAATTAATTTAAAAAAAATTCAGACCCAGACATATAGCAGCGCGATCTACTGCTCAAAAAGTCTGAAAGTTTTTGAAAGAAGTCTCTTTTGCTCACCAAGGCTGCATTTATTTGATCAAAAACACAGTAAAATAGAAATATTGTGAAATATTACTACAATTTAAAATAGCTGTGTGAATATACAGTAAAATATAATTTATTGCTGTGACCAAAGCTGAATTTTCAGCATCATTGCTCCAGTCTTCAGTGTCACATGATGCTTCAGAAATCATTCTAATATACTGATTTACTGCCCAAGAAACATTTCTGATTATTAGCAATGTTAAAAAAAAAAACTGTTGTGCTGCCTGATATTTTAGTGGAAATCGTGATATGCTTTCATTTATTTTCTTTTTTATATTATTTATATTAATGTTTTTGTTTGTTTTGTTTTTCATTGAAATAAGCATGAGATTTTAAAGTAGAAAAACATAAATAATATTTTGGCAGCGACAATTTGCATTGGATTATATTTACACTAATTAAAAATTTCTTAGATATATGCTATTTACACTAAGTGCAAATAGCTATATACTATTTACACTGTTAAAAGTAGCAGGATTTCTGCTATTTACAACCCGAATTCCAGACATGTTGGGACATTTTTAAAATTGGAATAAAATGAAAACTAAAAGTCTTTCAAATCACATGAGTCAATGTTTTATTCACAATAGAACATAGATAACATAACAAATGTTTAAACTGATAAATGTTACAATTTTATGCACACAATTAGCTCATTTCAAATTTGATGCCTGCTACAGGTGTCACAGTGCACACAACTGGGAGGAACGAGGAACACGAGACGCGGCGTAAACTCAAAATAACAGTCTTTAATAAATCCAAAAGGGCAAGACAAGGCAAGGCTGAGACAGACATAAGCACGTGGGTTGTAACAAGCAGACCAGAAAAAAGGGAAACTGAGCAGGCAGGAACTTAAATACACAAGATAATTAAATCACACACAGCTGAACGGAATCAAAATAAAACTAAACAAGGACAGGAAAATGACCAAATAAGGAAACAGGAACAAACATGCAGAAAAAGAAACCAAAACAGACCATAACTGTGACAACAAGTCTCAAAATAGTTGCTACACCATGGTAAACAAACCCCTGTCTCATCTCCTCTTCTTTTCCAAAACAGTTGAAAAGATGTCTGGGTATCGAAGTTATGAGTTTTGGTGTTTGGTCCCATTCTTGCCTGATATAGGTTTCCGAAAGTCAACACTCTGTAAATACTCTATACACACCCATTTAAGAAAATACAGAAATTAAATAAAATTGACAAATGCATACAACAACATTTCAATAGTAAACATATAAAGGAAAAAAAAATATATAAAATTGAAATAAAAAGCAATACTTATATCCTTTGCTGGTGTCCCAGCCCGGTGGAGTCGCACAGTAGAGTCGATGGTCTTTACACTCTTCGGTCTTCACACTAAGAGAGCTTCACACGAGGGCTGCCGCGGTATAATAACTTTATTTATACCTATCTAACAAATCACTGCTAGAATTCAGCTGAACCCACTTTCCTATTAATCACTAAAAATGGGCAAGCAAGTGCACACACTGACAAGATACGCGATACAGTATGAGACCAAACGCGATTTCAGCAACTCTCAACATAGTAAACAAAATAAGCATTTCCTAGCAACGGCAACTGCGCTAAACACTGAGACAAGTAAATACACTTACGAGCTGATTTTAACTTCCGCTGATAGACTGCTTCTCTTAAAGACTATTTCATTACACTACCTTCTGATTTCCAACAAGAATGTCAAATTTGGACTCGTCTGACCATAGAACACTTTTCCACTTTGAAACAGTCCATTTTAAATGAGCCTTGGCCCACAGGACGTGACGGCACTTCTGGACCATATTCACATATGGCTCCCTTTTTGCATGACAGAACCTTAGTTGGCATCTGCAGATGGCACGGCGGATTGTGTTTACCGACAGTGGTTTCTGGAAGTATTCCTGGGCCCATTTAGTAATGTCAATGACATAATCATGGCGATGAGTGATGCAGTGCCGTCTGAGGGCCCAAAGACCACGGGCATCCAACAAAGGTTTTCGGACATGTCCCTTGCGCACAGAGATTTCTCCAGTTTCTCTGAATCTTTTAATGATGTTATACACTGTAGATGATGAGATTTGCAAAGCATTTGCAATTTAACTTTGAGGAACATTGTTTTTTAAAGTATTCTAAAATCTTTTTACGCACTCCTTCACAGATTGTAGAGCCTGTGCTCATCTTTACTTCTGTGAGAATCTGCCTCTCTAACACATGCCTTTTATAGCTAATCATGTTACAGACCTGATGTCAATTAACTTAATTAGTTGCTAGATGTTCTCCCAGCTGAATCTTTTAAAAATATCTTGCTTTTTCAGCCCTTTGTTGCCCCCGTGCCAATTTTTTTAGACCCGTAGCAGGCATCAAATTTGAAAAGATCTCATTTAGTGGATAAGTGTACAATTTCTCAGTTTAAAAACGTGTTATATTTTCTATGTTTTATTGTACATTGCTCATGTGGTTTGAAAGTCTTTTAGTTTTCATTTTATTCAAATTTAAAAAACATCCCAACACCTACACCTACCCTACCACAACCCGATACTTTATTTTCATCTTTTTGATTATTTCCTTATTTTTTATTGAAAATAAATGCCTTTCTGGTGTGATATGAGATTTGAAAAGGGAGAAGAAAAAGTTTGGCAAAGGGGGAATCGTACTTGCATCAAAAATATCTGCGGCATATGCTTTACTATCTACACCACTGGAGCTATTTGCCCACAGGCTATTTGCACTTAGTGTGAATAGACACTCTGTAATATTTTATTGTAAAATGTACAGTGTTTGCTTTATTTAGGCCTACTTAACCATTTTATTTGAAAGAAGGGAAGAACAGTATTTATTTTAAATATAATGAAATCTAATAACATAATGTTTTACTGTCAGTTTTGATCAGTTTAATAAACATTTTAAGTCATTGCTTAATAAAATTATTACTCCTTTCAACATACATACATAAATAAATAAATAGATAGATATATGTTTGAATGGTAATGCACACATTATGTTGTATAACACTTTTATGGTGTTTTTGTCCCCCTTTTTGTAAATGTATGTGAATGCTAACCAGTTTTTCCCCCAAATGTTTCTCTTTTTTTCAATCTTCAATTTTTTGAAATTTTCTGAATTATTATAATTTTTTTTAAACCCACTATTTTTTTTTTGCCTTCTGTACAAGTATAAAACACTTTTGTCAATTCAGGAGACCAGACAAAGCGATAGTCCATGTTTGCATGTCATTGCTGTGGTTGAATGTGTTATTTTGCCTCAGGGCAACTCTGTGCAGCAGAATTCCTGACAGAGGGGAAGAAAAACATGACAGAGGGTCTCTCCAGGTGGAGATAAACTTTCAGGAAAAACTGTACTTGAGGGCCGAATGTACATCAGCTGCTGCCGTGGCATTGCCTAGTCTCTGACCATCTCATTTATAGGGAGTGTGAGCCTTGTGACCCCATTAACTCCAGTCTTTTCCTCCCATCTGTCAAACCACACAAAGTCACTTGGCACAAATATTACAAACCTCAGCATCAGGCATGCTCAGCCAGCCCAAGTTCATATTTATGCTAACCTCCATTTAACCTGAAGAAAGCCTCGTCTCTGTAAAGCAGGCCTAAAAGTCTGCATTTCTTGCAGCTTTTGTCTGTTTCTCTTAATGCTCTGTAACCTTCCAAAACAAGATGTTTTCGATGGAGATTTATTCCTCTCAAGTGATTCATGCAGAGATTAATTGCTCTGCCATTAACATTTGTTTAAAAAAACAGTGAAGCAGAACTGGAACACACAGGAAGGAAGTCAGCAGATGGCTTCAGACAACCTGATATGCATGCTTTTGTGAAGCTGACTAAGCTCAGTTAGTGTCAGCAGTTCAGGATTGAGATTCCCTGTCTTCCTCTCTCTCTCTTTGGCATATTGGATTTCAGGAACCTGGACTATCTATGAAGCCATAACCAGATCTTCTGTAATCTCTGATAATGCTCCGCTCCCTGTCAGCAACAGGAAAGATGAACAGATTACCTGATAGACAGAGCAATTAACCATCGTCATTATCCTGCGCTGTAATATTTTCTTTATCTCTCCTGCACTTTGCCTGTACTCCGAAATGGCATTTCATGTAACATTAAGTGAGCTGCATGCTTTCATTTCTGAGGAAATTGAGGCACAAGAGTAATATTCATATCCAAGTCAGCATCACTATCTGCACCGCTTGGGAATCAGTCAAGGATTTTATTATTATTGTATTTGTTTGTTTGTTTTGTGCTCTGATTTTACCTTTAATTTCAGGGACTTCAGGAAAACAATGTTTTAAAATAAGCAACATTTCTATTTTTTTATTTTATTTGTTTTCAGGGAAAGATTTAAAAATAATATATATATATATATATATATATATATATATATATATATATATATATATACATATATATACTGTGTGTGTGTGTGTTTACAATGCCACACATTTTTGTAAATATTTTATTATATCTTTTCATGTGACAACACTGAAGAAATTACACTTTGCTTCCATGTAAAGTAGTCAGTGTACAGCTTGTATAACAGTGTACATTTTCTGTCCCCTCAAAATAACTCAGCAAACAGCCATTAATTTCTAAACCGCTGACCGCAAAAGGGAGTACACCCCTAAGTGAAAATGTCCAAATTGGGCCCAATTAGCCATTTTCTCTCCCCGGTGTCATGTGACTCGTTAGTGTTACAAGGTCTTAGTTGTTGAATGGGGAGCAGGTATGTTAAATTTGGTGTTATCGCTCTCACTCTCTCATACTGGTCACTGGAAGTTCAACATGGCACCTCATGGCAAAGAACTCTCTGAGGATCTGAAAAAAAATAATTGTTGCTCTACATAAAGATGGCATAGGCTATAAGAATATTGCCAAGACCCTGAAACTGAGCTACAGCATGGTGGCCAAGACCATACAGCGGTTTAACAGGACATGCTCCACTCAGAACAGGCCTCGCCATGGTCGACCAAAGAAATTGAGTGCACATGCTCAGCGTCATATCCAGAGGTTGTGTTTGAGAAATAAACATATGAGTGCTGCCAGCATTGCTGCAGAGGTTGAAGGAGTGGGAGGTCAGCCTGTCAGTGCTCAGACCGTACGCCGCACACTGCATCAAATTGGTCTGCATGGCTGTCGTCCCAGGAGGAAGCCTCTTTTAAAGATGATGCACAAGAAAACCCGCAACAGTTTGCTGAAGACAAGCAGACTAAGGACATGGATTACTGGAACCATGTCCTGTGGTCTGATGAGACCAAGGTAAACTTATTTGGTTCAGATGGTGTCAAGCGTGTGTGGCGGAAACCAGGTGAGGAGTACAAAGACAAGTGTGTCTTGCCTATAGTCAAGCATGGTGTTGGGAGTGTCATGGTCTGGAGCTGCATGAGTGCTGCTGGCACTGGGGAGCTACAGTTCATTGAGCGAACCATGAATGCCAGCATGAACTATGACATACTGAAGCAGAGACTGGGCCGCAGGGCAGTATTCCAACATGATAACGACCCCAAACACACCTCCAAGACGACCACTACCTTACTAAAGTTTAAAAATATTTAAAATAAGTCATTTTGAAATTATTATTATTTCATATATGTTCTTATTCAAATATTTTGCATCTATCTAGATGAATGTGGGTTTGGGATTGATTGATTGATTGATTGACCGATTGATCGATCGATTGATTGTTATTTAAGATGAATATTGTACCTCTAGCTGGAATAATGTTGTCAGTCCTGTGTCTTGTTTTCCCCTACTCTCGTGTCTCTATTTGACCTTCCTCGTTCCTGTGATCATTAGTTAATTAGTCCCGAGCCCCGTTTGATTAGTCCTCACCTGTTCCTTGTTGATTTCCCCATGTTTATAAGCTCTGTGTTTCCCTGCCTCTGTGTCTGGTCTGAACGTCATCTATGTTCGTCTCTCCCCAAGCTCCTCGTTTCAATGTGGATTTCAATTTCTTTTCCCAGTTATCCTCCGCGGCATGGTCGCTGCCTCCCGCTTCGCCGCCCTGATCGGCGGGGATCATCCGTTTTATGAGTATGCGGAGGAGTTCTGTAAGATCGCCGCGACGACGGCGTGGAATTATAATACTCTTAACAAGCTGTTCTGGCTCGGGGCAAACTACCACCGTCCCGTGGACCTCCCCCTGGACACCACCGGCCTGAGTTGGAGAGAAGGGATCTACCTGTGTCTGGGAAGCGTCCGGGCCCGAGCCAGCCCGCCGTCGTCCTCGGCTCTCCCGAGCCCTCTGCAATTCGCGCTTCAAGAGCACCCCTGCGAACCTGCGCTTCCAAAGCGCCCCCCCGCGAATCCGCGCTTCAAGAGCGCCCTCCTGTGTCTCCGCTGGTCCCGTTCAGCTCAGCTCCTCAAGAGCGCCCCCAAGTGTCTGCGCTTCAAGAGTGCCCCCAAGTGTCTGCGCTTCAAGAGCGCCCCCAAGTGTCCGCGCTTCAAGAGCGCCCCCAAGTGTCTGCGTTTCAAGAGCGCCCCCAAGTGTCTGCGTTTCAAGAGCGCCCCCAAGTGTCTGCGCTTCCAGAGCGCCCTCCAGTGCCAGCTCCTCGCAAGTGCCCTCCAGTGCCGGCTCCTCGCACGTGCCCTCCTGCGTCTCCGCTGGTTCCGTCCAGCTCCGCGCTGCAAGAGCGCCCCACAGAGTCCGCGCTGCAAGAGCACCCCCCAAAGCCCGCTCCTCAGTGGCTCCCAGGGGGGAACTTCCCCAATAATTTTTTTTGGGGGGGGGTTATAGGGTCATGGCCTGTGTGGCCAGGCCGAGAGCCAAGGCCACAGAACCCGAAAAAATAAGGCCATGGCCTCCCTAGTCCCTTGAACAGCCATGGCCTCCCGAGTCCCCTGTCCCGCCATGGCCTCCCGAGTCCCCTGACCAGCCATGGCCTCCCGAGTCCCCTGTCCCGCCACGACCTCCTGTGTCTCCCGTTCCGCCATGGCTCCCGGAACGGGCCCCCACTCTGGAGACAGGTAGCCCTGCCCCTTGATCCCTGGAGGCCTGCAGAGTGCCCACCCCCCTCCCCATTAGATGGAATAGGGCGTGAGGACATGCCTTCCTCAGGGGGGTGTTATGTCAGTCCTTGTTTTCCCCTCCTTTCGTGTCTCTATTTGACCTTCCTCGTTCCTGTGATCATTAGTTAATTAGTCCCGAACCCTGTTTGATTAGTCCTCACATGTTCCTTGTTGATTTACCCATGTTTATAAGCTCTGTGTTTCCCTGCCTCTGTGTCCGGTCTGAACGTCATCTATGTTCGTCTCTCCCCAAGCTCCTCGTCTCGATGTGGATTTCAATAAAGGATATTACTTTAGAATCTCCTTGTCACCGCACTCCTTGTGTCCCGAGAGGGCTCTGACTAATGTGGGGTTATTGATTGATTTATTTATTTACTGATGTACCTCAAACTAGACAAATGTGGGACCATTCGTTCATTCATACATTCATTCATTCATTTATTTATTCATTATTTATTTTATTTTGTTTGTTTGTTTGTTTTTATCTTAATGTTGTACCTCCAGCTTGAAGAATGTGGGGTGGGTTACTTACTTTTTTAGAAATAAAATATGTTATAGCATAATGCTTACCTGGGATCAATTTGACCCAAGCAAAAATACAATTACAACAGTTAAAACACTATCAAAAATGCAGTTGAACCAATCCCAGTAAAACGCTAGCAGGAATGTGTACAGATAATTTCTTCATATTTAATACTTGAGCAGCAAACTTTCATCATTCCTTCACCAAAAGCCAGGAATGAGAACTCCCAGCACGTTTGCATTTGCTGTAATTTAAATGCACGATCACCTCCAGAGCTCATAGACCCTCCCCTGCACACCCACCCACCTACTCACACACAGACACACACACACCATCATCAAGCAGATAATTTCCACTGACTTCTGCTGTTTTATGCACATCTAATGATCGTTGCTAAATCTAACCCTCACAGCAACCCTAAACTTTTGTTGAAACATTATTTAGTATGTTTATTAAGCATGTTTCCTCATGAGGACGGTGCCTGGTAGCTGATTTCAGGTTTTACTATCCTCGCGGGGAGAGTTGACTCCCTCTCTCTCTCTCTCTCTCTCTCTATCTCTCTCTCACGCATTTCATATTTGACGTCTCTGAAAGTCATCTCATGCCCGCAACAAAGCTAAAGAAGCATCTCGAGAACATTTGAGTTAGTGCAGCATGTCCAGATAGCGCCTCTCCCGCGCGTCAGTCGGTGGGCAGCGCGAGGCGTGTCTGCAGCGCGTTTCTCCTCACCACTCCCATTTACCGGCGGCTGAACTGCAGAAACAGCGCTTCATTTATAACGCACGCAGCTCAAGGAGCGTCTGGAGGAGAGGGAAGAAACGCTTCTCTCATCGGAGAGTCTCTCACCCGGCGGACGGGAGTAATTCATCGGTGGGCGGATGCGCATGACTTGGGATAATGTTTGGATATACTGGAGCACAGGCGAGGACTTCCAGTGATCGCGTGGATTAGGTGACTTTGATCAATTTGTGTAGAGCAACTGTGTTTGCGTGCGTATGGCTCGCTTTCCAGCGCCTTCTCAGTGGTTCAGTGAGATGTGGATACTTGTCAAGGACATTGTGCGTAATAAATGAGCCGTTCCGGAGAACGACGGTGATGCATCAGAGCTCTGGAAAACACTCTCGTAGCGCTATTGTGATCGCGCCTGGTGGACGATGAGCTTCGGCTGTCAACTCGTCTGAGAGTTCCGTCGGCTATAGTATCCGTCGCACCCGTCTGAAGAGAAAAGTTAAGCCCGAGACCGAAAAATAAGGTAGGCTTTCCAAAATCCACCCTATAAAGGGCGCTGTATGTGGGTGCACGGTCTATATGGGGCATATTGTCACACGCAAGACTTTGGTTCAGTGTATCCGTGACCTTTTCAGCCGGTAATGGATGAGAGATGTGCTTGATCTGTCTTTTATAGAGGCATGCGAGAAAAATGAGAGGCTGTTCGATGGATAGCATCGATCTGGTGCGTGTGAGGAAAATTATGTGGTGGTATTAATGCTTGCGCCTTTATGCTTTTCTAAAATGCGATTTTCGCTCAGATGATTAGTTTGTGAAGTGTTTTCAATTCAGTTTCTGAGCGAATTCTCGTAGTGTAATGAAAAATAGAAGAGTTTGAAGGGATCGAGCGGGTTTCAGGACCACGGACAGCACCCAATACTGTTAGAGACGCGAGGGAAAGTCTTCCCGAGCCTGTGGCTGTGAAATGCATTTGCATTCTTAGTTTAATTGAGGTATTTTAAGAGCGTGCACAGGGGTGTGATCAGATTGTGTCGGTTTGAAGTCAAATTAAGGTGTGAATGCCAAGCAGGCATTTGTTAACGCTTGGGTCGACTTGCGTTGTGCATGAAGGGGTGCTGTGAAATGTTTAATTAATCGGTCTGTCACACTGTACTTTTCTTTTCCTGTCTCACACACCTAGACTAACACACAAAGAGCGAGTGAGAAAAAGAGAGAAAGCCGGGTAAAAAAATGATTCTGAAGGTCATATTTGACAGAAATATAACATTCTCAGGAACTGTGACCCTGAACTAGCACTGCTTTGCTCTGTTGCCATGTGACAGACAGCAGTGCTGCTGCTCTGCATCCCAATACTGCTATTCCTCTCAGCCAAAAATAGATTGGCTGGCAAGTGGAGAATCACCAGTGGTGACTGCCTTTATTAGATATGAATCACAATGTGATTTCCAAAAAAATGAACTGATTAGATTCCATTATTGGCAGACTGGTCTCTCTGTGTCCAGTAATCGGTATGCCACTGTGTGGAAATGTTTGTAATTACTGTCCTTTTAGTGTGTGTTTGTGTGTCTGTGTGAGATTGTGAGACTCAGAGAACTTTCCCTTTAATCTCTGTCAGAGAACAAAACAACACAAGCAACTAAAGCCAAACTGTTATCTGTGTAAGCAAATATTCAAGTTCACTGGCTAAAATATATTTTTAAATAATATTAAAATACCAAATAATATTTTAAATAATTAAAAAAATATATTAATCAATCAATAAATAAATTATAAGTTATAAAAAAGAATAAACATAGTGTGTGTGTGTATATAATAATTTACAAATAATAAAAATAGTGTGTGTGTGTGTGTATTTGTTAGATAATCTGTATAAGCAATTATTCAAATATTCTAGTTCATTGGCTAAAATATATTTTTAAATAATATTAATCATTTGAATATTAATATTTAATAATGTTAATGTTAGATAATCTTAAAAAGGCCATCCATATGACTGTATTCAAGTGAAAAATATGATTCAATGTATCTATACACTCTCAGTCATTGTGACTGCATCCTGTCACACCAACAAAAGTACTTTAAGGGTTATGGGTCAGGTACAAATAGCATCTAATGTAGTAATATTCACTTTTTAGTGGAAAATTATAATTATTTAATTAAAATTCATCAAGGTCTCAATTAAACCATCCACCCACATGTTTACCTTAGATACATTAGCATTATTTGAGATCAGAGAAGAAGCTCAGCTCATTCTATATTACACAGACATCCCTGCTTCACTGCACTTTATATACTTTGCTGGACAAAACTTGCATCACAAAAGCTGGCATCTACTTGATTATGACTAAGAGTCTTTGGAGAAAACCTGCTTTATTCTCATCAAGATCAGTTTGTACCAACATGTCAGTCTTTTGATCAAATTACTAGAATTGCAGTCAAGCTTTGCACGTATTACAATTGACGGCCTTGCTTCTGGAAGCTTGCTTAAATTTGGAGCTTGAAAAAAGGTCATCAATGAATGCGTGCTTTCTGCACATTTTCAATGCAGTTGTTGACATGTTTCGAGAACACGATCTCTCTCTTTCTCTCTTTCTCTCTCTCTCTCTCTCTCTCTCTCTCTCTCTCTGTCTCTGTGTTTCTGTCTGCAGTCAGTCAGCTCCCTCAATATGACATGGCCACTCTGTCAGCTCTCTGGGAATTAGAGGGTGGGAGTCTATTACTCTGAATCTGGCAACCCTGAGGCAAAGCAAACCCTCTCTCATGTCTCTGTTCTGCCTGGTGCCGTCCTGCAATCCTGTTTACGCAACCAGCCTTACTCTTGGCCTGTTTGTGTGTGTGTGTGCTGCTGAGTAACTTACAGGATCATGAAGGCTGTGGATTTGTTCTTTGGATGTAGGTCAATGACAGTGTGTTGATAATGCACAATGACACAACTTAGTTGTTAAAAATAATCGCACTTAATCGCTCTCCTTGGCTCCCAAATTTTGTCTAAACCTCCCTTGTCCGTCCAAACAAATGCACCGTGAGAGTTTCTCTACTTATACAGCAGTCTGATGTCATTGCATATCAGACTTCCTCTCTGTTTGGCTTTATTGTTCATTCTCACCGCTCTTGTTGTCAGTAACAATCTCTCTCGATTCTTTCATCTCTAACTTTTCCTGAAGTGCAAGGATGTTAATCATGGTGTTCAGACCACACTTGCCATTATTTGATCCTTTGATCACAGTTCTCTGCTAATCTTGCATCGTTTGGATGTTATTTCTGTCCCCTCCCACCAAATAGTATATGTATGTCAACTGGAGCGGTGCGGATTGCTGCAGGTTATTCGTTCAGCGGATATTTGATATTGCCTTCATTTTTTATTTTCGTTATTTTTCTTCTTTTATAATTATTATTATTATTATTAAAAGTGATATGATATTTTTCAATATAAAAATCAATATTACTATAATACAAATTATATGGGTTATATTAATTTAGTGACGTAATTATTAACAAATTAAATGAACATTTATGCAATTATGCAAACAAATTAAATTAGACGATCAGAAGCAATTTATCTTACTCAGGCTCATTGGAAATGCGTCCCATACTTGCATTTATGCAAAACTCAAAAAAACGTACATCATTTATTCAGCTTCATATGTATGGGTTTTCTAATGCAGTAGGTTTGCTCGGTTGCTAACCCAATATGACATTGCACTTGTGTGGTGCTCTAGTGTGAATCCTGTTCAACAAAACAGCTCATACCCGCTTATAAGGATGAAAAAAATTGCATGCTTGCATCAGTGAATTAATTTTTATATTACTTTTGAATTCATAAACACTGTCGGGTGGGTAATAAAAACAATATGTACCAGCAGTGTTGGGGAGTAACTAGTTACATGCAACAGAATTACGTAATTTAATTACAAAATAAATGTAATTGTAATCAGTTACAGTTTCTGAGAAATTTGTTTTAATTAAATAACAGTTACTTGTGAAAAAGTTAAGAATTACAAAGGGGGTTACATCTGAATTGTATTCACACAAACCCACATACAGATTTAATTGATTTATTTCATAAATTGCAGTGGCTGCTCTAAAATATTGTTTCAGGAGTTTAGGACACAGAATAGGACACATGCTTATCCAATAACTCCTATTTAGATTAATGAATTTGCTTTATTTTTTAAGATTAACTTGTTTTTTCTAAGCTACTGTTTTTTCTAAGCTACTGTTTATTCCAGTGTTTCCTGTCATAACTATGCAAATATTTGATTTCAAAAACCATATCATAGCTATTAAACTATTTCTTATGGTTTTAAATCTGTATTTAACCTCAGAATGATCTCAAAGTCAGTCTGATTTTGTGGTGGCTGTGCTTTAAAATTAAATTATTATTATTTTAATACAAGAGATGAAGGTTTTCGAAAGTCTGACAGTGTTGAGCACGACTCAAGTCAAGTCAATATTATTTGTATAACGCTTTTAACAATGCAAACTGTGTCAAAGCAGCTTTACATCGGCTTGAAATAAAGCTGGGTGGCTTTATACCATCTTTACAGTATTTAGACGGGGAAATAGTGTGTCGAAATACTCATTCTCCTCTGGCCAGACAAAATCAGCAGTTTAAATTTAGGCTAACTAGGCTTACTACTGTAACTTTAACCCTGCCTGGTTTACATGTTTTAAAAATTATTTAAAAATGTCATTAGAAATTTAGAAAAGTAATCAAAAACGAATCAAATGTAATCAGTTACATTACTTTAATAAAGTAATTGAAAAGTTACACTACTTATTACATTTTAAATAGGGTAACTTGTAATCTGTAACCTATATTACATTTCCAAAGTAACCTTCCCAACACTGTGTACCAGCATAATGAAAACATGCCACGGTCACGTATTGAGCATGCATTTTAGTGCCATTCACTGGACATTTCACTTTGAAACTGCTGCGAAACATGCAGTAAGGTACATAATAATAGTGTTGCAGAAATGTCGTCACAAGCTCAAATTTCTAATGAGCCTGGGTTGAATTCATCACAGAGCCAACAATATTAGTTTAGGGATGTGGAGAGGTTAAATTCTGCCAGAAAAGGTGTTTTCAGTTGCTCCTTGAAAGTTTTGATGGCCTCAACAGTTGGAAGCCCATTTCACCAGGTAGGAGCAGAGAAAGTGAAGGTTCTGGAAAATGACTTTGTGCCTCATTGTGAATTAATAAAGGGCTTCCCTCCTGTCCTCGCGCTCTTTCTTCTGCTGATCATTTGTTCATGCATCTGCAGTGTAAACAGTGCTCAGCACTCTGGAAGAGGCTCTGGGAATGGTGAGCACTAATAGCTAATGCCTGTGGGTGGAACACATACTGTGTGTAATGCCAGTGCATCGCGAGGCATGGCAGAGGGAAGGAAGGGTGGTTGTCTTTGAATGTCTACTCAGCTAAACACCAACCAATTATCTCAATCACTGTTGTGTGAACAGTACACAGGGTTGGGTATTGGCAAGGAGGTGAAAAATAGTTCTGTCTCAAACTTGTAACCATTGAGTGTGTGTGCAAACACGTTTATGTTGGAAACCAGTTTAAAGTGTTTTTCTCATTGTTCTCATCTCCTTTACAGTTTAAAAACAATCTAAAAACTCCTGTTAAGTCTTTGGTAATTAGTATTTTGTTTTGTTTTCTAGTATAAATATCTAAACATTCTTGAATCATTTACTTGAAGAGCAAAATGACGTAAGATATTAAGTCTAGTTTTTAAAATGAAGTATCAAAATGTTATTAGTTTTTTGCTTAACAAATAAATAAATAAAATAAAAAAACTCTGCCAATGGAGTAAGAGCAAATAAGATCTTACAGTAATTCAAAGGCAAAACAAGATTCTTTTCTTGTCCCATCTTCAGGTTTTTTTTTGTTGTTTTTTTTTAACCAAAAAACTAACAAAAGTTTAATCTTAGTTTTTGTTCTTTTTCTTCAGAAAACAAGACTTAGTATCTTCATTTTGCTCCTGAAGTAAATGTTTAGATATATATACTAGAAAACAAAACAAAACAATTTTATTTTATTTTATTTTTTGGCATTGATTAGTTTACAGCATATGAGTGATGTAAAATGTACTCTAGTAATTGTTTTATTTACAAGTTCAAAAACTTCTACAGATGATAAAATGATGAATTAAAGTCTTGCAATTTTTTTTTTTAGATAAAACCATTTTTTAACCATATTTTAAAGTCAAATTACATTTATTCTGCTATTTACTTTTTTTTTTTTTTTTTACAACATATGGCAAGGCAACCAATTACCATGCCGTTTTATTCATTCATTCATTCAGGATTTTATAATTTTTTTTATTGCAAAACATTACAAAGACATATTTACAGTGCAGGTTTGACAAAGTGAGCATGTAATTGCTTGACAGTGTCTCTTCTCCATGTATTAGCAGTTTTCAGTGAGTTTATCATTGTCTGTCTGCCTCTGTGATCTGAAAAAATAAAGCAAAGGCATGCAAGATTTGCCCACGCTCTAACAAGATCGTTTATTAAAATATAATGACTTGTTTGAAGTTAATTTTCCGAAATCTTAATACAGAGGAGAAGCAAGCAACAATGCATGAATATCTTTATGAGCGTCACTGCATGGATGGGCATGATTGGTTCTTCTGCAGAAACATTAACTTACCGCCACAGTTTGCTCCATATGTATTTAATAGAGAATTTTTCATAATATCTGTATTATTCATTCATCACATTGAGTTATTACACAAAACAATGCATTTGTGGGATGATAGTAGTAAACAAGAAAATGAAAGGTCAAACTCTCCATGCAATGCAAAACAAAAGTGACACAGGCCTAATGGATATCTGTTCTCACCGCCCAACATCTCATTTTGCCCGGCGCATCAGTGAATTGGTTGTATCTGGTTATGCTCAGTGCATATGTAAGTGATTTCTGCACCTCCTGTTGACATGCATCATGCTTGAAAAATAATGGTGATGTTCTTGGCCTGATTGTTGGTGATAGAGATGTTTATTAATGCATCGTGCTACCGTAAGTGCGGTTGTGTGATAGACAGCTCTATTTGCAGAGACAGTGTGAATCCATCCTCTCATAGTCCATCAACACAGCGTTTGCAATAAACTGCTTCAGAAGATGCCAAATGAGCATTATAGTGTGGGATTAAAGACAATTAGGATCTGGTTGCATGTCGATAGCTACAGTGTACAATACAGAATGTATCAAATTAACAATCATAAAATGAACTCAAAGTAAACCTTGCTTCAGTTTATCAATTACATGCATTAACTTTATCCGGCTGCTCAGTGTGTTGACTAAAGATTATTTTACAGTATATTTGAGGACAAATAAGCTGTGGATCTTCATTCATCATGTGTGGACTGTAAAATATATATATATGGTGTCCATTATGGTATCCAATCCCATCCATTATGAGATGACATAACAGTATATTTCATTAACTGATATAATGTTAATACTGTATATTAATCTTTTTGAACTGCTACAATTTGGACTTAATATAGACTAATATAGTGTTAACCAGCAAACAGTGGAGAGAAAAAAATGATGGAGAGTTTACATTTATCTCTGAAATTGCTAGCAAATTGAAAATGAGTACATTTCACAGATAATTACATAGAAACAATAACTGACACTGATTTAAGTGGTATTTTGTTCAAGGCAAAAAAGACTGAAATAAAATTGCATGGTAATATTTACTCCAATAATCTTTGTTTTAAAATATTTTTATATTAGGATTTAATTTATCTCAGAAATTGCTAGAAAATTTCACAGATAATTAAAAAGGAATAATAAATAACATACTGAATTAAGCATTACGTTTTTAAGGTACAAAGACTGAAATAGTATTTTCTTGTAAAGTATATTCCGATAATATTTGTTATATTAACAACTTTGCAAGTCTTCCTCAAAGTAAACCTGCTTGAATTTTTGGCCCTTCTTAGAGGGTTTCCGCAGGACTCAAGAAGTCTTAAAAATCCTTCAATCTGAGCAGAAAGCCTTAAATTCATAATATTGTTTCATTAAATGTATTTTTGTCTAAACAGCCTTACATCAATATATGCTTACTTCAAATGCAAAATTAGAAGATAGCAGGAGGCTTGCTTCAGAGAAATTCAATACAATTAAGTGTTTATGCCAAAAACAAACACAAAATCTGTCCATGAGGTATAAAATGTGTTTTCCCTTTTTTCTTGTCTATACATTGGCATATACTTGTTTTTGTTGCAATCTTGAACTTGCTTAATTTTGATCAATTTAGATAAATTAAATAAAAAAGTATTTTTTCTTTTCCTAAAATGAATGAAAGAGTCTGTTGAAAGTTGTATTTCCAAACTGTTGCTAACACAACACATTTTCCGCCCCCTGCAAATTTACATTTAGAGAACATTTTGAAGTATGTTCCCTTAATTGATTCCTTAAAATTGTCTTCACTTGTTCTTAAAAAGGCCTGAAATCTGCAGCTCATTTATTGCTGTTTGTAATGGACTCAGATTCCGACAAACACGGCGTGCCGTAACAGCCTCTTCCCGCAGGAAGGTTTGCCCAAAATAGCCGCTCAGTCATCTTCTCAGCATTTGATTACCTCACTTCCTGTGTCAGTGCGGGAACACGTCCAGTGGCTAATGGATTTTAACTGCTGCCTTTCTTTGGCCTTCTTTACCTGTGACACAAACACTGCATGATAGCTTCTGTCGGCCGCTTGCACTTGTCATTCTCTGCTTTTAGCATTTCTTTCTCCCCAATAGAGCATATTTCTATTTATTTCATCTGCATTTGCTCTCGTCTGTCAGTTGTGACTCATATTTACAAATTCATAATCATTCAGCAGGGAAAGCTGTCGGGAAATGAGCAGAAAGCATGGGCTTTATATGACTGATGATGCCAGACACAATGAAATGGCTTGTACAATGATAATTGATGATGATGTGGTGACTATGACAACAGCCGCGGTCATAATGATTATATTTAGATTATCTACAGACTACCCTAGTCCTATAATGAGTCAGAAAAGGTTTAGTTCGGTTGCCTTTTTGAAAAGGAGACAAATACCTAATTTATACTCAAAACTATCACAGAATAAACCATTAATTAGAAGTTACTAATGAGTCTTAAAGGGATAGTACACCCAAAAATCAATTTGTCATTATTTACTCACCCTCAAGTTGTTCCAAAGCTGAGTTTCCTTCTTCTGTTGAACATAAAAGAAGATATTTTGAAGAATGTTGGTCCCCATAGACTTCCATAATATGGCAAAAATACTATAGAAGTCAATGGGCACCAGAAAATGTTTGATTACCAATATTCTTCAAAACATATTTCTGCAGACAAAAGAAACTCGTACAACTTGAGGGTGCCTACATTTGGTTGAACGATCTATTTAAGGGAAAGGAAATTTGAAATTGGCTTTTTGTGTTGAACATGAAATAAAAAGAGAGATCCTGCGAAGTACGCCAAGAATTGAAAACAGATTTGCATGAGAATGAGACGCTGTTACGCTGGATGATTTGTCTGGCTGCTTTGCAACCATTTTATTCGTATAGTCATTAGGCAACACAGATGGTTGTTAGGTGAGAAGATCATTTGTATGTGGACATGTGCAGTTAAGTATTGATGTTTAAAGCTGAATTAAAAATGCACCGATGCAGGCTTTCATTTACAGATTTCTTTCTTACTCATTGTTTTTGTGCTTGTGTGTCAAATAGACTGACAGATATTGTTTCGGCTCATTACAAGTAGCTAATAGCTTGCTGCTCATGGCTTCATCGCTCCTCGAGACTCTCAAGGTGAAAGTGTCTTTTCATTGCTGGGTTGAGTTAATAGACCTACTTAACCTGGCCGTGTTTGAGTCGCGTCCTGCACAGAGGACAATTTCCCAGAGTGCACATGTAGAGTTACTGGTTTAAGGCTGTCTATGAATATCTCCCAATGCTTCATGCTGCATTTGATGAAATAGTCACAGCATTGTAAATAATTGGCTATAGGCTGAGGCTACATTCGCGTTAAAGGGATAGTCACCCAAAAAATGAAAGTTTGCTGTTGATTTTCACAACCTCAAACCTTTTTTTCTTGAGTAGAACAGTAAAGAAGATTTTTAGCTGAAACACCTTGGTGATTCATATAATGCAAGTCAATGGTTACTGGCACTTTGAGAGTCAAAAAAGCACACACAGGCAACACAGAATTAATACCTGTGGCTCCTGATGATATATTGAGGTCTTATGAAGCGAAACGATCAGTCTGTGCAAGAAACTGAACATTATTTACAACATTATTACCTGTAATCCAGAGCCTCGGACAAACGCTCTGAAGCATGTTCATGGTGTTCAGTTTCTTGAAACAGTGTTTTAATTTCAAACTGAAACATCAGAAAATGCTACAACTGTCTTACTGTGCATGCATAACATGTAATAAAAGCTCACTGAGATAATACCGAGAGACCAGATATAATAATATTCTCACACTGTTATTCAGGCACGCATATTTTATTAGCAAAACAGCTATTAGATGTATAAAATGCAACTGTCATCATGTTTTGCTGCAGAGTCTGCAAGATCTTTGCAGGAACATAATATGAATATTTTAGAAAGTAACCTGTTTCTTTAGCTTGTGAAAGTGAATAGCACATAGCAGGATATACAGATATACACATAGATATAAATTAGTACAATATTTTTACTTTGTATCTTTGGCTTGTTTTCGGAAAATAAATAAAATTAAAATTAAGTGAGATTTTGCTTAGTTTGTTTTAACGAGAAAAAATACCTGCCAGTGGGGCAATACAAAATAATCCTGATTTCCAATTGAATTGTAAATTTGCCCCATTAGTAGGATTTTTTTTTTCTTGTTTTAATCATAAACGCATTTAAGTACATAAGAAAACAAGATTTAGGGTCAGATATTACTAACAGTTTGCATCAGCTCTTTTTTTGGCGTGAAAAATATAATTTACTAAAATTTACAGTAGACAGTTTACTGGTATTAGCGCCAATATTTAACTCATTTTTGGCTCTGCAGAGCACTGTCAAAAGCACTGTCTCTGTGTGAAAGGAAGGTCAAAACATAGATACATGCGTTTTCAAATGCATCTGGATGAATTTAGATGTAGCCTTATTCTGCACATTTTTTGTAGATTTGTATTGCTATTATTTGAAAGAACTATACTGTAAGAAATATGATTTCTAGTTTGTGCAAATGAATAACATATTCATACAGTCATTATAGAGATCACAGCAGCTCTTGGTTATTAAAGGAGAGTAAATTAAATTGCTTATGGTGGTGCTCATCCATGACTGCCTTCCTTTTCTGAGCTATTGCATTAGCAGAATTCATTGTTCCCAGCTGGCCAGTTTAAATGTTACTTTGGGCCTCACTTTCAAGCTATCATTGTCATCATTTATGATTCAGACTTTGTATTTCTTCTTTTGGCATTAGATCATCCGCAGAGAAGCGGGAACTCTTTTATCGCTAATACAATGTCCTGACATAACTGCAGTCTTTACAAAAGAAAGATTTTCCACAACATTTCATAAGTCAAACGAGTCAGCGAGTGCTGAAATCTCTTGTAAGCGGATTGGTCTTGGCAAATGTTTAGCGTCTGCCATGGACTTCTCTGTTACAGACCTAATGAACTCTGGCAACAGAGTAAATCAGTAAAAATCCTGACAGACGCTGCTGTAGGGAATAATTCTGTTTAGACATTAGCATCAAGGTCAATCGAACCGAGACCCTTTCAGTTTAGTTAGATGAGCTGAATTACCCACCTGAACACACAGATGCAGGATAGAGAGATTTGTGTTTAGTTTTTAACTTCTCCACCTGTCAACTTTACCTGCCAGTCTTGTTAATCTCAAAATATTAATTGATAAAGGTTTTATTTTTATTTATTTAGTGCCAAAAAAGAGCTTAATTTCAACAATTACAAGCAATGTTTTAGAATGAATGTGTAGAGCTTTTTCCTAGAGGATATATATTTCAATTTTTTATGTTTTATACATATGTGAATGAATAAATGTTTATATATTTTTTTCCCCTTTTGTACTTTATTCAGAAGGAATATGCCACATATTGTAATTCATGTGAACTTTGGTCGCAATTAACACAAATAATAATAATAATGATCATAATAATAATCATGATGATGATGATGATAATAATAATAATAACATTTTGTTAAAGTTTGGTCATGTTTTTAATCATCCTGCACATTTTCTAAACTAAATTCTTTGTAACCAGTAAAATAGACTAAAATTATTGACAGTTATCTTTTTTTTTTTTTTACTCAGACAGAATATTAACTTAATAAAACTGATTAAAATGCTTGACTATGACATTATGGCATGAGAAAATACTGGAAGAGAGCAGTTCCTGCCAAATAGCTCTGGTATGGATTGCTTTACTTACGCTGAGCCACCACTTTAAAAAATGCAAGCCCTAAAGGTTCCCTCAAATCTAGAAAAATACACTCATTTACTATTTAGCTGGTGACAGGAGAGACTAATGGAACTCTCTTTTCTCTTCTGAGATGACTCTAACTCCAGGCAGAGAACTGCAGGTCCATCGCTGCCAATAACACTGCTACCTGACTGACTTTCATTCTTAAAGTAACAGTTCACCCATAAACAAGATGTGCATAGTTTCTGCGCCAAGGACCAGGGACAGCATAAAAGCACTGTAAACGTAGTCTATGCTATGTGTTCACAATATTATAGGACTTCCGAAGCCATACGGTGTGATAGAAGTGGTGAAGGGGAAGTCACACTTCAAAAGAAGTGTGCTTAATTGTACTGAATGCGCTCTTATTGTGTACTTCAAGCTTCAAACAAACAAAAAATAGTATATTAAAGAATATCATGTTTTTGTCTTATTTTGATGTTTGACTCACACAAGGTCCAATAGCAATGACATTAAAGTATATTTTAGCTGATCATAAATGTTTGTCAATACATTGAGCAGTAACTTTAACCAAATTTCAAAGACAATAGAAGCAATTATGCAATATAAAATATAGTATATATGATACATGTAAGATGTACTGAAGTCCTACTTAGGTTGGTCTAAAAAAGTTCAACCAGTTGCATTTAATACAAATTTCAACTATAATACATTTTCATTTGATCGTAAATAACATGCACTCATGTGTCTGAAGACATTACATTCAGTTCTCATTTAAATATATTATTTCAAAGTACATTGTTTCTGTAATAAGCACTCTTTCTGCTAAAGTGTACTTTTTTCAGAAGGAATATAACATATTGTAATTCATGTGAACTTTGGTCGCAATGAACAAAAATGATCCTTTTGTGTCATACAAAAGGAACGACATAAGGGTATTTAATCTCACATTTGCGCTTCGCTCGGCGCAGACAGGCACTGATCACTGATCTCCACATCTCTGTCCTCGCAAAATTCTGGAAAGAGCAGATTAGAACAGGAACTTTCATTTCTTTGAACTTCGTTGTCTTGCCTTCATCTTTAATGAAGCACATGCAGCTCATTTAGTCAGTATCCCTAACACATACAATCACTTTTAATCAAGCCAAGTCATAATAGAGTTATTAAACTTTGAATGCACCGAGTAGTAAATTATTACTGCTTTCATTATCTTCTATATCAATTTGCACATTCTGCTAATATCTGTGAATAATTTTAATACCCCTCAATATGATCGTCCTGAGTGATATTCTCAAGTAATTAACTGTGACTTTTAATGGCCTCTTTAGTCTGTAATGCTCACACTGTGTGACTGCAGTATTAGAAATGCTAAGATTAATATGTGTGTATGAGTACACAAGGTGAAAGAAGAGACAACGCATGTACATTCCCTGGATGAATTAAAGGTGGTGGCCTAATTTAAGCATAGTTTATGCTGTTTTTATATCTGTCTTGTAACCTAAATGTCACGTAATGTGAAGTTTATATATATAATTAATTATAATTTTAGTTTATATATATATATATATATATATATATATATATATATATATATATATATATATATATATAACATTTGGACCAATCAGACACACAAATATTTGTTATATTTAACAAATAATCTCTTATGCCCCCTCACCTAACCAAAAGGCCAACTCTGAGGGTCTGTGGACCCCCCCCCCCCAAGAGAAATGGAATCTTCTTTAATTAATTCATAGAAAAACCTTTATTTGAAAGAACACACATATCTTCAGTTCATTGTGTATATTATTACTGTTCTTGTATATGTTTTTGTGTATTGTACACCATTTTGTGCATGTTTATGATAGATCACTAGTTAATATCACTCTAGCTGTATCGTGTTTAGTCTCTATCAATTTGTCTTCGGATGATCTAATTGAGAGTGAATATTACGTGTTGATACCTATACAACATATTAGTGTCTTAAGAATCTTTAGAAGTGTGTGCATTAATCCATCTGAATTACCTATGCAAATGACCATGTCCAGAAACAAAGAATCGTAAAACTTCCCCTCCAAAAATCCAGGACTCCATTTGGGTATTTGACACCCCAGAGGTGTGACCTCTATAACAGATAAAGCTCTCACTTCAGAGACGCCCCGGCAGTCTGCGGTTTTGTTAGATCCTAAGAGGATGTGAGCTAGAACTTTTTCTGACCCTCTAAGTTTTTGTGCCAGGCCTTGCGGCCTTGACTTTCCATTCAACCAAGCTCCTTGGACCTCAGCAGATCTCTTTCTTAGCTTTTTTTCCATTAAGCAATGACTAAATGACTTTCTATATATACATTATTAAATCTATCAATCAGTTAAATCAATCAGAATATCTGACTTAAAACTATACCTTGAAAAATAACAATATTCAATATAATTTCTGATACCATAGTGAAAAATTGCCAAAACATTAAGGGCATACAATTTGAACAGTATCTTAGTTATTTATTTTGACAATATTCAAAGTATTTTCTTGTCAACTGAAGCTCTTTTATCGGAGATTCCTCAGTTCCAATGGCTCTAAAAAAATAAATAAATAATAATAATAATAATAATAATAATAAATGTATTATTATTATACAACTGTACTGTAAAATAAACTATTTCCTAATAAGTATATTAATTATTTTACATTATATTAAAATAGTACAATTACATATAAAGTACAGAAAGTAGTAAAATTACAACACTAATATTTTAATATCTTCATTTGCAACCCCTCAAGCTTTTATTTGGGCGGAACGTTTTGGTGACAACAAGTTTACAAATGCTTTACATTACAAATCTAGTGAAATGCTGTGATCATCTGTCCACAAAAAATACAGAAGTTATGTAAATTATGATAATAAAGGATAATTGGTGCATGTTATGTTCCCAAATGCACATAAATTCACTAAGCTGGTATCTGTGCATCAATACTGTGGAAAATGAGTATTGAAATATGTTTGTATCAATATCTATTGAAAAATTGAAACAAGACTTTATATAGTCATGAATATGCTATATAAAAGGCATTGGAACATGATGATATATATCATTACTGAAATATAAAATTACTCATATCATGAGTATCACCCATGCCTATTCTGTATATTCTTGCCCAAACATTTGCAGAAAATGTGAATAAAAAGTGTCTGGACCTGCTCATGAGAGAGAAAGTGTGTGTGTGTGTGCGCATACTATGTTTCATCCTCTGTAATTTGGCACTTGATATATTCCCTATAAAATGGCTGCTCATTAATTTTTCATTCAGGATGCAGCGTGGCATGCTTGGTGATGATGCTAGGCAGAGTGCTAGCATGGCACGGCAAAACCACCTTTAAACGCTAATTGCTACGATTGATCAAAGCATTGATCTGTTATTGCTTATATTTTCAGAGTCCTCCAGGCTCAAGGCTCTTAATGTGGCCTCTCTCCAGCACTTCTTCAGATCATACCATTAGCAAACTGAGCTCCCATACAAGGCACTCAATGCATATTACATCTAATTGGTACTTGATGCAGAGGTACACACATGCAGTCCCGTGCCACTCGTCGAAAAATAGCAGGACTAAGCATCAGCAAATTCTTCGGACTGGTGAAATGTTTGATTTGCATGTGAGCGTTTGGAGGAGACGCACACAGGCGGAGGTCTGATCGATCAGCGGTGTCGCAGCAGACGCAGGCCTGTGGAAGTGAGATTGGAGCTTTGGTCCAGTGATTAGATTGCTGTCGGACCACCTCATGTTCACACACACGGAGAAGTGACACGTGAACCTCTGGCCTCTGGCCTACTCAATATTCAGCACATTACTTCAGTACAGTACACTGCGGTGCCATGACTTGTATATTCTAGACAATATATATATATATATATATATATATATATATATATATATATAATAAGTATTATTATTATTGTTATTATTATTTAATCAAATTATAAAAATAAATAAATAAGAAAATATTACAAAATATTAAAATGTAAAATATCGAATATTAATAATAATAATAATATTATTATTATAATTTACAAACTATTTTTAAATTTGTTAAACATATTTATCAATTTATTTATTTATTTACTTTCTGTAATATTAACCAGAGCTCAAATTATTGAATTCAATTGCAACTTTTTTTTTACTTTAAATCTAATTATAAAATGACATTTCTGCTTCAACAAATTCTACAATTTGTTTTTGAAATGCAATCTTTTACACATAGCATAACTGTAAATCATTAAGCAATGAAAATATTACTAATAGGCTTGGTAAAATATAATGAATATATAGGCTAATATTGTGCATATTTAATTTTAATTTAACTAATTTTGCAAATACAGTAACACTTTACAGTGTTTTTTTTGTGTGTTTCTTAACATCGCACAGGGTTTTATACTGCATTTAAAATGCTGATACAGTGTTGAAAAAGAATGTAAAATTCTCAATTTGATCTTATGTTGATGATTACTGTCTTCCATAGGTTAAGCACTGAGTATTTTTTAATCAAGAATAAAATCTTGATATTTAACAGTTGTCTGGTACCGTTTTGTCTGCTGCTCATTGAAAGTGCGTTAGCACAGCAAAACCACTGCAGTTTATCCCAATTAAAACAATAAAAAGGAGCTTGAACATGCTCTCATGGGATCCTGCTGTTGCTGGACAGAAAGATTCACATTTTAAGTGCTTATCTCTTAGTGTTTAACTGTATTTAATGTTTCCTAAGGCCAGCGGTGCTCTGTTTTCATAACTGTATACATGACGATCCTTTTGGCACAGCTGGCACAGAACCACTGATGAAATATTCATTGCAGTTTGGCAAATATGATTTCATGGCAAAATTGCGTTTTAAAAATCAACTTTATTTTATTGTCAATAAATAACCCCCCCCTATTTATATAAAACATCCAGAATTGATTCTAGCATCATGTATAAATAAAACCAGAAATAAAACGTTATGGTTATTGTGTTTTTATGGGCTAAAGCAATGCAGAGCTTTCAAAGGAAACAATAGGCCATTAACAAAAGAGTCAACAGCTTGCCATTCGATCCACACCTACAGAAAGAGGCCATTTTCAAACGCCTTGAAAATTCAGCGTTCGATCTACACCTTTGCAGACACCTAAACACCCATCACACGTCCCTTTGGCCGAGGCTCAGTTGAGCATTTTTCACACCTTGAAAATCAATTTCACCATGCACTGCAATGAAAAACAATTCAAGCCTTCATTGCCACAGTTGTGTTTTGGCTTCGATTCCCCTGAGTCTGTGAGCCGAGCTCTGAAAGGCAGATACTCATAAAGCTGATGGTATCTGAAATCAGTCTGACAGAAGTGATGTAATGCTTTCAGCAGGGTCAATATTTACTAGGCTGGACTGAAATGTTTACATCATTATGTTACTTCAACATCTTCTTTAGAATAACTTCATAAATTTTCACCTTTTCAAAAATAAAGAAAAATTCTTATTTTTCTAAACGATGCATGGGCACCATATTAATATCATAAAAGTAGTGTGCTATACATTACATTATAAGACTGTTATTTCCAGTTCTAGATTCTGATTGGTCAACAGCTGTGTGCTTCACCCAAGGTTCTGTGTATCACTGTGCAACACCCTTAGAAACATAAACAATCAATAATATAGTGTCTAAACCATTCCATATATTATGTATTTCAGGAAATTTAGTTTGTTTTTTATTTAATGAAGTATGAGTGATGTCCCTGCTGGTGTTGCATTATTCATCTTTAATTTTGAGGCCATGCCCTTCCCTCTGTCAAAGAAACTCTTCTCCTGCGGGAGAAAGAATGATGTGCGTGCATCTGTCAGTTTCTGAAGTGAAGTGAACTGTATTTATTAGATTTCTGTTCCAGGTATGATTCTGTATGTCCATATGTTCATCAATTAACACTGCACTGATGCTTATAGACTTGCTTATAGACTAATGCTGAATATCATACAAAATGCCATGTGTTAAAGTACTAAACGACACAGTCGATGGGAAAGGTTTCTGTTCTCAGTTTGTATTTGAGCTCCATAAGATGAAGCTTGTTACATTGTAACATTCGTTAGTCCTATGCGTTAGTCCCTTCAAAGGGTTTACCCTCCGGAGTGAGAGCTTTGAAGGGTTGAAAGGTGCAGGGGACCAAACAACTGTTTCTTGAAGTGCCCTTCTGTGTCATCATCCCATGCTCACACGGAGGCGCCTTCATCATGGAAAGAATCAGAGCAAAGGATCATGGGGGCCCGAAGTGTCCATCATTGAACCCTTCGAAATCCTTCATTCCGAAGGGCCCTTTGATGTGGCCAGTGTTGAGCACTTCAGTTTGGAACGACCCTTCAATATTGCGGCCATGATTGTTTTCACTCCGAAGTGCCCTTCGGAGGGCGATATATCCCATTTGGAACGCACAGACAATCGGTGCATCTGAAATCACATACTGTACGAGTAGGTACTACAGTAGGTATTGAACTTACTTAGCAACAGAGATAATGTTGTAAATTAAATAGTTTTTCCAAAAATAAAATGTCTTATCGCTTACCTTTATTTTGTTTCATATGACTTACAAAAGGAGATGATAGGCAGAATGATGCATCAGTCAGTCATATGGTTAATTATGGTTATATTTATATTTACTTGTGTCAAATATATATTTATATTTGTTTAAAAAAAATAATGGCAGTTGTTTAAAAATAATATAATTGTTTGACATTTTCAAAAGCTGAGGTGAATACCGTGTTTTATTTATTAGAATCAGAGGTGGAAAGTAACTAATTACAAATACGTTCGTTATAGTACTTGAGTACATTTTTATATGTTTTCTACTTTCTTGAGTATAACTAAATTGTGGTACTTTTACTTGAGCAAAATAACTGGTGTTCCATGAGAGAAAGACAGTAATTTGGGTGTAAAGCAGAACATAATTTGATGTGCTTCACAAAAGTTAAATAAATTTCATTGCAAATTGTAATTTTGGCTACACTCATAAACTTGAGCTAGTTTTCACTTTTGCTGGTTTGAAACTTTGCAGTTAGATTGTATGACATCAAACTTCTGCATTATTATAATTTTTTTTTTTTTTGTATTGTTGGAAATGCATAACAAAGGCATCCTCGGTCTTTGAAAGACGTCTCATGTCTGCTCCGTGTCTTTGTCTGAGATCTTGAGTTTTGTTTCTGTCAGATCTTAAATGAGCCATTCACTGTGATTATTGAGTGACTGCACGATATTGCAGCCTGGTAGACATTTGAGGGGCAGTCGTGGCCTAATGGATAGAGAGTTGGACTTGTAACCCGAAGGTCGAGGGTTCGAGTCTCAGGTCCGGCAGGGATTGTAGGTGGGGGAGTGAATAATCGACACTCTCTCCACCCTCAATACCACGACTGAGGTGAGACCCTTGAGCAAGGCACCGACCCCCAACTGCTCCCTGGGTGCTGCAGCATTGGCTGCCCACTGCTCCGGGTGTATGTTCACTACTGAGTGTACACTTGGATGGGTTAAATGCAGAGCTCACATTTCACTGCTGGTTATACTCTGTATAATTGTGTATGTGACAAATAAAAACAAATTATAATTATTTATTAATTTCCAGCTAAAAAAAAAGAAAAAGAAAACTTGTTTTGTTTTACAGAGCTGCCTCAGACGTGTCAGAATGCAGCATCCTTCACCCTGTCTGTCTGCTTGCACGCACTCATGCTGGAAGGACTGGAAAATTGTCAGCGTTGAACTATAGGACATGTTCACGCTGAAATTCGCACTTGCATGTCTTCCAGAAGTGGAAAAAAATAACTATAATAAAGGCTTATAACTATAATGCAGGTAACATTTCTCATTTTCTCATTTAGTTTAACTTAAAATAATAAAACAATATAAACGTATTTAAAATAAATAAACAAAATTTTAATCCTAAATTGCAAAGATTATTGTAGTATGCTTTAGAAGAAAATACCATTTCAGTCTTCCTACTTTCAGATTGCATGTTTTATTCAGTGTGTGGCAATTTCTGAGCGAAAACTGTTTCTACATCCTTTTTCCCCAGTGTAATAATATACAAATTATACTAAAATGACGCTTGTATAACACATAAGCAGACATCACATATGCTCTTGAGTAGATATGCAAGATATTTTATGGGCTAAAATATCATTATGCCTTTTCTCCAGATACAATGAATATTTTTACCCGTCACTTTTGGGTAATTATCGAGCACTGGAGCATGCTTGATTAGGATTAGAATTAATATTTCGGAATAAGCGCTGGACTGGATTCAGGAGAGATTTGGACGGACGGCTCTGGCTGGATGCTGCCTGTGGTAATGCGAAATAATCTTCCTTTCAGAAATATCATGCACTCATTTTTCTCCCGCTCATCTCCGAGCCTGAGCTTTGAGTAAATCGCTCGTATTAGAAGTTGAGCTTTAGCCAATCGAAGCGTCTCCTTTATACCAATCAGATAGAGCTCTGTCTCTGCAGATAACATGGAGGGTGATCACTTCGGATGGATTTTCTGCCGCACGACCCGACGCAGAAATCTGTAGAGCGCTTGTCTGGAGAGAAACAGACAGGTTTGGAGAGAAATTCAGCTGTGCATCGGTGCAAGGCCTGTCAGACGGAGCTCGGTTGGCTTGGCGCGAGGCGATCGCGGACCCTCGGGTGTGATTCTCCATTAATGCATTTTCTGTATCGCTTCTGTTCTGTCGAAGGCAGAGATTGCGTTGAATGGGGAAAAAGGGACACGTGTTATTCTGAGCGGCATGCATGTCCTCACACACACATACCTTGGGCGAAAACACTCTCAGCGTGATTTCTGAAGGCATAGTTTGCAGATTTAACATCAAGTATTTCGAAATGTGTGTGTCTCAAAGTTATAGTGGAATAAATTGAGTTGTGATGATGTGTGATTCCTGTCACGAACTCTTCTGTTCCCTCTCTTTGAACTTACAGGAAGTGAGATGAACACATGTAGGCTGTGGATCAATACTGAAGGTAACACTAAAATCACGTTTCCGGCTCTCGACCGATCACTGCAGATTATTATCGACTGACCTTGGAAAGCAGACATTTGAGACTTCCTGAAACTGTGGTTTTGATGCGTTTTCAGGACAAAACATCATGAAAATTGGTTTAAAAGTAGAATGTGAGGACAGATTGTTTCAGTTGGAAAAAAATATTGTCAGAGTTGTGACCTAGCAGTCATGGTGCTCATGTAATCGATGCGAGTTTGAATCCCGCTCGCGTCATTCCTACCTCTTCTTCTCATAATTTCCTTCCCTCTCTTCACTATACTCAAGACAATTAATTAATTAATTCATTCATTCATTCATTCATTCTAACATCCTGTAGAAATATAGATAAAAGGTCACACTTTATTTTAAGGTTCAATTCTCAACACTAACAAACCATTAACTATGACTTTTGGTTCAATAAACTCCTAATTTGCTGCTTATAAATAGGTAGTAAGATATTGGGTAGGATTAGGGATGTAGAATATGGCCATGCAGAATATGTGCTTTAAAAGTACTAATAAACAGCCAAAATATTAATAGCAGGCATGCTCATAAGCTAGTTTATAGTGAAAATTGTTCGCTATACACTTAAGTGTTACCAGATAAAATTACTTGAATCCCCCCACCTTTGTTTTTGTTTTTTGTCAATATTATTATTTTTATTATTATTAATTGTAATTTATAATCAATTGTATGTGTTGCATTGCTCTGCATAAAAAAAAATAAAATAAAAATAATAATAATTCAACATATTAAGAAATCCTAAATTAAGTTTAGAATACTTACTTTATTGACATTTTTTATTTTTTTCAATAACCAAAATATTAAATAAAAAATGCATGCAAGTAAGTACATATTTCCACTACTAGTTTTGTTGTTAATAATACATCCATTAATAAATATTATATTTTCCATTGTCACCCCGTCGTTCATCTAGTTAGACCTGCAGGCCTTTATCGGTGCAAAACTGAAAGTCAGCTTTGGGCCTTTCTGTAATTGACATTTCATTAAAACTCTATTTAACCCATCGCTATAGAAACCACACACTCAGAGACACAAAGGTAAGACTGTCGTTTAATTTCACCGGAGTACATATGCCTCTGCGTGCACATTATGTTTCGCTTTAGCATTAAATGATTCCCACTGACAGCTCGATTAATCACATTAATTGAAGACAGAATTTCTCTCATTAAACGGTGTTCATGCGTCCTCCCGTCTGTCCTCAAGGTACGAATGTAAAGAGCCCTGCCTTTAACTAGGGCATCCCTTCTACCTGCCGTCCCCCAGATGACGGCTGAAAATAGTAATGAGGAGGACACAGGAGAGGCCCGTGAACCGTCAGAGGAGTCATTTGCATGTGTCTTCCAAAGCAAGCCACTGTAGTTTCATTGTTTAATGATCAATTTCCCTCTTGCATGTCAAACCGAGGTGCCGTCGCTGCATATTGATGAATATTTAACATGCCTTTGGAGTATTTTCTTACATAATGAATAATGCAGGCCGATATTTTGTGTATATATATGAGTTTTCTCTTGAAACACAACAGTGTGCAGATTGCTTTCCGCCTCTCTTAGACGATCTACAGAAGTAGATATATCGAGTCCAGAGGGATCGAGGACTGCCGTTGTGCCCACATGTTTTCTTATTGCCGCCGCTTTGAAGGAATCAATAATTTATTTTGGCAATTTGCATTTAAATTCGGCGGACCTTGTGATCCCGAGGCATGCGAGACAAAAGAAGCATAGCCAGCACAAACTTTTGAAAGGAAGGTTGCTTCTTTAACTTTTGGTATGGGAAATACAGGCTCTTTTGAAAAAAAAAAAGAGAATACGTAGATCAATGAGCATGGAAACATCAAACATCGGTGCGCTGGATGGATGGGCAGTTAGAGCACGGATGAAAGCAGGAGCGAGTGTGGAGGAGAGTGATAATCCAAACAATACAATACCAGCAGCATATATGTTCTCTTAAGGCGTTTATTTAATGTTATACAGCTGTTAGGTCAGGGTGGTTCAAGAGTGCTAACAGCTCTACTGCCAGTGTGATATTGTGTAAACATCAAGAAGCTTTGATCCATGATGAACTTCACACTGTTACTTGCAATATAATGGTCAGTATCTCCCAGTGTCTCAAACACAAAGTAAAATAAAACCGGATTAAACTTGAAAGGCGGGACATGTTTACTTCCATGCAATCCAGCTAAAATAGAGCTCTTGGCAGGATTTTGAGGGATCTCATTAATTCAGAAAAACAGAACAAAATATTTTTTTTTTATGAAAAATTATCTCATAATTCTGAGATAATTAACTCAATAATTCAGAAAAACAGAGCAAATACATTTTATTTTAAGAAAAATTATCTCATAATTTTGAGATAATTAAGTCATTAATTCAGAAAAACAGAGCAAAAACTTGTTTTCATGAAAAATGTTCATAATTCTGAGATAACTCAATAATTCAGAAAAACAGAGCAAATACATTTTATTTTAAGAAAAATTATCTCATAATTTTGAGATAATTAAGTCATTAATTCAGAAAAACAGAGCAAAAACTTTTTTTTCATGAAAAATTATCTCGTAATTCTGAGATAATTAACTCGTTAATTCAGAAAAACAGAGTCGATTTTTTTTTCCTCAAGTGAATGCAATACGCTTCCGTAGTATTGTTTAGAAATAGTGAGCAAACGGTTTTCTTGCATGACAATATTAAGTTGAAAATGCAATATTTTATTTTTTTATGTAGAGATAAATCAATCAATCACTCAATAAAAACTGATGATACATCGCTTCTATAGCCTGAAGTTTAAATTGGAATCTACAGTATTTTCATGAGGCCATGAGTTTTGTAACTCTTAAATTGATCAATATTTTCAGTGTTGAGTAAAACAAGAAAAAACAGAGAGGGGACAAATAGCAGTGGATAAACATTCAGTCTTAACACTGCGTGACAGACAATAGTTTTGGGTGAAATTGCTTGGTTTCCTTTGCAAAATATGCTTGATATGAAATGATGGCTGTAACAATGCATATCTGAGTGGTTGTCTGCTCCTGAGGGCATTTATAGCATTAAATCCTATGGCTCAGTAAAACTGCATCAAAATAAAGCAGTAGTTGTGTTAAGGAATGATATCCAAACCCGACTGCCAGTTTGCTGTGACAAAATCCACAGATCAAAAGCTTTTAAATACCTGCACGCTTCTGCTCCTTCAGTCTCTGACTGTGAATAAGAGAAAGTGAGAAGAGAAGAACTATCTTTGGTCAAAGGCTACGGCAGGTCGATTTGCACATCTCTTTAGTCTTCTGGCATAGAAGAGCATCTGACAAGTTTTGATGAGGAAGATATTCAATTAAAATACACATTAAAATAAGAACAATAGTCATAGCCTTGGCATATGAAAGAGAAACTTCAAAACAAGATGATGAAGAGAGTCTGCATCCGGTGAGCGTTTTGGTTGCTAAGCTCTAATATGTCCAATTGATGCATAAAATAGCATTTTTAATTTGATTAAAATAATTTATTTGATACTTTTGGTATTCAATGAATCACATTTATAATTAACATTTTCCTTGCACCTTTTACCATCTCAGATTCACTTTTTTCAACTCAACGCAGTCACAACTTATCACACTCTTTAAAAAAAAAGACTTTATTATGGAAATATTTTATTTTAAAATAATACACTTAAGTGTAAGTTATTAATAAATGCAATTAGTTAAACATTAATGTGTTTTTGACTCACTTAAGTAATTTCATCATAACTTATACTTATATAACTTCTATTGTCTTTGAAATATGGTTGAACTTTCTGCTGAATGTACTGACAAGCATTTATGATAAACTAAAATATGCTTTAATTTCATGTTTAAATGTATTTTAACGTACTTTTAAATATTAAATATACTGTATAAAATGTATTTTAATTGCAATTGCATTATGACAGTTGTGTATAAATATATTAAATTTAAATGTAATATTGAATAACACTAAAATTTATAATAAATACCAAAAAAAGTGTCCTTTTTAAAGCAGAACAAAAATTATAAAAACATACTGGTTTAAATGTAATTTGAAGTAAAACTTTTTAATTTGGCATTATTATAAAGTAAACTTAAAAGTGTATTAGGAGACGATTAAGTGTCTCTCTTTAAGTACACTAAAGTTGACTTTTTATTTCATTAATATATTATCTGCAAGAACACTTTTTTCTTTAAATAAGATTTGAAGTACACTACAAGTGCACATTCAGTACAATTAAGTGCACTGCTTTTCTCAAGGGTCACTATTTCTTTGAAGGTCCCATCTGATGCGGGCATACATGTTGGCTAAATGAGCTCACTAGGTTTTAAAACAGATCAATTGCATCGCTCTTCATGTTAATCAGCCTCCGTTTCCATTCCCAGAAAGCAGCTGGGCCTCGGTGAAGGGTCTAGCTCTCTCTTCTACTTCCTGTCATGTTTCTGGAGAGCTCAGATGAGATACGCTTTATTTAGACAACTGCCAGAGCGTCTCTCAGAACAGCGCAGCCGTGAGGAAGCACGTAAGACCAGACTCTAAGAACATAGAAATACATAGAGAGCATTAGTGCCTGTGCAATTTTCCAGCAGCATTGGTTTCAGACATATTGTTCCCATAAGGATTTTAAAAATATATATTTGTTTAAACGTTATACGCCATGAACCAAACCAACCATGAGAAGAATCATAACATCACAAGCTTTTTTTTTTGATTTGAAGAAAAAAAACCTAAAAGAAAGTCAGACAAAAAATTAAAGGTATGACTGCTAACGGCTTTAATGGGGGAAATTTAATTTATTATGATTGTTTGTTTTTCATTTAGCATAGCTTTAACATATATATTAATTAATTGACTCTTTTTTTTTGACCCATAACAAATGTTTGGCCCATTTTCCCATACACCAGTTGATTACAACTTTTTTTTTATTTTTAATTTTTTATATTGCAAATATTATTTCAAACATTTTAACATATAAAAGTATTTTGAGAATGGGAGTGGGAGGAGCTAAAGAGCTCTTTTGGAGTTGAAACGCTCTGATTGGTGGAATTTTCTCTACAGCATCATGGGTAATGTAGTTTTTCAGCACTGAATTCCACTATAAAACATGATTACTTCAAAAAGAAGTTGAATTATTATGAACAGATGGGTACAAAAAAACCCATATACAATCAATTAACAACCTTGGAAGCCACAGCAGGTGTGTCTTTAATGGTTTATCAGTTACTGTTATAAATACATTTCTCTATGGAGAAAACGAATGGCGTTTTCACTTCCGGAACCTGACTGTTGTGCGCAGATGCCATTTAATAGCACTTAATAACAAAGGCTAAAAATAGCATCTTTTCAAATACACACTCATCTAACCAGCCATAAAATCCAAGCGAGAGATGCAGTCTAGCTAAGAGTATAATGAAGCTTTACAACTGACCTTCAGCTCCGAACTCAGGAGAAACAGCAGTGAAGTTTCACATGTGCTGAGCCTCGCTCTCACTCAGTGTCTGCTGGGAAACAGCGAACCGGAGATCCTCAATCGAGAAGCGCAGAAAACAAAGAAATCACTCTTCGCACCTTACCATGTAGTGATTTCATCTGATAAACCTCTGAGAGCAGAACTCAATCTGCAGTTCTTCTGCTCTCCAAGGTAAAACGCACACTTCTGAGTATCTTCAAGCTAATTAATAATTACAATTCATAGTCGTTTGCAGAGAAATGACCTTGATACTGTCTGGAAATTGAAATCGGCGATACTCCAAAGTCGATCCCTCTCCATTACAGGGGGTTTGAAAAATAATTGTAATTTATAATTTTTTTTTGCAGCAATTCAGCCTAGAACGATTATATGGCGTCAAAACGTGCAGAAACGTGAGTGATTTTAACACGCATTCGCTCACTCATGCACATCTGCGCTCAGGTACGAGCGTCTGACATTGGGCCATGGAGAAGCCATAATATATTGTCGCTGTATAATTACCGGTCACGGCAGAAGAGCCGAATCCCATTTCTAATTTCCATCACTGTCACCCATCCTATTTGTGTGATAATACATCCTTCATAATTTATGAGGGCCCATTTCTCCAGCCATGTTGCTGATAGTGGCTCTGATAAAGCCTGATAATTGCCTTCTCCGCTCACTGACTTCTCTTCTACTCCCAGACCGATCCATTGGTCCGGCACAGCCCAGTGGCTCTGTCATTGCCCGTGCCCATCATCTCAAATATCCTCTCTTCAGCGGGCCGAGATTTGAGAGAAATGACGCAGCATTAAAGGAAGCCTCGGATGTGGCGGGATTAAAAAAGCACGGCATGCGCTGTAGACGTGAAGCCACAAATTGGTGTAATTCAAACAGGGAAATGCACGGCTTTTCTTCGCCGCTGACAGGGCAATGCATCGCTTGTTTGACACAAATATTTACACGGGGAAATCACATTTGATGACTGCCAGGGCCCTGTGACAGGAGACGTGTTTGTCTGTAAGAGAGGTAATGCGCAGAGGCGGATCTGCTGGAAGATGAGCAATAATCGCTGGGGTTTTATTTCAGCTCATGTAATAGACCCTTAAGAATGACATATTACATATATCTGGCATCTTAATTACAATTTTCAAAGAGGTTTTTAAATATATTGGTCATGTTCAAAAGTAAGGTTACTGAGTTGCTAAATACTGAGTTGCTAAACTGCACCAATTTACAACCTGCACTAACCTTGCCTTGTCATGAAAATATGGAATTATCTAATATTTTAAGACTTATAGACATAAATAATGAGTTTTCTCGCTATATCATTCCCGGTTTAATTTATTGTAATTGTGCATTTATTACTTATAATTATTAAATATTATTGATTTATTTGACCCGTAACATTTCAGGTCCATATTCCCATAAATTCTGAAGGTGATTTAAGACTTATAAAGAGCAAATTTTAATCATAATTTGATTATGAGATAACAAACATCAAAGTTTCAAAATTGCAACCATTGATTTCAATGAGATTTCAGTGTTTGACATGGCCTTACTCAGTCAATATTAAAGATATCAAGGTCACATTTTCACAAAATGCTCTTTAACTTATGAAGGATAATTTAATGTAGTAAAACATTAAATCACAAAAAAAGTGACTTTAGCTGGGTTTTCACAGCCAGTATATATATATATATATATATATATATATATAGCCATGCCACTTTGTTAAATAATAGATTTGCTCATTAAACTATTAAATAAGTTAGGGGAAAAAATAATGAACAATAATTTTCTGTAAAATTAGGTGTTTTAATAATTGTTCATATTCATTTAGAATTAGGCATTTTTGTATGTGGTAAAGTAAGCTCTTTTTTTTGTGGGCCTTTCTTTCTTGTAATATCAGGGCGGTTCAATCAAACATTTTTTGCATTTTGATATCTCCCAAAAAATATTAATATTATTCAATTCAAAACCCGGACCCATTTGTCTTGTTTCTGTTTTTATTCCCTGTGATTTCTACCAGGAACATCTGTGACAAATTAGAAACTGAAATGAAAGATAGCTGAAAAGTCCATTAGATCTGGTGAGAACTGAAAGAGCAATATAAATGATCTGCGTGACGGCGTCTTCCTGGGTCATGTGGTCAAAGATAAGCCTGACGTGTGTAAGAATGACTGTATGACTGCAATGAAAAGTGACAGTGTGCAAATGCTGTGCTAATTGAAAGACAGAGGGCATAATTAGGCAGCGAGGAGATGGGAGAGATGTGATTTCACTGGAGACGCTCAGCCAGTCAGGTGTTTGTTTGCAGGTAATTAATCTCCTGCCTAATTTCTGTGTGAGAAGGGTACAATATTTAGGGCCTTTCAGAGTTAGAATGATTACTTGTTGATAAGTTAATGAGTCTGGATACTGCGCTGTTTAATTACATAATGAATCAGTTTTATAGGAACGCTGCTTTTGCATTACTGAGCATCACTCATAGAGGAATATTACGGGGTTAGTTCAGTCCACAACATTTGTGGCATAATGCTGATTACCACCAAAAATTAATTTCAGCTTGGCCCTTTTTTTCTTTCTTTGTTTGATTATTTTTCTTAAAAAAAAAAAATCTGCATTACACTGAGGTTACACTTTTTGGTTTATTAGTCCTGATTATTATTTCCATAGTGTTTTTTTGTGTTAAATTAGATTTTCATTTTATTTTTCAAGACATTTTTTTAAAATACTTATTTTCAGTAGTGTTGAGTTGAAAATATTAGATTTTTTTCTCTCACAAATTCACAATTGTTGAATTTATTTTTAACTTTATGTCTTTCTTATTTTAAACCCAGAGTATTAAATAAAATAATATAATATCAGGAATGTAATATTTAGTCAAACAAACATATGGGATGTGGCTGCGGGTGAGGCTTTTACTCAGCAATGACTGCTTCAATGAACCTTATAATCTGCAAAAAAGTAATCAGCACAATAGGCTCTATCATATAATTTTTGATATAATATGATTCATCCAATAAAACTTACACGCAGCCTCTCCAATGCAAAATAACTAAAACTGAATGGATGTCTCTTGTGCCATTTTTATCCTGCTTCATTTTGAAGATGCAATAACATGTATGGTCAGTCTTTGACATCAGCAGCCCGAGTCTTTCTCTGCTTCACTGAGGATGAATGCAGACACATTCCTGCGAGCCTGTAGGCGAGTTGAGCTTCTTCTGAAGTTTATTGTTTACTGTTGGGGTCAAACGTCTCTGAGTCAGTTCAGATTAGACAAGCTTCCAGAGCATCTGTACGAGCACCTCACACACACACACACACACACACACACACACACACACACTGTCAGACTTGGCTCCTTTAATGGCCATCATCAGAATAAATCGAGCTAAAGAGCTGCAGAAAGCTTTCCAGAGCCGTTACATTTGCTGGAGGATCTGTTTAATCTTGTCTGCCGCTTTCATCTGATTTGTCATTTTTGTTCTTAAAATAGCTCTTGATTTTACTGAACAGAAGCATAGCAGTCCAAACCATGAACTGTGTTTGAATTTATAAATGACAGCGCCGGTTTGAGTGGATATTTGAGAGGTCCGGCACTTCAGTGATTTGATAGCACAAAAACAGAAACAAAACAAACATTTGTGTCAAGTTTTTGGCCACATACAGTGATTGCTGGTCAATTTATCACAGTTTTTATCACAACTTCCTGAGTGCATTTTTTTGTCCATTTTCAGGTGGTCAGCAGGATAAACTAATTTTGTTTTGCTGCAGGGTAAAGTTAGGCTTAGAGTGAATTAAATCCTAACCATTTAAGTTTTGCTTTCACTGCACTTTTATTTTATGAAAAAAATGATAAATAAGTGAATAAATAATATTAATAATTTCTAGTTCTTCACTGTTAAATAATAAGGTAATTCATACTTTTTTTCCTTTTTTTTAATGTAGGTGTCAGTCCTCTGTCGTGTGTGTCATGTGTTCCCGCCTCTTGTTTCCATATTTGGTTTGTTTCCTGTCCTTGTCTGATGTGATTATTAGTTAATGCTTGTCCAGCCGTGTTTGTCTAATTATCCATGATTATCCTGTGTATGTATAGTCCTGTCTGTTCAGTGTAATGCCTTCTGGTCTACTCGTTGCCCCCCTGTTTCCTGTCTGTAAGCCTTGCCTTGTCCTGCCATGTCTTGTCCTGCCATGTCTTGTCCTGATGTCTTCAGTAAAGACTGTTATTTTGCGTTACATCCTCGTCTGCGTGTTCCTTGTTCCTCCCTGCTGTGTGCACCGTGACAGTAGGGACATTGTCCCATAAATTATAATGTGATTTATTAATAGTAAAATTTTATTATTTAAAATGCAAAATTCCATAAAATTCAGTAAAAAAAAAAGTTTCATAATATAGATTTTATCAGTAAACTTATCTTATAATTTTTCTTTACAATGAGTAGAATTAGATACATTTGGTACATTGAGTTTCTGTAGAATTGTCATACGTTTTTAATACTAATTCATATATATATATGTATGTATATATACAGTGCCCTCCAAAAGTATTGGAGCAGTAAAGACAAAATTGCTCTGTTGGCTGTGGAGTCAAGACATTTACAAATATGAATAAAAGATAAATATGAGACAAAACTACAGAATGACACATTTCATTATTGGGTGATTCAACACATGTTTTACCAGCTAAGAAGTTCAGCACTTTTAGAGTTCATCCCTCTATCTGATGAGAGCATAAGTATTGGAGCAGTTTCCTCTCAGGTCTTTCTAAGTGATCAGCTGTGTCCTGTTGCATTAATTCTTCACATATTAAAAGCAGGGAATGTGTCGTATCATTTATATCCATTACTTCTGTATTCTGAATCTTGCATTCGATGATGACACACACAAACCAGGATGAAGATGAGGGAGCTGACTTTGAGAGAAAAGCAAGCAATTTGGATGCTAAAAGAAAAGAGGAAGTCAGTTAGAGCTCTAGTAAAAACAAAGGGCATGGAGAAATCAAGAATTTGGAAACCACCAGCAACCAACAACGACCTGATCAGCTGAGAAAACACCAGTAGTTGATGACAGACAAACCATAAAAGCTGTTAAAATGAATACTAAAAGACGTGTCTGTAAAATCACTAACAACTTCCAGAAAGCTGGGGTGATGCTCTGACGATCTACTGTCCTCAGGAGACTTTGACACAGAATTACAGATGCTACACAGAAAGATGCAAACCTCTGACCAGCACCAAAAATAGAAAGGCAAGATTAGAGTTTGCAAAAAAGCACAAAGGTGAGCCAGAAGAGTTTTGGAACTGTGTTTATGGACCGACGAGACAAAGATGAACCTTTATCTAAGTGATGGGAAAGCAAAAATGGGGAGACAAAATGGAACTGCAATGATCCCAAGCATACAGCCTCATCTGTAAAGCATGGTGGAGGTGGTGTCATGGCATGGGCATGCATGGCTGTCTCTGGAACAGGCCCTCTCATCTTTACTGATGACTTAATGTATGATGACAGTAGCAGAATGAATTTGGAAGGGTACAATACCATCTTGCCCACCACAATGCCACCAGAATAATTGGGAAGTGCTTCATATTGCATCAGAATATGACCCAAAACACCTTGCCAGTTCAGTCAAGGAATTTATAAGGGCAAAGAAATAGAAAGTCTTAGATTGAAGTCAGTCTCCAGATTTGAACATGAATTTCAGCAGCTGAAGAGGAGAGTAAAGGCAGAAACTCCCCAAAACAAGCAACAATTGGAATTGGCTGCATTAAAGACTGGGACAAGTATTTCAAAGGATGAGACCAAGAGTCTGGTGATGTCTATGGGTCCCAGACTCACTGCTGTGATTGTGTGCAAGGGATCTGCAACTAAATAATAGCTTTTAATCTTTTATATCTGGCTTATGTTCAACTGTCCCAATACTTATGGACGGCACTGTATATATATATATATATATATATATATACACTTTACTTTTTTTTCTTTTCATTTAATCATATATGGTATTAACAGTTTACTTTTTTTTTTATTATTATTTAAAAGGCAAACTCAGGTATATGAAAAGAAACAAAACAAAAAAACAACATAAATTAATACAAAAACAACAATGGTCTGCATGATTGTACGAGGAGAAAAGAGCAAACAACTGAAGTAGAAACAACAGAATGATCAGTTAGGATCAGGGAGAATTACTTTCCATAAAGGGATGTACAGGCAATTCTATCAGCATTATCACCATTTCTGTCTAAAATGGAAATATTTAAATTTCTTCAAACAGTTATCAAAACACCTTTAGTTTTATTGTCAGTCGCAGCAAAAGAGACCACCTCGTAATATTTATTATTGCATCTATGAACATTCTTCCACAAATGATCTTTCTGGATCAAAGCAATGTCAATCTTTGTTCGTTGCAGTAGTTGTAAAAAACTTGTACGTTTATGGGGGCCTTTAAACCATTGACATTACAACTTATTATATTAATTTCAGTCATTACTGTCAAACAAATAAGTGAACTGAACAAATGAGAGAAAGTTGTACCACTGCAAATTAATTAACTCAAGTCTGCCTTTAAAAACTCATTAACATAAAGAAAACCCACCCCATAAAACGTTTACAGACTGGGGTGAAAACCTCAGGCTGCCACCCTCCCCTGTCTTAATCAGTGACAGTAACATAACAGCCAGTACCATTCTTTAGAACACCGCCATTAGCCCTATTATAAGAGAACAGAATAACTTTGAATTCACACGAGTGATAAAGTGGGGTTAAAAAAAAGAGAGAGTATGTGTACTTTCCATAACGAGGAAACAAACATAAATAATTGTATCATGTACATTGAAAACTGTACATTAGTGATACCAAGTTTCCTTGCTTACATGAAGAACTCTGCCAGTAGCGATTGACACATGAAGATCTATATCAGTAATTCAGAATTCGAATCACTCGGTATTATCAAACCCTTATGCCACGTCCATCCCGGGAGAACGAGGAGCGGGAATGGAGCTCAGGAATTGACGCACTTTGTCCGGTGAGTGCATTACTTTGGTCTCATCGTGTTTCCTGACGATCTTCAGCGTAGCAGGATACTGAAGAAAGGTCTGCAGACCTGCCTCTTTCAATTCCTTCCGTATTGCACTGAAGGAGCTCCACTTCTTTGCCGTCGCGGGATAGAAGTCGGGGAATAAGCTCAACATTGCACCGTCATTCGCTTTCACAGGACCGCGGCGTCTTGCTTCATTAAGGATCAAATTCTTGTCGTTGTAGCGTAACAGTTTGAAGAGAAACACCTGCAGTTTGGAGTGATCCGTTGAAGCTATGGCATAAACTCGATGCGTGCGTTCGATCTCGATATCTCTGCCCGCAAGTGATGGGTTATCCTTCTCGGCCTCTTCAGGTAGTCCCAGCTGGCAGAGATTGCTGTGTCTGCTGTGGTCTTGTAAATCAGTCACCTGCTGCTCGAGGGCATCCAGACGCACAGTGTGTTCGCCGATCACTTTTTTCTGCTCTCTCTGTTCCACAATTAAAAAGTCAACTTTAGAGCATATATTCTGGATTGTAGTCATGTGAGAGACGAATTCGGTGCGCATTGCTGCTAATTCCTCAAATCGCTTTATAGTGATCGCCATATTGTCTTCAATGTCGGCTCGGCCCGCCGCGGCTGCTGGTTTTGTTTTCTTCTTAGTTGGCGAGGATGATGGTGAGAGATAAGCGAGTTTCCGACTGTGTGACATCTCCAGACCAACAACAAATGAAAAAACTAACCCAAACGTCTTTTACTTTACAACAGTAAAAGACGGTAATATATACAGAGCTCAGCTAATGTGCGACTTGGCTCATGAAAGCATCACGTGATACCCACATAATTTCATTACTATTATTTTTATTAATAATTAATATGTATTTTTCATTTCCATTATTAGTATATATTTGTATCTATATTTTTATTACTGGTATTCCATTTTTTTATTTTCCATGTAAATTTTACAGTATGTCATTACTAATATGTATTAATTTGTAAAGTTTGGCTTTGCCTTAAAATTTGGGCATGGATAGTTGTATGGGATGTTATATTTGGCTGTATTTTGTGTTAGGATTTCTCTCAAAAGAGGAAGGAGACAGAAGCTAGAAGCGAGGTCTGTATAGTCAGTACTCTGACCTGGTGTAGGTGTAGCAAAAGCGCACAATATGCTCTCCTTTCTCATATTTGTGTTTTTACCCACTCAAATGTCCCTTTTGAAAATCGGTTTGAAAGCATGCATTGTTTTTCTTATTTTGGGCCGTCTTTGTTGGCTGGCCACGAAGGCCCGAGGCCTTACCGAGATTGCTGGAGAACTCCTCACCCCAGAGAATGACTCAAATCAGATGGTGATGCTGGTGGAGCTGGACTTGCTGTAGCTCGGAGGTGTTCATTCCAGCAGGCTAAGTTGGGCAGACAACCACCATTGTCCTAGTAAATGTTAGATTAATTGAAAAGCAGTTCTTGCTTTGTATAGGTGCCACGCTGAGAGAATTGCACACTATTTATCCAGCTCTCAGTCAAACCTGTTTCTATAAACCATTGTAATGCACATCAAATGACCATGTTTTCTCTTTGATGTCTGCCTTTCAGTAATGAGATCTGTTATTAATGAACTGAACAAAAAATAGTGATTTTATAATGAATTTCACAAATTATTAAAGGAGTAGTTCACTCAAAATTGAAAATGTGCTGAAAATGTGATCATCCCCCGGCCATCCGAGATGTAGATGAGTTTGTTTCTTCATCAGGTTTGTAGAAATGTGTCTCTGCATCAGTGTCTCAGCAATGGATGCTCTGCAGTGAATGGGTGCCGTCAAAATGAGAGTTCAAACAGCTGATAAAAAACATCACAATAATCCACACCACTCCAGTCCATCAGTTAACATCTGGAGAAGACAAAAGCTGAAACAAATCCAGCATTAAGATTTTTTAGCTTCAAACCGTTGCTTATGGAGTCCATAATCCATAATAATGCTTCCTCCAGTGAAAAAGTGTTCTGGTCTGAATCAGGAGAGAAATCTGCACAGATCAAGCAGAGCTTACAAGCCAAAACAGCTCTAAGCAAATATGTGGCTGGATTTTGATGTGAGAGACGACAGGAGATGCACTTTTTCACCGGAGGAAGCGTTATTATGGACTATTTTACCTGGAAGTGACGGTTTAGAGTTTAAAAACATCTGGATGATGGATTTGTTTCAGCTTTTGTTGGCCTGAGGGTTCCTCTGCTAAACGATGACAAATCAGAAAGATCCGGACATAATGTGGCTTATAAAAGCGGTGACAGTCTACTCACCCGTTTTCTGATTTTCTCATTGCGATCAATATCTGAACTTCGCAGTTGAATCTGAGCGACGCCTCAATCAATATCAATTTTCCGTTTATGGAGGCAGAAGCACTGATCAAGACGGATTCAGTGCCGATTTACCTCAGGAGCCTTGTGTTATTCTGCATTTATGCTTGTGTTAGCGTTTGCGCTTTAATTGCATTCATTGCTGGAGATGAATTTTCACGACCTTTCTACTGCATTGACCAAAACAACAAGCCTGAATTTCAAACTAGGCCACCGGATCCACCCCGATTTGCACCAAATGAGCTTTACTTAATATTATTTAAGGGAATATTTGAATCACTTAATGCTTTCACTCTCTATGTGCTTCCAGCAGAGAGGCTGGGGGTGTTTCTCTTGTAAGAGATTTTGCCGCAGGAAGCTCTCTGCCAGCTTAATTATGTGTCGCCCAATTGGATTTGCCGCTTTCCAGCATCCTGCTGAGGCGTCATCCCTGTTACCTTTTGCATTAGCCGCTCGACTCGTGCTACAGCTATGCAAACAATGTGACTGAAAAGCAGAGAGTCCTTCAGACCGAATGATATTAACCTGTGCTTTCATGTTTGACCTTTATAGACATTCACCTGAAGTGTGTGATGTCAAAGCACAACCACACAAACATTAGTCACCGCTGCGTTCGCACAACTTGTTTTTAAAAGGTCAGCCGATGCTGCGTGTGCAGTCGCTAAAACTTTAAATCATTGACGACAATTGCTTGCAGTTTTTCTAGGCCCTAAACTAAAAATAAAAGTGTTGTCTCTGGGAAGAAAAATGAAGATGATGATATGCTTTGGGTTTGAGATGTCTTATTCAGCCTTTGTGTAAAGACACGTTCGCTGGTTTGAGAGATAAAACATGTTGCACATTTCGACTTGGAAAAAGACGGCTCAATCAGAGACGTCCTCCGGTTTACTGTTTATTTTATGAATGTTGTATTGAATGACTGTTCCTTCCCAAACATCTGTGCTCGGATCGTAAATCAATTCACCAGGTACTTTAAATATATAATATGTGGAATAAAAGCAGAAAACAAATAATACAAAAATAAAAATTCTGCTAGGAATTCCTGAGGAAAGGTTTGATTTAAAAATGAATCGCTTTTATAAGCTTTCACATCTGTGTCCTTACTCACCGTCAGAGGTTTATGAAAAATTTAGAAATCAAGCAATAGAAAAGACGGTTTTCATGCTGAAGGTCCTCTTTTCAAATCTCACCTGCTTTGAGTTCAATGTGATACGGGCTTTTGTGAGTTAATACTTTTACAGGATTTTTGCTAATATATATATATATATATTCTGTCACAAGCAGTACCATTTAAGTTTCATTGAGGTATAATATTTGTATAAGTATATTCAGTTTTCATTTTATTTTAAAGTTGACTTTTTTTTTTTTTTTTTTTCTTCAAATGATGTCTATGGTTTACTTTTAGTCCATCATCTTAAAATAAATAAATTATATATGCTGCTGAAATAGCTAGGTGAAATAAAATACGTTTTTAGTATTTTATTTCAAGTAGCATTTATTTATTTATTCATGTCTTTACTTTTTGATAATTATATTAATCCTAGTCACAACCATGATATGCCACTTTTATCACACAAAACTAATTGTAAAAGTTTGTAATTGAAGGTCTTATTGGTAGCTAGCACCCCCCCACCCCCCAAAAAAATTAAATAAAAAGAAGAAAAACAAATGTGGAATTTAGCGCATATATGGTTTGAAGTGAGTTGCTATTTTGTCAGCTCCAAAACAAAAATATAGAGGTAAAACACAGTTTGAAACCACCTTAAAGTTCTGATTCTTTCCTAATAAGTTGAATGCAAATGTTCATTATAAATATCTGACCTGACATTCCACATTATTTCTGTATCTGACATTGAGGAAACACTTTTTTTTGAGACATTGAAGTACAGCAGGAGGATGCAAAAGCGTAAATTAACTTTCATCCAAAATAATCTATATGGTCTACATAAACTTCATAAACTGTAGCTTGTTTTATTCCAAGAATATCTCAAGAATCAGTAAAAGAACAAAATAATTGGGTGTAATCTTTCCCTTCATGCCTCGCTCTTGTTACAAATCAATACTATTACATGCTGATGTCTTGCGGACTAAAATAAGTAAATCCAGCCTCTCGATTTTCTTCCAGGAATCGCTAAAAATGAAACACAATTAACCTGAACAATTTTGGGAACGATAAACATTGAGATGAACTAACCTGCTTCTCTCCACAAAATACATTCCTGTGTTTTATTTATCAGCTGAATTTGGAGGAAGAAAGAGCACGAGTCTAAATTTCAGATGGTTTGTTTGTCTTGCCGATGGTTATTATAGCTAACTAAAACTAGAAAATGCACTAGTTAATGAATACATTTATTTTATTACACATATAAATAAATAAACAATGAAATAAAATGAATAATATATTTAATATATTTTACAAATATGCTATAAAACATTTTTGAAGTGGTAAATAAAACAAGATGTTTTTAATAATAAATTATTTTAATTATTTTATAATCGGTCTACTTTAAAATGTCATGTTTAATTAATTCACCTGCTGTATATATATTTTTTTTAATTTACCTAAATTTAGACAAACTTATAAAATAAAATAAAAAGTCAAAAACATAACAAAACTACTAAAACTTCAAATAAAGCTATAATTAAAACAGAAAATATAAAAGATGAACTGAAAATATTTATAAAAACTAGTCTTTCAGTTACACCAGAACAACACTGGTGTGTAGAGAAATCTAGTAAGCTTCCTTCAGTAAATGTGTCTTGATAAAATATTTACGATGTTTTAGAAGAGGATGAAGGATGTGAGGGCAGAGGACAGGATATTTGGTTTCACAAGGGAAACCGATATTATTGTTGGATATAATTTCACATTCCTGCCAAGGTAATGTCTGGTTTTCTCCATTCTGCCCCGGTATAATGTTTGAAATCAGAGCGAAAGACTGCGTGATTGCGGTCTAAAGTGAAGTAGTGACTTTGTCCTTGACTCTAGTGCACAATGATGGATTTAGTTTTGTTCGGTACAGGATCGTCTAAACGCAGCTGCTGGAGAGCTAGCGGGATGTTTGAGGTTTGAAGTCCTGCCGGTTAAATGGGTCTGTGAACTAATGGTACAGTCAAAGTTAGAAATGTCGTTTATTTTGCTCTGCCGATCCCCAAACATGCTCACAATAGCTCAATGTAATGGGGCATTTAATAAGAGTGTTTTATTACATTCACTAGTGGCTGTTTTTGTGTGAAATAATGATTACGCAGCCGGTGAAGCAGGGCTGGTAAAAAGATAAAGGCCGTACAGAAATAGATAGGCCGCTTGACAGCCTGACCGTCGCCTGACAAACGACAAACCTGGAAATCTGCTGCAGGCTTCAGAAATGAGCAAAAAAGGGGATTGTTAAAAGCAGACGAGCTCATTATTCTTTCTCGCAATCTCACAAGCCTCTTCGACCTCTGTGTTTTTACTTTTTTCACTTGAGTTCTCAGAAAGCGATAGATGAAGATGTACTACTGTATGTGTAGATGTGCTTGTCGCAGCTGGATGGTTTCAACACTGTCTGTTTTCTGAGTGCTAGAGCAGAATTTCAGATGAAGACCAAACCGACCATAATATCCAAATAATCGGTGTTTATTTTCATTGCAGTTTATCCGACTAGTTCATCAGTGGGACTGTTTCTGACAGGGAAAGTGTGTAATGGACGCCTCGCAGATACAAACGGGGTAAATAATGTTTTATGTTTTGATTAAAAGATAGTTAACATTAAATGTCAGCGAAACCCTAAGAATTCACATCATTTTTTTACAACAGTGCTCTCATTATAACGTTATGTATATAACATAGTTATTAATGTTCTGCATTTCTGTTTTGAGCTGCGTGCGCTGAAGTGAAGATGACCAGTAGAATGAAACATATGATAGCAGGTTTTTAATTTAATTAATTAATCTCATACCTAAACTGAACCCTGAAGTCAGCCGCAATGTCTGCAGAAGGAACATCAAAACACAAGCTACTCTATCAGAGAAAAGAGCTTGTGAGTTATTTTGCTCATCAGTAGCTAATGACAGTCATGAGTGTCTGATTGTTAGCTACAGGGAATAGAGGAAAAATAAAAGGAGTGGAACACAACAAAATGAAGATTCATGTTGAACCAACTTGAATCACAAAGACAATATAATAGACTGAACAGAGTAATGCTGTAGAACAAGAAAGCTTAGGATTGCATGCATGCTGCATGGCTCACATTTCAGAACCTGGTGTTTGAATCACGTATTTAAGTAAAAAATATGTTCTCATGTAAGTACACAGTTTTCTGTGTGAATATATTGTAAAATCTAATTCATTTCTGTGATCAAAGCTGAATTTCCAGCATCATTACTCCAGTCTTCAGTGTCACATGATCTAATATGCTGATTTGCAAGAAACATATCTGATTATTATCAATGTTAAAAACAGTTATTATTTTTGTGGAAACCATGATACATTATATTTTTTTCAGAATTCTTTGATAAATAGTAAGTTCAACAGCATTTATTTAAAATGGAAATCTTTTGTAACATAAATGTCTTTACTGTCACTTTTGATCAATTTATTGGGTCCTTTATGGATAAAAGTATTCATTTATCTTTCTCTCTCTTACTTAGCTGAAACTTTTGTGAAACATAGAAAGCAACTATTTGATATATATATATATATATATATATCTCAAAGTAGATATCACTGATGATCACACTTTACACGCAGCCTAAAACTATATATATATATATATATATATATATATATATATATATAACACAGTTGAGGATTTCATTTTGAAGAAGCACCAGGCACTGAATTGACTTCACTCCGGGAGCTCTTGAGTATGTCGTCTGGGTTTCAGATGTAGTAAAGAGCCGTACTGACATGTCTTTCCAATTCTTATGGGATCACTAGGATTGCACAAATGTAGACAAGCTCAGACCTGTGACTGAAAGCTTTATCTGCATATCTGTCATAAGATTTACATATTACACTGGATTCGACGTCTCAACCCTTATCTAAATGGGCATCCCATGCTGTGAGCTTTAGATTGGCTTCGGTGAGGCGTAAATTGATTTTTATGTCCATATCAAACATGTTTATTTGTGCCGGTGCACGCGGTACCTCTCAGGACCTTCACCAGATTTAACAACATGTTTCATGTGCAATAGTTCAAACTATTCCCAGCCTACATCGCTGCAGTTTCTCTGGAGGATCTGTTGTTGTGTTTATGTGAAGGCAAACACAGCCTCAGCTGACAGTGTGTGACAGATGCCCTATTCACCTCACCGTTTGACAGAATCAAACTGAGGGACTATCCATCAGATTGGCATTTCTGCTTATAATAAGAAACACACAACTTGTTATTCCAGTCCACGAGATGCACAATGACACAAATATGTCCAAAGCGAAGGTGATCTGCTTAATGTCACATCCTGTTTCAATATAACATCTCTAGAGGTCAACAGATTGATCAGTTTTACCGATTAATCGGCACCGATAGTTGATTGCTGGAACAGTTGGTTATTGGCAAAATTGCATGCCGATAGTCAGTGTTGGGGGTTACGCAGTACAAGTTCAAGTTTACGCATTACTAAAGGCCTAGGGGTTGTCTCAAGTGGTGTTCAATACAATTATGTAATACAGTATTTCTGTATACTGACAGTAAGATGAATGAGATATAGCTATCAGCACAGTCTTTCAGCCATTATGAAAGTGCAGCAAAATTGGACTAGAACTTGTTGTTTAAAAGTGATTTTTCATTTATTACATTTAGGACTGTCACAATGATGCAATTTTGCCTGGTATTAGGATGTCATAAAAAAAATGACATGCAATATAATCTATTTTATTACATTATATTATACTTTTAGGTCTTTAGACTTTTATATAATAAACTATTATAATCTAATATAATTAGACTGTACTGGCTGTATTAGACTATTATTAGACTTTAAGTTTCCATTCACACAGTTCAGTCCATCTGACTATTACATTATAATAATGTAACATTGAAAATGTAGTGAATGTGAATTATTATGTAATGTTAATATATTTCTGTCCTAATTTCTTCACTTTCAAGTGGCATTTGAAGACTGTCCAGTTAAACCCTCGAGTCTTTATTTTGCATAATGGGAGACATTTAAATTGAGAGTTTTGTTTAATATGCTCCTCTTTCCAAATCCCAAAGAAGTGTTTTCATCTCCTCGGTGTCGTTCCATTTTAATTAGATTTTTATGGCAACTTTCAATGTCCAAAAATATGTGGAATTGCGCAAATGTGAAAATGCACTTTATGAGCGAGATTTCAATGCAAAGTGCATTTAAAGCACCTCTTGAGATTGCCTTGAGCGCTTTACTAACTCCAGACTTTATTCACTTTAGATTCTGTACATTTTGGAGGGTAATACGTGATTTGAATTTAAAGCACAATGAACATCACAAATACACGTTTTAGATCAGGAACGCAGGCAGAAAGAGTCGAGTGATGTGGAAAGTTGTTTTCTCTACTAATCTCGGGTCAGCCTGCAGACAAAGGGCAAGAAATTAGTTTTATAGTTCTCAGAGGGAAGAGCGGCTTCAAAGGGTGAAGTGGTGTTGGGTTTGACGGTGTAGGCTGTTCTTGGGAGAAACCTAAAAGATTATTTCATGGGAAGCTTTTCTGCTTTGGGTTTGAGTGGCCCGAGTTTCCCTTCAACCAGCAAACCCCTGATTCAGCTCACCTATATAACGATCACCAGCAGTTTCTACAGCTTCAGCTGGTCTGCAACTCTCATCTGGAGGGAAAAAACAAACAAACAAGTTTAAACTTCAAAATCAGCAGTTTGCAGAGTAATTCCTCCGAATAAAACTACTTTAAACGCTTTCATCATGGCAGCACTCTGCTCAAATGTTATTGTCGTACAAGTGTTGCAAACAAAATTGCTGTCATACTGTAATTATGTTACTGCATCAAACAAACATACTCTCCTCCCTGAAAAGAATGAATCACAGCACTTTCTAGCCTGAGGCTGGGCGTTTTTAGAACGACACGAGGTAAAATGATAAGGGGGAGGCAATGGCGCTCACTGCAGCCTGGCGTTGCGGTTTTGTCCTCTCGTGTTGATTGTCCCTGAAGGATCCTGCATGCATTTTGATGATTGCTTTATTCAGCATATGGCTCTTTCTCTATCTAGGCTTTGATCTGACCTCCTTTTCTCCTTCCCTTGGTTCCTCAAAGAGCTGTTTCTGAATCTCTGCTCTCCTCGTGAGCATAAGGAACGCTATAGTTTGCTGGAGAACAGCGAGTTCCCTCGGTCCCAATGCTCTCACATCAGACTCCGCGGACTACCATCAAAGGCTTGGGATGAATAATCAGAGAAAGTTACAGTGGAGAGGTGCATTCAAGGTTCGCAAAGTCAGTTTTCTGTTTTGTAGAATAAAGGCGAGACGAGGACATTTAACTTTTATCTGCGAGCTAATATGGCATCTGCAGGGTTGCATATGACTGCTTCTCACTTAAATCAGCCGTATGGGAATCAAGAATGACTCAACATAGTACTACTTCCAAATATTCACTTATACACTGAAAAAATGAAATCACTCAATTGCTAGCAATTCACAAATAATCACAAGAAAATGGCAAGTAACATTGAATTAAATGTGACATTTTGAAAAAAACAAACCAAAAAAAGTTTTTTTTTTAAATTATTAAAATGTGATACTAATAATTTTGTTTTTTAGTTTTTTTTCTTCATTTATAACAGATTAAAATCTCATATAGTTTGTTTCTGAATAAAATAATTATCAGATTGAGACAAACTGATTTAGTGTAACTATAGCAAAAGATTTCATATAAAAATGAATAAATAAATAGTTTTTTGTATTTCTATCTTTCTAATCATAATGCATTGTTGTACCAAAGTTTACTTAAATCCTTAAAGTCCTTTTAATCCTTTGAGAAAACTAAATTGTACTTATTATTAAAAAAATATATATAAAATGGCATAGTAAAAAAAAAAAAAAAAAAAAAATGTATACACACATGCATAAGTAAACGGTCATTTTTAAAAAAGCCATTACAGATTTCTGATCATAATGCATATTTGTACCAAAATTTACTTAAATCCTTTCTTAAAAGACAATGATAAAAATAATTTACACTTAGGTTTGGTCCTGAATAAAATAATTCAGTTTGAGATACATTGATTTAGTGTAACTATTTTAAATAATAATAATAATAATAATCAATCAATCAATCAAATCAATTTTGGTTTGCATAGCATAATGGCCATAATGCATCTTAATAATTTATATTAAAGGAAAATAAGACAATTAAACTAATGCAATTATTTTCACAAAACATCAGCAGTAACTCAACACTTAGTGTGATTACTTTCTTCCAAACAAAATATTGTTTAACATAATGCATTTATTAACATAAAAACTTGTTTACGCTTCAATCAGTGAACAGATTTAAAAAAAAAAAAAAAAAAAAAAAATTCTCTCTCACTATAAATCACGCCTAAAGTTTGCACCTTTGGAGGTGATTTGTGTATTTTTTGTTCAAATACTGTCTTCTGTCCCAGATTAATATGCAGTGACAACTTTCTGAAAAGTGTAAACAGAAATGGCTTGAAATGGCCAGCGGTGTGAGTTTGTGGCGGGGATTTCTGTTCCTTTGACCAATGGCAGAGTGTTCTGGAAACCTGTATGTTTTTACTGATGCTCATGGAGCAGAAATTATACTCTTCACCTTAAAAATGACCCACCAGGGAAATTTAAGAAATTAACCTCAAGATTGATGCCTGTTTTTGATCATTTACTTTGGAGCCGCAGTCTAATAAAAGCAATACAACATGTTGGCATGCTTGTTGAGGTGTGGGAGCGACCCGGCAGGAGGAAAGAAATAATACTGATGGTTTTCCAAGAACACGTTTATCAGATGCTGAGCTGGCCAAAACAAGACAGTCAGGAAGTGTTTATTCTCTCGCTCTGCCGGCTGAGACAGCTCCTTATTGCTCTTCATCAGACGAGAAAGAGCAGAAAAAATCTCAGCGCTGACAAGGTCACAAACACGGACAGAGAAATTAGTATAAGGTACATTTCCACCATGCATCTGAGCAGTGGAGGAGCTGGAGAGCCGTGATATCCTGTTTATCTCCGGTTCAACGTTTTCATGAACTCTATAGGAACAAAGTGACTTCAGTCCTGTCACAGTCACTTATAATTTCTCCGTGTTTCTCTCAGTCGCAACAATTACAGGTCAGCGCCAGCGGAGATCAGGAGCATCGCATTTTACTGCTCCACCTCTCCATCTACTTCCTGTCATTAACACTCTACAGCTGCAAAGATTCATGGGAAATGTAGTTTTTTTTTCCTCGTTTGCGATACATTTAATATTATGCTAACAAATTATACATATCTAACAAATATATATATATATATATATATATATATATATATATATATATATATATATATATATATATATATATATATATATATATATATATATATATATATATTATGCCATTCATAAGTTTGGGGCCAGTTTTATTTTATTTTTTTTAAGAAATTAATACTTTATTTCTCAAATATGCATTAAATTAATCAAAAGTGACAGTAAAAACATTTATAATTGTACAAGTAAATGCTTTTCTTTTCGATTTCTATTCATCTGTGAATCCTGAAAAATAAAATGTATCAGTTTCCACAAAAAAAAAAACTGTTTTCAACATTGATAATAATCATAAATGTTTGTTGAGCAGTAAATCAGTATATTATTATGATTTCTGAAGATCATGTGACACTGAAGACTGGAGTAATGATGCTGAAAATACAGATTTGATCACAGAAATCAAATATTTTTTAACAATGTATTCAGATAGAGAACAGATATGTAATAATATTTCACAATTTTACTGAATTTTTGATCAAATAAATGCAGCTTTGGTATCCATCCATCCAAAAATAAAATGGACATATTTTTTTTTCTACTTAAAAGTTGTATTATTTTATCTTTGTAGCAGGTGCTTCCTAAGTAGTCCCTGTGTATGTCACCACAGCTTCGGTTAACATGGGTATATTTTCCAGTGTGAATTATGCTTATCTTCATATAAATTGTTTCCCACTGAAGCGTATTGTGTATCTGACCTGCTGATTGAGGGAAATGACTGGATCCTCAGTATATACTGCAACAGGCTCATGCTTTGCAAGTCTGCTGGATCTAGTTCTTGCAGTTACTGTTCGTGTGCTGGAATTTCGATAGTTTTTTGTTGCTGTTTTTGCCATTTAAACTGGACCAGATGTGGGGAACATAACAGATACATAGACAAAGCAGCATGTGGCACAAATCACTTGTATTCATTATGTGAATGATTCAGAAGAACAAAAAATAAAAATAAAAAAATGGGACTGCAAGTGAAAAGCAACCAATAGGAACTGCATCAAAGCCACTGAGCGAGTCAAACGTGTGGGCGAAATCGTTCTTTCTTCTGGTGATAAGCACATGCTGTGTATGTGCTCTAAAACATTCAGCACAGGAAATACACAAATCATGTCGCAGAACTGAAATATGCATAAACACTGCCTTTACAAATGGATTTCTAAAACCATCAGAATGTGGCAGATTTTAGTTTTGTGAAACCGCAGCTCTATTATAAGTTATATTTGAAACTAGGATCACAAATGTGCAAATACGAAGAACGCAGAAGTGTCTGCAGCCTGTAGACTCACGGGTTCAGTGCTGCGGTAATGACGGCTGTTGTCATTTCATCTGCAGGCCACACATGAAAAAATGGCCTTGTCTGTTTCTCTCTCAGTCTTCAGATCTAATGTTCTGCTTCATATGCGGTTAAATCAGCGGATATGGGATTAATCAGCAAATGCTTCTGAAAGAAAGAGCAAAGAAAGAAAGTAGGGCTGTGACAGCTAGTTAATACAGCTGATTATCGGTAATGAGAATACTGTAGTTGACAAAAGTTCATTATCAGTTACAATGTAAAAAAATAAATAAAAGGTTGAGCTTAAACTTAAAATTTTAAGGCAACAAACTTCAGCAGATTTTTGAGTTTTCTCAACTTGTTGTTTTAAGTTTATTCAACAAAAAGTTGAGAATCTCCTACAAAAATAAGTTGGGAGAACTCCAATCTGATGAAGCTGGTTGCTTTAAAATTTTAAGTTGGCTCAACCTTTTTTTTTTTTTTTACAGTGTATTTGGTTTTCTCTGCACTCTGTACAGATAATTATGGAGGAAAAGTTTACTGAATACAATATTTTTCTTGCAATTCTGAGAAAAATATGAATTGTAAGATAAAAACTCAGAATTCCTTTTCTTGCAATTCGAACTTTTTATATTTGTTTTTTTTTCTCTCTTCCAGCACAGAATGAGACTAGAAAAGGTCATTCTGATTTAATCGTTTAAATCTTGCCATTTAGATTTTTTTTTTCTCAGAAGACATAATTTATATATTTTTTATATATTATTATATTATTTATTATTTCTGTGAAATTTTTGTCTCTGCCGCATAAATAAATACAAATGTTAATTGCACATTTTTATCTCGTAATTCTGACTTCTTTCTTTGAATTATGAATTTCATCTCACAATTCAGTGTTTTGTTGTTATTGTTTTTTTACAGCAGAATATATTTGACTTTTTCTCTCAGAATTCTGACTTTTTTTTTTACTCCCAATTATATTCAGTAATTCCTCTCAGAATTGTGGATTTATAGTGTTTATGCAGGTCTTAAAAGATCTCTATTCACCCTTCCACAAATTAAGGCCTTAAAAGGTTTCAAAACGGAGCAAAAATTCTTAAATTTATAAAGAAATGGCATTAAATGTAAAAATAAAATCAATAAACAGAATAAAAAATCCTTCCTCAGCATTTTTGTCTTGTTGTCCAATAATGCCATCTTCTGAGAAATGTAATAAAAATAAGTGAATTTATGCTTAAAACAAGAACAAATACACTGAAAAAAAAAATTATACATTTTTTTTTTAAGGTAAGTGGTTGCAGACAATTTATTAAATAAAATGTATTAAATAAAAAACGATGTTGAAAGTTAGTCAACTGAATTTGTTTATTTAAATGTAGCTAAAATAAATTGATTGCAACCACTTACCTTAAAAATGTTTAGTAAACTCAATCTTTTTTTTTTTTCAAAATCTTTTTTTTTTCTATTATTATTATTATTTTGATGCCATTGGTTCATATTTGTTCTTGTTTTGATCATAAACTCACTTCATTTTGCTGCATTTCTTACATTTATTCATTACATTTTCTTTACTTGGTTGTATAAGGTCTTAAAATGTTAAATTCATGTTCACAAAACCTGCAGAAACCCAGAGTTTATGTCAGTTTGAGTTTTTTTCTCACAATTCTGAATTGCAAGAAAAACGTCTAAATTGTGAGATAAAATGTTGCCTTTATTATTTTATTTTATTTATTTATTTATTTAAGGTTGAAACCTCCTTATAGAATAGTCAGCGATGCAGCTTTGAAATGTTTCAGGAGCAGTAAACAGTAGTAATTATTATTATTATTTTTTTTGACAACAACAGATTTGATAAATGGTTACAGAGAGCTGCAGCAGAAACAAAAATCTAAAATGCAATTTGTTCACATCCAGGCAGCACTTTGTGCTAAACGCTTCAGAGAAGGTGATGAGCGTATACAGTAGTTTCATGCCACACGTTTTGACTGCTTGATTGTGTTGCGCTGCGCGGCTGAGAGTTTTGTAACTTACATTTTACTTCTATAGCCGTACTGCGAGCATTTCCATTTTGCAAGACATGCTTGCACACAACGAGCTACTGATTAAACATGGCTGCTGTTGTTCAACTTCAAGCACGTCGTAGAGTGTGAGTGTGTACATGCCAGTCAAAGCAAGCAACACGGAGAAATGGAGCACAACCATTTTCATCACAACTACATACTGGTTTTATGACGTACATTTCAGGCTAATCTGTCTTTCAGGTCTTAGCTATTTTGGTTTTATCTGGTTTTAAATCGGTCCCCCAGCCAGACCAGATGAAACCAATCAACAGACCAACCTGAGAGACCAGTGAAGTCCAGCTAATCAGTGCACACTGGTTTAAGATGCCTTTTGAGCAAGAAAATCCATTCGGAGTGGATTTTCTGATCAAAGAAATAATCATCATATATATTTGGGGTTGTTACGATTGTTTAATGTCTCTTCTGCTCACCAAGGCTACATTTATTTGATTAAACACACACACACACACACACACACACACACACACCACACACACACGTTTGTTTTTGTGAAAAGTGGGGACATCCCATAGGCATACTGGTTTTTATACTGAACAAACTGTATGTGCCAGAGGGGTGTCCAGGGTGCCACCCCAAAAATGAATATGCTACGATTTAATTTTCTTTGTTTGGTCGCACTGAAATAAGCATTTATTTTAGCCTCGAACTCAAGGATGTGATGTGTTTGGTGTCCCGCATCGCGCTTCAGCCTCTCACGCCACACGTGTATTTACGAGTGAAACACATCGCAGAGCAGAGAGGACATAGACAATGAGCTGACGGACACGACAGAACAGATCACTTATAATAACATGAAACAAAGTCTCAGCATTCAAATTCTGTTTTATTAAGAATTTCAAACGATAAAAACAGTTTAGGGCTGTTTAGTGGCTGGCGTGACGGATTCTTATTAACATGAAGTAAACATTGAATGAACCATGTTGAAAGATACACTGTAACTTACTGAAAGTATAGTGTCTCATGTGATCACTCAACGAGTGTTTCAACTGCAGAAAGACAGCAGCTAGAAAACATTGTCACATAACAACAGAAAATACACCCAGTGTCCATAATTTTGAGAGAGAATTTTGCAAAAATTACAATTAAATATTTGCTTATAATTGCTCTTTTTTATTATAATTAATAACAATTAATTGATATAATGTTATTATAAAAATTGTGTAATATGAACTTGTATACAAACCAATTGTTACTTTAACCTTAACAATAGTATTATAAGAAATAATAGTATTATAGAAATAATACTTTTATTTAGCAAGGATTTAAATCGATCAAAAGTGTTGATAAAGATATTTATAATGTTACAAACTATTTATATTTCAGATAAAGGCTGTTCTTCTGAACTTTCCATTCATCATAGAAACCTGAACACAATTATACTCTACTGTTTTCAACTTAATAATAATAATAATAATAAACGTTTTTTTGAGCTAAAAATTCAGCTTTGAAATCACAGGAATAAATTACATTTTAAAATATATTCAAATAGAAAGCAGTTATTTAAAATAGTAAAAATATTTCACAATATTACTGCTTTTGCTGTATTTTGGATCAAATAAATGCAGGCTTGGTGAGCAGAAGAGTATTAAAAAGCATTGCAATTCTTACTGGTAGTGTTAATCACAGGTTTGTTAATTATTCATGAATAATTCTCACTCCAGGCTGCTCCAGCCACTGGTTAATGAGGTGATAGAATTATGATAAATAAGTTTCTATAGACTGACATTTGAAGTTACGGTAGGAATGTATAGATAATGTGTGGTAATGTGAAGTAATCAGCAATTCTAGGATTTATTCATGCTTTTTTATGCCAGGTTGGAGTTATAGAGTGATTTTCTGTCATGCATGGACCCCCTGAATTAGCCTTGACCACCCCCTGGCCACCCCATGTATAAACCTCTAGCTCTGCCACTGCCTACACCTACCCTACACCTAAACGTAACCCTCACAGGAGACTGCTCATTTCTATGTTCCCCCCAAAAAAACTCACTCTGCATGATTTATAAGTGTTTTGAAAAGTGGAGACTTGGGGCAATGTCCTCATCAATCACGTTCTCCTCGTAATACCTGTCATACCTGTGTTATTATACAAATTTATGTCCTCATTTGTCAAAATTATTACAATCTTAAATATCTGTTTTCTGTGTGAATATGTGTTAAACTGTAATTTATTTCTGTGATCTGCAGCTGTATTTTCAGCATCATTGCTCCAGTCTTCAGTGTCACGTGATCTTCAGAAATCATTCTAATATACTGATTTACTGCTCAACAAACATTTCTGATTATTATCAATGTTGAACACAGTTGTGCTGCACAATATTTTTGTGGAAACCATGATGCATTTTACTTTTCAGGATTCACAGATGAATAGAGAGTTCAAAAGTAAAAGTATTTATTTTTATAACATTATAATGCATCCTTACTGAATAATCCCAAATATATATTATATATATATATATATATATATATATATATATATATATATATATATATATATATATATATATATATATATATATATATATATATATATATATATATATATATATATATATATATATATATATATATATATATATATATATATATATATATTATATATATATATATATATATTATATATATATATATTATATATATATATATTTATTATATATATATATATATATATATATATATATATATATATATATTTATTATATATATATATATATATATATATATATATATATATATATATATATATATATATATATATATTATATATATATATTATATATATTATATATATATATATATATATATATATATATATATATATATATATATATATATATATATATATATATATATAATAAAATGCAGGTATCCATGCACTCGCCATTAAAATAAATAACCTATACTAGTAGTAATAAAATAAATTACAAGTCGTTTTCCTCCCTCCGTTAGTGTGCAGTCTTTTTCTAATTATTCTCACAACAGGGCAGGTCAGAAAATCTGTTCAGATCAAAACGGGTCACAGGAAGGTTTTGTGCCCGTTTAATTCATCCTAATGCAATTGTGTCCAGGCTTTTTGATTACATGCTGTGGGGAGGCAATTAGATCCAGAGCACAAATCATTTGTTTAACTTAGGCTGTCTGTTTGACTCGCTCTCTGCTTTGTGTCCAAATAAGTCTGAGTGTGAGGGCCACTGCCTGCAACCAAGATGAACTCCGGACAGCCTCGCACTCAATTACACTAAATTACAACACATTAGCATCAGTCAAAGATCCACATTACAGCCGTGTGTGCGCGAGAGGAGGCGTTCACGCATGCACACGTCCATATCACTCATGCATATTGATGTGAGATGCATGCTTTAACTGTTTATGCGTCTGCATTAATGTGTTTTCTCAATGCTGCATTTATGTGCTTTTTTGCGCATGAGAGATTCAGTGTGGGCGAATCGAGGGAAGGGCAGAGCATAGCATGGCTAACACGTCTATTTAAAGACCATATTCAGTATCATGCAGAGTTACAAATTAAATATAAGCCTTTTATCTGATAAGTCTCTGTGGGGTTTAAAGATTGTGTGCTGTCAAAGCAGAGCCGATAATCAGTTAATAGCAGAACAAGCAGGCAAAGTACATCGACACGTTAAAGAGGTTATGCGTGTTAACATGCTTGCTTTTTTGAGTCGATATATTCCAGCGATAATGACTCAACGTATAGACTGTATACTGTCACTTTTACTCATCCTGCTCTGGAGTTAATTACCCAGATAACGATAAAATCATTGGTGCGTAACCGCACGGCACACAACAAACGCTCAGGCTGCTGTCAGTTACAAACCTCATTATTTTAAGCAGCAGGACATATTTAATAATTAGTCACACAATCCTTAACCGGCAAAGTTCAATGACCTTGGCATCGAAGGGAAATACAGTATAGTAATGACATTTTTAACCCCGATTGCTACTTAGAAAGTTAATTATAAATTAATACGTAGTCTTTATTCAACATAAACAGAAATCAAACATTAAAGCAGGATTAAACAGAGATTGTGTCCTTGTTTGGCAGTTTAATTAGGTTACTTTTATTATGTTTATTCCTGTTGAAATTGCCTGTTACAGTACTTGATTATATTCATATCAGTATTTGTTTACTACCAGTGTTATTTCAGTACCATTTATATATTTTAATTTGATTTATTATAGTATTTTAATAAACATTTTGAATTACCATGATATATATTTAGAATTTTACCTAATAAAACATTTTATTTCAAGTTAATTTTAGTGCATTAACTAATAATGAGACTAAGAAGAAAAATAAATTATTTTATTTTATTTCAGATTTTATTTCAATTAACATTTTTTAATAGTTTCAGTTAACAATAATAACCGTTTACTACCTTTTGCTCAATTAATCAAGTTAAACAATACACTGCAGACATAATTATATTTTAAAAATCCATGTTTTGCACAGTTCTTCATTATTTATTTATTACATATTAAGAAAAATAATAAACACTTCAAGTTAAAATACATATTAAATCAAATAATTCTAATAATTTCACTGAATTACATGACACTTAACACAGTTGTTAATGGAAGGCAGAGTAATATTTGGTAGAGATCATGAAACTCACGCAGGAATGTTTCATCCACAGCTGCTCAGCAGGCTTGATGCTTTCAGATAAACAAATAATGAGCATCTCTCTCCATCGTGACTCAAAAACGTATTTAATTAAGCGATGAAACAGCAGCAGCTTTGAATTATTGAGCTCCAGCTAAACCCGGACTGGACTAGTTTTTGAAGTAGTTAGCAGGAGGTTTACATGAATTCCTCTCCCATTCGTTACCAGCTCCTCGTCAGTCTGTGGTGATGGTGACATCAAGATGTCCCACTGGTGTTGTTGTGGAAAAGAGAGAAATTGCATTTATTGATGCTGTTTGAGTTGTAAAGGATCTGTATAGACTGTATAGTGAAAATCTACTTTTTATTTTCTTTTTAATATCAATGTTGAATTGATACGTTTTAGAATGTTTTGCAGTTCTTCGTATTTCTTAGAATTGCAGTATTGAAACTATATTTTAGTTTTTGCTTTGTCCCTGTTTTGCTTTCATGAAAATGATCCAAACAGGCATTGTGTGCTTCATTGGGAGAAAGAAAGGAGTCCCAAATTAATTTAATGGTGCAATTCGCTTGTTTTATTTATTATTTATTCATCTTGTATTATTGTATTTTATGATTGTTGAGAAGAAAGGACTTACATCTGATTAGTGAACTAGCAATAATGCATAATAATTATGATCATCCTGAGTAATAATTAATATTTAATACTGTACTCTCTAAAAATTATTTGAAATTGTAAATAATAAAGATCATTAGAGTACTTTTTAAAAGTCTACTTCCAGTTGTCATGTTTAAATCATTGTGTTGCTTTCTGTTTCTTTGTAATTGTTTGTGGAATTTACTAGCAATTTCAGTTGTTTATATACAATTTTTTGGTTTATTATTATTATTACTATTATTATTGAATAACGTATATATTTGTATTATTATTTTTTAAATTCTTAACATATTTTTACCTAATTAGATTTATTTGTGTATATTTTTCAAGAACCCCCAATTTTTTTTTGCACGTCCCAAAAAAAAAAAAAAAAAAACTCAAAATGAGTGTAAAATACTTGTAAATATTAACACGGAAAATTCCATCATGTTGACACAGTTCTATGGGCCATATTTGAACAAACTTTAAAATGAAAATTATTTTTGAAGTTGTGAATAAAACAAAGATTTTACAAGAAAATAAAGTAATTAAAATTTGCATTATTATTATTATTATTTTATTTTTTTACCCAGTGCGTTACTTGCCATTTCTTCATAATTAATTGTGAAAATAGTTTTTCCATCATTTTATTTATTTTATTTTTTCACGCTATTCCTCCCTGCTCATTTTATTTTCAAACTACTCAAACCCCAAAAGTTTTGCTCCAAAGTGTCTCTGGTTGTTCCTCAAATACACCTGAATCAGCTCATCAGAGTCCTGGGGAACATCTGTTTAATAAAATCAAGTCTGGATTTGGCAACCTTCACGTAAGAGACAAATTATTCTAAGAGAGCTGTAAAGTCAACAATAAAGCAATCCCTTGTAAAGGAAACTAAAATCAGTATAATACCTCCTTAAAAAGATGAATATGCATGCAAACATGTGCAAAGGTCCACATACAGATGTGCTCCGTTTGAGCTTATTTCCAGTCATCTCCTGTTTTAAGAGAAAGCATCTGTCCATCAGTGTGTGTCTGACACCTGTTCATCCTGTGCACCTGCACATGCTCAGTCAACATCTGGCTCAGGTGTGCTCCATTGATGGGAACTGACACCTGTCAGCGTCTGATCACCGTGAACCTATTAGACGTGATGCAGATATGAGCTCCTCGTGCGGCCGCTGCTTTACCATGCACCTTTAACTCCGCTGGAAACCATACATGAACTTTCCTTTGCAGCTCCGTATCCAGACGGGTCCGTTTGGTGATCAGAGCAGGTGGCCGCTGCTGGTTGAGTTCTGAAACTGCCAGCACGTTTGCAAGTGTAAATAAATATGCATACTTGCTTGAAACATGTATTCTAGACAGTCATTTTGCAAAACAATAGTGGCACCTTCTTTGTGTGCTTAATTGTATGAAATGTGCACTTGTAATGTACATATATACATTTATTTATAAAGATGTGCTTAAGAAGTCTTAAGTGGGTCAAAAGTACTAATTGCATTTAATACAAATTTAAACTCCAATACATTCTCATTTAATTGCACTTAACTAAACACATTACATTTAGTCCACACTTGAGTATATTCTTCAAACGTATATTTCTGTAATAAGTATTATTTTTAGAAGTTTGCTAATACGTCTGTTTTACAAGGGCTTAAAGGGAGTCATTAGGTGAAGGTTTGCACATTTAGTTTGCAATATAAAGGAAGTTTCTCAGTGAGCTGAAATACTTGCAAATCCATTTACTCAGGTCTTAAGTTCTGTATGCTGCTTTATACATAAAAGACACAAGCTCTGTGAGCACAGAAATAATTACTGTCATCTAACAACCGCTTATAGCACAGTGCTTTACAATGGTGATGACCTAATGTATATCTGTTAAGCATATAACCATCATCGCAAACCCACTGAAGCATGAACAGACCATGTATAATGTCAGCCTAAAAGATGTCCTAGTCATAATTGCCTTAGTATATTAGTATAGTTTTTTTAATGAGCCTTTCTCACTGTGTCTACACTGATGCAACATCCAGTGTAGACAGCATCACTGATTATAATGGGTTCTATGGTATTTTGTTGCATCAAATTTTTGTATTTTGTATTTTATTTTAGTTACTTCTACTGTATTTATTCATTTAATTTTAGCATTTTTTTTTACATTTTAAACATGTTAATGTAGATACATTTTTATTTTCCAAATGTTTTATAAATACATTTGGCATGTAATAAGTATTTTTATTTATTGTAGTATATGCATATGTATTTGTTTTACACAATAATTTGAGTTATATTGTGTTTTGAGCATCAATTTGGGATACATTTCAAATATATTTCAGAATATACAACAAAATGTCCAAAAACCTATTTACATAAATATATTTTTGAATAATTAAACTGTATTTTGGCCATATATTTAGGCAACAATTTAAGCATATTTCAAAATATACAACAAATGTCCAAAATATATTTCCATAAAAATAATTTTAATAATTTTAGTTATACTGTATTTTCAATCTAAATATCTTTTCATTTGACAAAAATATATATTTTCAAAAATACGTCGCATTTCACCAAATTTTATTTTAAAAGTTGAAAATGTATTTTTGTCCCCTCTAAGATATTTTTTTGTCACTTGAGGGTTTAAATTATTTCAGTAAGAAAAAATAAAATAAAATCTCATTCCATGCTGTTTTGCATATATTTAGCATATATTCATTATATACAATAATTTTTCAGTGGTGAATGTACAAGTGTCAATGATAAGTCTCAAGCAGAACATATCTCACGTTGTGTTTGAGTTACAGCTCACAGCCACCGTTAGGCTTTCAATCTATGCTTTACATCTAAGATGTGTTTGCAGCCAGAAAATGTCAGCAGCTCAAGAGTTAAAAAATACACAACACATCAAGCCAAGCCTTTTGATTTGAATGAACACATATCTAAAGAGCTTACATAACCTGTCTTTTCCTGTTCCCCAAGATGTTTGCCGTGCTAGCCGAGCGATTGTGCTTCCTGACGTGATTTTTGATGCCCTTGCCAACACATTCGGAATAATTGCCCATGAATCAACTCCCATCTGTCCAATTTGGTCTCTGTGGCTCGGGCCTTGTCGTCAGGCCCGTCCGTCGGTCATTGAGATGCTGAGGGATTCAGCAAGGCAGATGAACAAATGAGAGGATTGTTCACTCCAAAAGCAGTGTCATTATATATTCTCTCCTATTGCGTCCGAGTTCATTTGCATGACCCAGAATATTCAGAGGAAATGATGAACATTATCCTGTCCGAACAATGACACAGCTAGCATGCGCGGCAGGAGTCGTCGTGCAGGAGACCTTTATCAGACTCATATTATATGATTAGAGGCTTGGATAAGTCTTAACAGGAATCCACCTTATAATCTAGTACCATTAGAAACTCATTAACAGAACTCTGTCTGTCATTGTAATACCCTAAAAGGCTTCTCTCTGGGAAAGGGAGGAGGTGCTTGCTAAATGTCACCGATGATTGATGAGCAACAAGATGATATTAAACGACGGAGCATCTATCATGCATTCCTGAAGCATTAGCCGCGACTTCTCCTGTCTTTTTTTACTTTGTTTTGAGACGCTTGGGATATAATCAGTACGGAGGACTTGTGGTCCGACAGATTTTGAACCGGAGGGGAGTCTGTCTAAGTGGAGAGATGACTAGCATTTGCTAGTTATTTGCATACCATTATGTTTTGTTATCTCCTGTGGGAATGCTAAACCTTTTTGCGTTATGGTTGTGGAATTCACAATAGGCTGTATAGAACTGTATCATTTGATGAAGTCTTTAAAAGCCGATGAACGCAGGTAAAATACGACACTGTTTTGATCAAAGTGGTTTTGATTGCTTTGTATTCGGAGTGTTTTATTTATGTATTTTCTTCCTAATTCTCTGTTCTTGTGTTTTCTTCTGCACATCCACCGAGGGTCTCATTTCCATACTTTGGTGCTGCAGTCATTTGCTTGAGAGTGAATTAGAGCTCAGTTTCTCTCAGCGCCGCTGATTGTGCTGCAGGCTTGGCACATTGGGGATTCTGGTTACATACAGCAAATTATACGAATATTGTACAGCAGTCAGTGTAACCAGGTTAAATAAAAGTTTATTGATGCACAGTAAATAGGGCTGGGCGCTGTGTTGAATTACAGTTTGGATTTGTTGAGTGCCGTTCCAATTTCAACTTCATTTTCATAAATTAAACGAACTTAAGTCAGTTTAATTTAAATGAACTAAAATATATATATTTGAAATGACTTGAACATTTAATTATACTTAAAAATGTTTGGCAGCAAACAAAACTGAAGCTTTTAAGTTGATGTAAATGGCAATTTTGTAATTTTGTACATTGTTTTCACTGTTGGTAATGTATTTTTGTTACATTGTTAAGTCAGTAACTTATTTAAAAACAAAGATTATTTTAGAAATAAACTGAATGTCTGTCTTTATGAACGAGTCATTGTATTATTCACTCAACCGATTCGTTCAAAAGTCACAGTACATGTTGCACAGAGATGCGATATTTGATTCTGCTTTGGTTATGATTGGAACTACAATATTTTTGTTAATGGAGCATTAACAGGAATTGCCAGAAATTAAAATATAGGTGACTCGATATAACTTTTTTTATTTATTGAACTGCTGTATGAAAGCATCATATATGTATTCAAGTTATTGGTTTGAATTGAACATGGATGTCATTCAACCATAGGCTGGTATTACTTATTTCAGGATATATTCATGATGATTTTGATGAAAAAAGCAACATTTTGGTTGTGCACATTGCTTTTTATGTAGTATTTAAGTTAAATGTATGTTTATTAAGATCAGCCATATGAAAACATTTGAATGGACAGCTGATAATGTTGATTTTGTGCAGCACTCAATTTACAGAAGAGCATAAAAATCATTTATTGATTAATTTGTGCATTCATTCAACAGTTTAATTTAAAAAAAAAAATGTTTCTCGTTTGAAAACAAAGATTGTTTTAGAAACAAACTGAATGACTGTGTTTATGAATGAGTCATTGCATTATTCACTCAATCAATTTGTTCATAAACACTGATTCATCCACAAACAAAATAACAGTACTGCACGTTGCGCAATGTTTAATTCTGCTTTGGCTGTTTGGAGCTACGTAGTTTTGTTAATGAAGAATTAACAGGAATTGGCAGGAATTTAAATGTGAATTACTTGATATTATTCATACTTGTGTTTATGTTGTAGGTGTGAATTAGAACCTAATTTGACCAAAGGCTGAGATCACTGTTTTTATGAAGTTCATGAATATTTTGATGTCAATATAAAAAAAAAGCAACATTGTGATTGTCTACATTGATTTTTATTCGGTAGGCTACATAAGATTTGTTTAAGTGTTGCGAGTATCAGTCATATGTTAACATTTGAATGGACGGCTGATTATGTTGATTTTGTACAGCACTCGAAATTGTCATTACTAGAGTGTTAGGAATGAGCTGTCAACGAAACCACACAGAGCTTGTGTTGTTCATGAATATACAGTAGGTTTACGCCGGCTGCGGTATCTCGCTCTGCTTGTGTGCATTGTTCACAGAAGTATGACATCCTAATCTCCGCCAGGCCCTCTCTGTGTAATAAGTATCTTTAGCTCTGCGATTGCCTTCGGTGAGAGATTCAGATCAGGCGTGTCTAATGACAAACAGGTAATGCACCATTGTGTTTTAAGAGGATGACATGACACTGCTATCTGCTGCTCTGAAAATGAGCTTTGGGAAATTAAATCAGCAGAATGACTTCAGTAAAACCTCATGAGTCACTGCAGCCAGTTTTCTTAAAGGAGAATGAAATTTACTGAAATGAGTAGTGAGTAGCCAGACAAAAGAGGCAAAGAATTCCTGCAGCCTTGAGCTGTGCATATTTGTCAGTTCATTTGGCGGTCATATTCATATCGCCACTGAGCAGCCTTTTCCATGTATATATACACATATTTATATATAACTTTTATTAAACCTCTTCAAATAACACCCAGCCATAATAAATCTAAGCAGCATGCATTGGAAAGTTAAAAAAATAATAATAATATAATACCAAAATATATAAAGCAATTGCTTTGCTTTTATATATTTTGGTATATTATTTGTTTTTTGAATGGATTGAATTGGATTAATCAACGTACAGTATATCAAGTAGGTTAGAGAGTTTTGAGGATCTCTTCTTTTTCAGTTGCTGTAAAGACTGACATGAAATTGGCTCTTTTAACTGTTGGGTGTTACTCACCATTTATTTAACTCAGTATTTATTTATGAATGTACCAACTCTTTTCCACAGGCTTTTGTTATAGTAACTTATTTCTTAGAGTAACAATATATATGGATGAAAGTGTTACACTCCGATACTGTAGTTGAAAGAATCAGATGAGACAAAATATTTCATACAACACAATATCCCTTGATTTCAGATCCTGGATCACAACCCATTTTACTTTCTGAAATTTGACATCCAGTCAAACAGGATATTCAATGAGGAAAGAAAATGAAGGATGATGCTTGATTTTTTCCCCCCATTGGGAATTGATTGGTTCATGAAAAGTGCTCTCTGTATGACAGATGGTTGGAGGCGAGGGGCTGAAGAATTACGAGGGTCTCATGATGTCAGCTGCAAGAAAATCGGTTTCAGAGGACATTGTGAGAAACATTTGTTTTCTTTGTACTGCTGCACACAGATGAGTTTTTCCCCAATAAGACTAGCAACGTGTCTTAAGAAAGTAAATAGCTTCTACGCTATGCAACTGAAATATCGAAACTGACCTGTGATATATAATTCGCTCATTTTTCATTTTACAAACTACAGTTGCCGGGAAAGATTCAGTCTGTGCATTGCTTCCAATTAAGTGCAATTTTGAATTTGTAACATGCACTTTGTGTATCCGAAGGATCTGAGCGTTGCATTGGAGGAGGTCTGTGTTGGCTCCGTCATCACGCTAGCATGCTACTATGTTGAGCGGAGTCGTGTTGCATCGTCTGCAGCGGTGTCGTGATATTGTGTTGTTTTATTTGTGCAGTGTAGCATGTTCCCCAGAGATCTCTGGCTCGACTGCCTCCCACACTGCTGTTTATAGAATCACTCCAATTTACAGCTCATTCGCCAGCTGGCCGCAGCGCCATCCAGAGTACATGCTCACTGCTTTATAATGCCCATGTGCTCTCTTCGTAATGCATGAGCGTGTGAATTAGACGGATTGAGATGAGTTTGTGTGATGGGGTAATGCTTTTCTGTTTGACCTTAATTTTCTCTTCCTGTCCCTGATTAATATTTAATCAATACTGAATATGAAGCACATATTGGATTAAATCAATGTAATTATTGATAAGTGCCTGGTGCTAGTGTTCATTATTGATATACAAATCTTCCAGTGTTGCAGATGTTTAGACAGGTTCATGTTCGCTCTGCCGGATGCAAATCTGACAGAGAAATGTGACAGAGAATGGAGCCACAACGCTTTCACTCTGCTGCTACCTATATCCATTATTTATAGTCACACTGTCACATATCAACACATTTACATGCTATACGCATCATGATTGAGCATATGACACAGAAATCTCTAGATTAAGCATTCAAATCCTCAGTGTATTTCAATATGAAATGCTGCACTCATGGGTTACATTATGCTCTTTACAATGATAGAGACAACATCTCCAGGATGCTACGCTCCATATGACTAGTAAACCAATTCTCAAATAACTGCTATGATGACTTTTGTTTTACGCACTTAAAATATAGAAGTACTTACGTTGTCCAATCTATACAGGCTGTGTCTGTTTCCCGAATAGCGAGGTCAAAATATAAATTTAATGCAGGATCTAGAAAAAATCTGATCGTGATTAAACCAGAAAAACGCAAAATAAATGAACAAAAACAATTTTTAAAGCTTGGGCTCCTAAACATTAGATCACTCGCACCCAAAGCAGTTATTGTAAATGAAATGATCACAGATAATAATTTTGATGTACTATCTGCCTGACTGAAACCTAGCTTAAACCAAATTAATATTTTGGTCTAAATGAGTATACTCCACCAAGCTACTGTTATAAACATGAGCCCCGTCAGACTGGTCGTGGCGGCGGTGTGGCAACAATATATAGTGATATTCTCAATGTTACTCAGAAAACAGGATACAGGAGGTTTAACTCATTCGAAATACTTCTGCTTAATGTTACACTGTAAGCTATGCAAAAAAAATCTCTCCTGTCTCTTGCTCTGGCTACGGTGTATAGACCGCCAGGGCCATATACAGATTTCCTAAAATAATTTGCAGATTTCCTCAGATCTGTTGGTTAATGTTGATAAAGCGCTAATCGTCAGAGATTTTAACATTCACGTTGATAATACAAATAATGCGTTAGGACTTGCATTTACTGACTTAAACTCTTTTGGAGTCAAGCAAAACGTCACCGGGCCCACTCATCATTTTAATCATACGCTAGATGTAATTATATCGCATGGAATTGATCTTACTGATACATTACGTACCTCAAAGTGATGATGTTACTGATAATTTCCTTGTATCGTGCATACTGCGTATTACTGATATTAATTATATGGCTCCGCGTTATCGTCCGAGCAGAACTATTTTTCCAGCCACCAAAGACAGATTCACAAATAACCTGCCTGATTTATCTCAACTGCTCGGTGTACCCATAAATACACATGAACTAGACGAAATGACTAGCAACATGGGCACTATCTTCTCTAATACATTAGAAGCTGTTGCCCCCTCAAATTGAAAAAGACCAGAGAAAAACGTACTGCGCCATGGTACAACAGTTATACCCATTCTCTCAAGAAAGAAACTCGCAATCTTGAGCGCAAATGGAGAAAAACTAAATTAGAAGTTTTTAGAACTGCGTGGAAAAACAGTATGTCCAGCTATAGACAGGCTCTAAAAGCTGCCAGGGTAGAGCATATCCGCAAACTCATAGATAATAACCAAAACAATTCAAGGTTCTTATTTAGCACAGTGGCTAGATTAACAAATAAACAGACACCGCCCGATCTAAATATTCCCTCACAGTTTAATTGTAATGACTTTATGAATTTCTTTACTGATAAAATAGATAACATCAGAAATACAATAACAAATGTATATTCTACTGCGTCTAGCATTTCAGCTTCATTCGGTCACGGTACGCTGCGAGGGTGCCGTGGAAAAGACAGAGTCTGGGTCCAAATGCAGGTGAGGGTATTTAATAGAAACAAAAAGGCCAACACGGCACAAAACAACTAAAGAGAAAAGGACTGGGATACGAACGGCAATGCAGTGCATGTATCCCAGACCAGAGCAGAGCAGAAACTAGAAAACAAACAACTACCTTTATATATTTCAACTACCCAGCATATACATGAAATCACAAATACAAAAACATCTAATGAAAGCAGAGTGGTGGGAGAGGGGAGACTATATAGTCCGTGGCAATGGGGAACAGCTGCGGGTGTAATGAGTGGTCCAGGTGTGTGTGATGTGACAGGTGTATGTAATGTGACAGGTGTATGTGTTTACGGGAGATGAGTCCGGGAGGACAGGAGATGGCGGCCTCCTGTGGCGACAGGGAGAAGCGCAGGACCCGGACTCGTGACACATTCATCGCACCCAAAGAAAAAACTGCAGTGCTTTACAACTATAGGACAGGAAGAGCTAAATAAACTTATCAGTGCATCTAAACCAACAACATGTTTATTAGATCCTGTACCCACTAAACTACTGAAAGAGTTGTTACCTGTAGCAGAAGAGCCGCTTCTCAATATTATTAACTCATCGTTATCTTTAGGTCACGTCCCAAAATCATTCAAGCTGGCGGTTATTAAGCCTCTTATTAAGAAACCACAACTAGATTTCAGGCCTCACCATAGTACAGAAACTGCACTTGTTAAAATTACAAATGACTTGCTTCTTGCATCAGATCAAGGCTGCATCTCATTGCTAGTATTACTTGATCTTAGTGCTGCGTTCGACACTATAGACCATGACACACTCATAGATCGATTACAAAACTATACTGGTATTCAAGGGCAGGCTTTAAGATGGTTTAGATCCTACCTGTCCGATCGCTACCACTTTGTTCATTTAAATGGGGAGTCATCTCAATTATCACCAGTAAAGTATGGAGTACCACAAGGATCTGTCCTAGGTCCTCTGCTATTTTCAATATACATGTTGCCCCTTGGTAATATTATTAGAAAATACGGGATTAGTTTTCATTGTTATGCTGATGATACTCAACTATATATCTCAACAAGACCAGATGAAACTTCTAAACTATCTAAGCTAATAGATTGTGTGAAAAATTTTAAAGATTGGATGACCAATAATTTCCTCCTATTAAATTCAGATAAGACAGAGATATTACTTATTGGACCAGAAAATAGTACACAGAATCTCTTGGATTACAATTTGCATCTAGATGGATGCACTGTCACGTCCTCTAAAGTCAAAAATCTGGGTGTTATATTAGACAGCAACTTGTTCTTTGAAAATCATGTTTCCCATGTTACAAAAACAGCATTCTTCCATCTTAGAAACATTGCCAAGCTTCGAAACATGCTACCTGTTTCTGATGCAGAAAAGCTAGTTCATGCATTCATGACCTCTAGACTGGACTATTGTGATGCACTGCTAGCTGGTTGTCCTGCATCTTCAATAAACAAACTACAGATAGTCCAAAATGCAGCGGCTAGAGTTCTTACCAGGTCAAGAAAATATGATCATATTACCCCAATTTTACAGTCTCTGCGCTGGCTACCTATTCAGTTCCGTATCATTTACAAATTATTATTACTTGCCTATAAGGCCCTAAATGGTTTAGCTCCTGAGTACCTAACTTGTCTTCTACCACGCTACAATTCAACCCGCTCCCAAAGGTCGCAAAACTCTGGACTTTTGGTAGTACCTAGTATAGCAAAGTCCACTAAAGGAGGTAGAGCTTTTTCACATTTGGCTCCCAAACTCTGGAATAGCCTTCCTGATAACGTTCGGGGTTCAGACACACTCTCTCTGTTTAAATCTAGATTAAAGACACATCTCTTTAGCCAAGCATTCACATAATGCATCTTATAATCTTGTACTGCAGTTATATATGATCAAATGTACATTATTATTCTTTATCTTGGGTTGAACAAATCATTTTTGCTTAGATGGAACAGCAGCGACGCTAATTATGTCTCTATTTGTTTCTCTGTTGATTAGCATCCCGTGGTAACTAGGAATTACAGAAGCTTCAGTCTGGATCCAACCCTTAAATGATCTGAGATGACCGAACACCTGAGCAAAGATAATGCCAACCCCTCAGAGGACCTCAGAGGATGCCAACGCTCAGACAACATACAGAATTACCAAATTTTGCCATAAATTAAATATATTAAGGTTCTGCAATATATAAATATATTGTGGAAACTTAATTTCCTGTAGAGCTGCTTTGCAACGATTTGTATCGTAAAAAGCGCAATACAAATAAACTTGAAGTTGAACCATGCCGAATGTCAAAATAATAATAGCTGTCAGTTGATTAATTTTTTGTTCTATTTTGATAAATGAATCATGTGAATCACTTGCATATATCAATATTATCCTATAATATTTGTCTTTATATATTCACATAGCATTAGCTGTTATGTCACAGCTTGTTTTTTTCAGTGTCTTACACCATGAGCACCACAATTTTAAGTTAAATTAAATTAAATTACATATATCTGCATTTGTCTAGCTGTTTGAATTTAATGTTACCATATACTGTAATAGTATTTATGAATATTTTGAATTAGTTTTTATTTTTACATTTCAGTGTTCTTTTCCATTTAAAAAGTAAGTCATTGTTTTTATTAGTTTTTGTTTGCATTATTTAGCTTTTAGTTTTAGTAATTTCAGTTAACTTGTTTAAATTACAATTTAAGTACGAGTTACTTTGTTGAGATATTGTTTTTATTTGTTTATTATATAGCTTAGTTATGTATTAACTTATTAATTTAAATATTTTGTTGTTTCATCAAAAATATGTTTTATTTTATTTCAACGTTATTTAAATTAACAATATTGTTATTTATTTATTTTTTTTGTTTTTGTTAACAATAATATCACTGGTTTGTTTAAAAGTTAAAATAATTTTTGCAAGATGATGAAAGCAGGTCAGGTCACATAAAAACCATAGATCTAAACCTAAACCTCCTACAGTAACTATAATATCCAAAATTCTACTTTGTTTCGTTATCTCATATGTCTTTTTTTCCCAAATTGTCGTGACGGAGAGTTAGTGAGCGGCTCATTAGCTCATTACTCGTGTGGTTTGGTGAGGTGTTGCAGGTAGCAGCAGCTGGGGCTTCAAGCTTGATTTGCTCAGATGATAGATAAATTCCTTTGTATGTATAAATAATTAAGTTGGTTTTTTTCTCATGCTTTTTAAATAAGTAATCACTCTAAATTAGCATGTAAATTGACAGCCCCAATATTATGATGTTTATGTAATACATCTAAATAAGCTCAGAAATAAACATGATTCCATCTCTCTATTCAGAATGATTTCATAAGCTAGATCTCCTGTCAGCTACTCTGATGTGAAATCTATCAGTATCTCTACCACCATTATCAACAACCAAACCACAGCGCTAAAAATAGCAAGAAGGACAAATGTGTGATTAAAAAGCTTTCACTATCCTTAATCTTTAAATATAAGCCTGTTAATGGATTCCATCTCTAAACATCACTCCGAAAGAAGAGAACATGGATCGCAGTACAGTATTGTGACAGTGACGTGCTAACAGAGGTCAGAGAGTTTAAAACCAGACATTTCGTATGCTTAACAGATTGCATTTGCATTCGCTAATGAGGTTTAAAGATTCTTAAAAGATGTCACCTGTAATAAGGTCTGGCAGCCACCATGTGTATGTTAAGGGGTCTGTGTAGCCTGGGCTGCGGAGGGAGCAATTGATAAATAAATAAAGAAAAGAATGCATTAATAATGAAAGAACAACAAGAGAGCCTTTAGCATCAAACAGTCACATCCACCTTTGAAAACCACACCCGTCTCTGAACCGGCGCTGATTATCAGACATTAACAGCTTCTTGATTATCTGCGTTTGTAGGCCTGATTCTGAGAACTCATATATTGCATTGTGAAGAAGACAGCTCAGAGAGAGCAGCGAAAGCCCGAGGCGATGCGCTTCTCTTGGGTGTTCGGGTGTTTCTTGAGCCCATTATAAGGAGGGGAGCCCTGAAAGAGGGTCATCTTGTTCAGTTATCAGACTGAAAAAGATCTCAGAACAGATTTCTATCATTTCTCGGTGTCTTTGACAGAGCGAGCGCATTGCTGCTATCAGATCTTTAACATGTTGAGGGCCCTCGCTAGCTAATTGGCTGCTCTTGAGATTCGAGATGAATTATTTGATACCGTTCACTTCGTTTGAATGTCATAGAACAAAAGCAGTCGACCGGAGGACAATGCAACTCTGATAGTGGACTTTCAGGAGGCAGCCATTTTGCTCTGCAATCTGCCATTTTCTTCACGTTTTATCCTTCCATCAGATTTCTTCATCCACACATTATATTCGTGTTACTGCATCAACACCCCATTAACGAGAGTGATTCTCATTCACAGTGGAGTACAGTCAAGTACAGGCTCTTGTCGTGTATTGCCAAATAAACAATTGGCACACAAACACAAACACACTTAAACTGCCTGAATGTCATTACATTAGATGCAACGTATCCAAAGTCTGATTTGCATCGAATGACGCTTTTCTTGTTTTTTTTTTGCAGTGACTTTTAATCAGTCAGTGTTTTGATGATTTTTTCCGTTTCTCCTCAAATTCACACAGAGGTTCATCAACATTCAGCCAACGTTTGACAAGCAGTGGCACATTACCTTTTGATTTCATTTTCAACAATATATTTCTTCAAATTTGAGCACTTGTCCCAGGAGTTGATTTTTGTTAAAACTAAATTTCTTCTTCTACTTTTTGATGTATGAAGGTCACATTAAAACAGTCTTGTAAGATTTGTATCATGTCCATTTATATGTGCTGCTTTTCAATTGGCCCTTTTGATTTGACTGTTTTACCCTTGTCCCAGGTTAGTGTTAGTCAAAAAAGCTAACACTAGCTTTCTTTTTTCTATTCTATTTACTTGTTTCTTAAAAAGAAACCTGTTTTTTTTTATCTATAGTCTATCTACTCATTAAAAAAAACACCTCTGTGTGTACTGCATTAGGCTAACCAAGACTTGTAATAGCACTTGCATGTCGTTGCTCTTATGTTGGTTTTGATTGCTTCTATTGTCCTCATTTGTAAGTTTCTTTGGATAAAAGTGTCTGCTATATAACACTATATTGTAAGAAAAAAAAAATTGTTGCAAATAAAACAAAGCTTATTAAAATATGTTTATTTATCAAAGTTTTACATTTAATTCAATGTGTTACTTGCTGTTTCTTGGTAATTATTTCTGAAATTTCCTATCACAGATAGTTTCACCACCAATTATTTACAAAAACTGTGAAGTGTGACATTGTTTCAACTTGATTTATGTTAAACATTGTGTGATGTTTCTGTAAATGCATTATAAAGGCATTCATAACGTATAGTTGCAATGCATTATAACTGAATTGACAATTATTCATGAGATCATACAATGCATTGAGTCAGTGCATAAATAATGTATTAAACTGCTTTTATAATGCATTGTATATAAAAGCTTTAAGTAAAGTGTTACCGTAAATGTTTCTTTTCTATTTTCTTTTCTTGAGGTTGATATCTGTCTGTATGTGAGAGCTGGGAGAGTCTAAACTGATAGCAGATGAGCTTCCTGCCGTGCGTTTTTAGAACAGCTGCTACTGAATACATCTGAAAATCCTGCAGCGCCATTTGCAGGAAAGAAAGAATCTCAGCGAGAGTGAAATAGCAGGTGACAGAAAAGTGTCACGCGTGTTGTAGCAGGCAGAGGTGGAGCCCATGCAATATGTGCAGTTTTCTGCATCACTCTCAATGCGAGCCGACATTTAAGCCGCACTGGAAGAGCAATAGTTAGAGCGAACAGCAAAACAGAAATTGTGTGTTTTCAAGGGAAACCAAGGCTTGTACTCGCTCCGTCTCTTTCTCCGCTGTCCTCCTCCGATTGGGATGTTGACTGTCCCAGCGAGATGGGGAAAAATGATGTTTGCCTGTGTCTGCTCAACAAACGGCGCCAGCTGAAATCATTACCAGCCAGACACTCCCAGAGAAGCCATGCGCATCCCACGGATCTCTTACACTAAAACACTCACCCCAACAGGCCTCGACAGGTGAAAGTACTTTCCAGAGAAACTTCACTGCGCCGCACACTCTCACTCCATCAAAGCAGAACAATTACTCTAACTAGGACACTTTCAGGCTGATTCTATCTCGTTTCAGCTGGAGGAATATTACTCTGTGAGATTAGATGAGCGTGGAAGCCTGTTTTCACAATGGAATAAAAAATATCATTAAGAATATAAAAAGATAATTGTGACTTTTGATCTCACAATTCTTAAATTCGGAAAATTCTGAAATAAGAAATTAGCTTCTTTCTCAGAGTTGCAACTTTATATCAGAAATGCATGTTTATATATCGCAACTGACTTTATTTCTCGCAATTCTGAGTTCTTTCTTGCAATTCTGAGTTTTCTCAGAACTGTGAGATAGAAGCTCGCAATTGTGAGAAAAAAAGTCCGAATTGCAAGTTTATATTGCACAGTTCTTACTTTATCACTCAAAACTGGCAGTTTATATCTCACATTTCAGCGAAAAAAAGTCAGAATTGCGAGGAAAGAAGTCAGAATAAACAGGTCGAAACTCACAATTCTGAGAAAAGAAGTCAGTATTGCAAGTTTATATTCCGCAGTTCTTAATTTATAATTTGCAAATGTACGTTGAAATCTCGAACTTTTGACTTTATAACTCACAATTGGGAGTTTAAATCTTGTGTTTCAAAGGGAAAAAGTCAGAATTGCAAGTTTACATCCCACAAGCATACTTTTGAGCTGACATTTTGTTAATTCCTTAATAGGGAACATTACTTTTTCGACCTACTGAAGTAGGACTTTAATACATCTTTATATGTAATTTCATAATTACTTCTGTTGTCTTTGAAATATAGGTAAAGTTACTGCTCAGTTGACAAGAAATCATGGTAAACCAAAACATACCATAAAGTCATTTCTATTGAAACTTGTCATAATAATGACAATAAAAAATAATCAAGTACAGTACTTTGCATGTGCTTTAGTCAACACATCAAAATAAGTGTACTTCTTTACAGCACAACAGAAGATCATTAAAACATGATTTAAAAAGTAGTTCAAAGTAAAACTTTTATTTTGGCATTATTACATGTGCTTTTTCAAAGTCTACTTAAGTGTATTAAGAAACAGTCATGAAAGTCACTTAAGTGGCCTTTTATTGCATTATTACATTATCTGCAAATGGAGTTTTTTGTTGTCCTGCCCTGTCCACTGTTAGCTCATTTATTCAAATGTAAAGATTGAGCGCGAGTGTCCGAACTTTGCATATCTGCACACCTGAGCAGAGATATAAGATGTACTTTGATGAATATTTCACAGCTGCTTGACAGCACCTGTGTTGCAGTATTAACACAAACAGTGGGCCAGCAGTGATAGGGTTAGATCAGAGCCCATCTGTCTCCTAGCAGCCTCTCTCTCTCTCTACCTGCTCTCTCAGAGTAATTGGTCCATAACCCCTCTTTTCACACATATCCCCGGCATAGCAGGATAGCAGACAACAGACATTGCTCCTCTGACACACGTACATACCCACACTCAAAAACAGACACTTCCTCTGGCTAAAAATAGCAGCCACCGCTGCTCAAAGTCTCATTCCAGTGAGGATTTTCAGCGTTAGCCTGCAACACACTGGATGTGATAGAGTGTGAGCCAAAGCATCCTCTGTTTACTCTCTCTCACGCCGTATTCCTCTCCCACCATCATTTCCATCATTCACACTCACTTTTTCTCTCCTCTGCAACTCTCCTTCCCAATTCAGCCAACATCCCACCTCCTGTGCATCATCTCTCTCCTTCTCTCTCCTTCTCTCTCTGTATTAAAGCGCTGTTCTTGCCTTGGCCTGGACGCTGTAAAGGCTCTTTAATTGACTGCAGTCAAAGCAGTTATGAGAATTGATTAAAGCTAAGATTCCAGGCTGGAGTTTGTAGTGTCATTGCGTGAATGTGTCATGTCTGATAGATGTAAAAAATGCATGCTAGAAGGGTCAGCGGCCTGCCAGCGATAAGGGTTTTATGAAGGACAACTTCCAGCCCAGTGCAGAATTAACAAGCTCCAATATAAACTGGTTGGTTTCTTGCTGGAATAAGGTGATCAGCGAGTTCAAGGTGTTTTTGAGCAGTCAGGCCATGGTTAACAACAGACATCTGCTCAACCCACAGCCATCTGATTGACCGAGATGATTTATAAACTTCGAATTTCAAAGTGAATCTTTTCACTCTTTTATACTCACTCAAAATTATTCTGTGGCATTTTAAAATGATTATTGATTATTGACTGAAATGATTGAAAATAAGCTTAACTATGTTCTGAAATCAAGTATTACTAATTGGGATTAAGGATATTAAGATAGTTTTGTTATTTATTAGTAGTAGTAGTATTAGTATTATTATAATTATTAATTTTATTCTCAGCCTCATAGACCAACTGTGAATAACGTTTATTGGTTATAAACTTTACAAATACCTGCTTTTTTATTTTATAAAAACAAGTCTTATTAAATGAGATTAAAGATGTTCAGATATTTTTTTGCTGAAAAATGCTAGCAATAAAATAACAGAAATACTGATTAAGAAGATTGATTGATTGATTGATTGATTGATTGATTGCAATTTAGCAAATGAATGGCTGTTTTGTAGAAAGGGACAAGTCCTTTGACAAGTCCTTGACTTCCTGTTTTTCAAATATATCAACACAAGAAATCTGCCCTCGTTTGGTCTTTAACCAGCTTGGAGAAGCTAATGACAAGCACTGAGCAGGGTGAAAACTCAATGGTGTTTGGCTGCCAATAAAGGACTGATTGAACTCCTGTTCAAAACTGATCTCTCAGTCTCTCTTTTGGAGGTCATTCATAACAACAGAGGCCTTGAATGGATATGGCCACATGATTACAGCCATTAAGCCTCTGGCACTGTAGTCAGCACCAAACAACAGTGCTAGGGGATGGAAAGATGTGTTTCAGTTAAACTCCTCATGTGTAATTAGACACTGTATAAATGATGTTGTTGTTGGTGGTGTTTTGGGCTGCTTTCATTCCAGCAAACCCCTCGCATGCATTAATATCTGAATGCAATGATTTCAGAGAGATGATGTGAACTTTTCATATTGCTCTCCAATTGATTGTGCCGTGTTTTGCTGTGCTTTCTGCCTACTGTGCCAAAGACCAACTCTTTTGCGCCATGAATATTTTTCCTTTCCCATTTCCGATTTATCTATCCATCAATCTGCTTAACTCTCTCGGCCGGAGTCTCTGGACTCAGTGTGTGATCGGTGAGGGCTGCTTTTATAGAGTTCAGGTCACACTGTGAAACGCTGTGTCCGCGGCTCCACAGCATTTGATGCCCGTCCTTTGTCCTCGGGCCTCACCCATCATCTTTACGACACTGATAAAATGTGCTGTGAACATAAAGGCTCTAAAGTGGTGGAGGTAAAATCATTTTGAACTAAGAACCAGTTTGCTCTTTCTCTTCTTCTGCCTGCTGCTCAATAATTTTCTCTTAAAATGAATATGAAGCATGCCATTTGTCCATTGAGGAGTCTTTCTGAAAATATGGAGACTTGCGTGTCGTTTGACAATAATTAAATGATTTAAAGAAGGCATTATGCTGTAACCTAACATTTATTCAGTAATATGAAAAGGTTGAATTCTATTGTTTTGCACATGTTTTTGTAAATGATTTGCATTTGCAAAGTGCCTGAAAAATCTCCTGTGACCTTCATCTGATATAACACTTCTATGACATTTACAGTTATGTATTTATTTTTTACTCATGTTTTCACTGGTACAGCATTAATGCAATGTCTAATGCAAAGCGAAACTAAATAATTAATTAATGATATGAGTCATTTAAAAAGATGTTTGTCACTTTGATTTACATCATTGAAAAAAAAAAAAAGTTGTGGAAAGGTGCTTCCAAACTCAAGTTGTTCTTTATAATTAATAATAATATAAATATTTTAATAAATGTCATCTCCTTTTATGCAAGAAAACTGAACTGAAATAACCTGAATTCAGTACTTTGCTTTGAAGAATAACTTAGAAATGAAAGATTATGCCGGTGCAGAATGAATGCTGTTTGATTCAGTCTAATGACTCCAGCACAGTATCATTATAATTCATGACTATTTTACTATTTGGTGAATTTGGGCAATTTCATACCTAGAGTTAAATTTAAGGGTGGACCTGCAATTTAAACGGTTTTGTATGAGTCAGATCGTACAAATCACCCATTCATACAATACTTACCAATTTTCCTGACATCGAGTAGCATGACCCACTATTAGAATCAGTCGTGACTGTCCTGATATCTTGGTGCACATTTTTGTTTTCCAAAAAATGTACTCATGCCCTCATGTTCTTTCAAACCTATATACATGTATTTCTTACTGTGTGTGCAAAGTAAAGAAATATATATATATATATTTAAATTGTTTTCTTTTTCTTTTCTTTTTGCCCAGGAAATAAAATTAATTGATCAAAAATAGTGGTTGACCCAATATATTGCCAAGCATTCACAAAATAAATGGCCATCTAAAGCTTAACTCAATAAATTTTATTTATTCCATACAATTAATTTTGATATTATTTATATCTAATTTAATAAGTATAACCAGAATCCTGGTGGAAAATTTCTTCTTTTTTTTTCTTCATGCAATAAAATTCAGTCAGGTCCAAAATAGTGGATGACAAATTCATCGGCATAGGCCATCAAAAATAATTATCGGTTGGCCACTAGTCCAAAACAACATTGGTCTCCATTGACTGTATGGATTGGGGTGGGGGGAGGAGATTAAATCAGAATCTCTACATTTCTTAATAACATTGTTATTAAGATTTCAAAATCCAGTCTTCCCCCATTTTCTCTCTCTGTCTATCCATGTGTCCCAGTCCACCTTGTCATGGCCTCATTCAGTGTGACTTTTCTTCCCCTGTCCTTTCCATTCAACCAGAAGATATCCTCATTTGTACATTTTCACATAGTACATAGCAGGGATCAAGGGACAGGAACAATATGGTGTTGTGGAGCTTCACGAGCACTTAAAGTGAAAGTGTCGTGCTGGAGGAGATAGTGGCAGCTCTCTGCACTGGGATTAATTTCCGATGGAGTGTCCCACTTGAGATTTACGTCGGCTACTCATCCAGCATTCAAGAGTCACAGTCTGCCTCTCTCTTTATTTATAAGGGTTCATTATTGCTATAACCACGCATGCATGTTCTGCTATTGGATCCGCACTGATGGTCTGCCACATGAGATTGATTTTGGGAATATGTTGGATCTTCATTGCTCCGAACATCGGAGCATTTGAAAACACACTCCAGATGAAGATCTCATCTAGATTTGTAAAATGGGAATTGGCCTAATTTTGCAATACATGAGCCGGTTTGTGATTTTCTGAACTTTTACAGTAGTATCTGAGATCCCGTTGGGTGTTTTTCTGTCTAATGCAGTCCTACTGACAGATCCTGATGCTTTTTCATGGAGAGCATGAGCAGGAAATGTCAAAAAAATTCCATCAGGCTTTACACAAGATGTTTATTTTATGGTATAACTTTAAATGGCACATATTGCTTTGATGATGTTCCACTTTAGTGCATTCATACTCAGATCAAAGTTTCCTAGGGTACTGCTTTTTCATTTATGATACTGATAATATAAAGAAAGCTTCAGGGTATGTTTGCAAGTGAAGGTGTGTAGTTTTCGAGGCCTCAGCTCTTCTTTTGAAGATTATAAACTTTTGGCAAACGCTCTTCAAGCGGGCAGAATCACTCCAGGAGGTCAATACGCTGGTTTATCTCCTGCTCTCTGTCATGAAATCTATCTTAAACACCTACTGCTATGACCGCCCAGTTGGACGGATCACAAACTACAGGTTTGTTTCATTGAAATGCTCACATAGTCCATTCCACAATTTAGTTTTTTAATATTTTATCTGCTGTTTGGATGTTTGGGGGCTTTTTTCATGATCATTAAGAAAGATCTGGCCTAGATCTTTTAAAGTTTTGTCTGGATTATTATGTTTTTCACTATATAGGCAAGTCAAGTCAAGTCAATATTATTTGTATAACGCTTTTAACATTGTGAGGGGTGTACATAGCGCTCTACATAGCGTGGGAATTGAAGAACGGCTTTATATCCGTTTTGCGATGACACATTTATGTGGCCAAATGTAAATGGAAACATTTTAACAAATCAGATAGATATCTGATCAGAGAAAACGCATGAAGTGACCAGGTGTAAACAGGCCCATAGTGTTCTGGTGATTGAGTTCAAGTGCAGGTGCTCAATACTCCGGTGATTGAGGGCGTGGGTGAGTGGCTGGTTCTGTGGCTGGTGTTTCAGTGTCTGAAACGGTTGCATCCGTGACATATTTATTATCAATATTGGAAATAGTTGTGCTGCTTAATATTTTTGGAACCCATGAAAGGATTCTTTGATAAATAAACTTGAAAAAAAAAAAGGAAAGGGAAGTGATGTGTGGCCAAGTATGGTGACCCATACTCAGAATTTGTGCTCTGCATTTAACCCATACAAATGTACACACAGTAGTGAACATACACCCGGAGCAGTGGGCAGCCAATGCTGCAGCGCCCGGGGAGCAGTTGGGGTTCGGTGTCTTGCTCAAGGGTCTCACCTCAGTCGTGGTATTGAGGGTGGAGAGAGTGTTGGTTATTCACTCCCCCACCTACAATCCCTGCCGGACCTGAGACTCGAACCCTCGACCTTCAGGTTAAAAGTCCAACTCTCTATCCATTAGGCCACGACTGCCGACAAAACAACATTTATTGAAAATATTAATATTTCTGAAATTAAATATTAACAATCTAAATCTTTACACTTTTCATTAAAAAAAAAAATCTAATTAACACATCCTTGCTGAATTAGTGCATTAATTTATTTCCAAAAAAAAAACAACTTTTTAACAGTAGTGCATGAAATTATATTGTTTTTCTATAAATTCATAACTCTTCTGTGGGACTTATTGAGTTCTGTTGTATTTGATTACTGCTCTCTCTCAGTAGCGTTGCATTTAGCAGTCACCTGAACTCATCTGATCTCTCCGTTGGAAGTCGTCTGATATCAGTCACTAGAATCAAGCAGAAAATGCAAAAGTGCCACTGGATTCCTGACACGAACGGTACATGATTCAGTTATAAAAACATACTAACCTTACCCAACCTCAACACAGAGGTGCTTTCCGTTTTGTTCCTCGATTATATTCTCTCGCCTCTCTCCTTCTCTTTATTCTGTTGTCTAGGTCTTTCTATAATTTAATGCAAAATGAAAGGTCTGCTGAAGGCTCGTATTAAGGAGATGGTACAAAACAGCATCCGTACAGAAAATCGTGGAAGACCTCTGACTCTAATGGAAACCCTCTCTTGGAGTTGAGAGTGTTTCAACTTTATTCCAACTAAAGTCTGAAACACTCTGCATATACTGCATTGTAATCGATACAAGCTTTAGTTGAAAAAGAAAGCAGACTGCAGATCTCTTTCTCGTTTGAACAAACCACAGGTGTATCATTAATACTTGACTTCAGTGCTGAATGATACTGTTTACCTCTCATCCGTGGAAGTCTGAGATTCCCGGTGTGTTGCACAATAGATCAGAATCGGCCAGCTGTGCACAAACATTAGGCGGCTTGATATTTTCTTCCATGCAAATGAAATATTAAAACACATCATTAGATGCGTATGTGTTGCACATGATGGAAAACAATGTTAGCATTCATTGTATTTAATTCTAAGAGGAAAATGGTTGGTTTTTAGTATGTTTTCATATTTTACGTTTGTGTGCAGTAAGCATTTATTAAGAGTTTCTAGGTTTTTTTGAAAGTTAAGATTGTTGTTGCATTCATTTTTACTGTGAATGTGTTAACCATTATTGTGAATGAGCGTCATTAAGGGTTATTAAAAATTAAACATTTCTGATGCAAAGCACAAATGCAAATGACTCTGTGTTTATTTGTGCATTCAATTACAGATAGAAAACGATCTGTTTACTTGTCTGATATTAATGGTAGAGCTTTGCTAGCAATGCCAAGGTAATGTGTTTCATTGCTGAAAATGAATGCAACGCATTAAGTTGCTCTGGATTAAAGCATAAATGTAAATGTATTGTGAGCTCTGTAACCCATGTATAATATATCAGTGCACTTTGTTGCATGCAGGAGGGAATTGCAGCATGAATTTGTGAGAACCTTTGATACTTTTAACTCCATTAAAAATAAATAAAACTGTATCAGATAGATACACCCCCCCCCACACACACTCTCACATTTTTTTATTTTTTATTTTTATTTTTTTTTTATTTATGACCTTTTATGTGTATATTATAATGTACAATCAATGACCCTATTGTGCTAATATACTGTATCGATTGCACTGATTTTTTTAAAGACTTTCAAAGACTTTTTTTTCTTTTAGGTTTGCTATATTTTTATTTATTATTAGTATTATAATTATTATTATTGCCAAATTGGAAAAAATATGTATTAATCAAAAAATATATACTGAGACTTTAAAGCGATAGATCGTCCAAAAATGGAACGAAAATGAAAATTGGCATAATTTACTTACCCTTATGTCAACTTGAGTTACTTTATTATTATTATTATTATTATTCTTTGCAACACAAAATATATTTTGAAAATGTAATGTAATTTAGTATTGTTTTCTCCCTCCTTTCCTTTCCTTTTTGAGTTGCACCAGTTGAGAGCCGCTGATCTAGACTGTCATTTTATTTCCAAAGGGCTCTGATAAAGAGCAAAACAGTGAGATTGTTATGGAGCTCTCCTTGTGTTTGTTGACTTAATTAATCGTTAAAAGAGTGGTCTCTGAGGGGAGGTTGTTGTATAAAAAGGTTTATAATTATACTAATAATTGGTTACATTTATATAGCGCTTTTCTGGGTACTCAAAGCACTTTACATAGAATCTCCTCAACCACCACCAATGAAATGTTGGGGAAGCTACTTTTAAATAACTTGTACTTTTGAAACTGTTAATATAGTTTGGAATCGCAGTCGCTCTCTATGTCCTTCAGTCTCAGATTTCTTTCTCTCATCTATCACTCTCTCCTCATCCCCATCTCGCTTCATTTGTCTCTCTCAGGGGTTGCTGCTGTTGACCGGACAGCTGCTTCAGTGTCTCAGGTCACAAAGCCTGCGACCCCCTGCCTGACTCTGGCCTTATTTGCATGTGAACCGTATCGCAGCCAAAGTGAGGACTGTTGCTATGCCAAGCCAACGTTCAGTTCATTGTGGTTTGCCCTTACAAGTGATAGAAAAGCAGAATGAAATGGCTGACATCATAGATAAGGGGTCTTTCCAGCACATTTACACGTCCATTATTATAATAGCCTCATTAGCAGCGGATGGACATTCAGAGGATTCAGATGATATAGTATGAACTGGTCTGCTGAGAATAGTGTAGAGTCAGACTTCTGATTCTCAGCATACAGTCTAATCAGCATTTATTTAAAATAGAAATATTTTGTAACATTGTAAATGCCTTTACTGTCACTTTTGATCATTTAAAAGTGTCCTAAATAAAAGTATAAAAAAGACAGATCTTAAACTTTTGAATGGTGTTATATAGGGCAAATCTGTGTAGTCTTTGTGACCTGAATTTACTGATTATTCAACTGATTTAACTTGCTATTACGTGTCTTTTCAGATCTATCTTTATTTTAACTTCAATATTGTTTCTTAAAATCACAATCCCAGTGAAAACTGTGTTGTTCGATTCACCAGCTAACAACATTTTTGAGCTGATTCTTTAGTGAATCATTCAGAAAGGCTGACAAACTCAGCAGCTGCCTTTGCGTTGGTTATTGCATCTGATAAATACACTGCAGACTTTGAGCCTTAATGTGTTTTTTTAATTAATATTTTATAATGTGCCAATTTAGAAAGCTTTTTTACAGGATGGTCTAAGATAATAGAAAAGTAATTTATGTTATATGTAAGCACAATGAACATTACAACTGAAATATATCTAAATGAATCTGAGTCCATTGATTCAGCTCTACAGAGACTATTGTATCGTTCAATGATACCTGATAAATCCAGTAATTAGTTCTTCCTGGAAAAATCACTATTTGAAGCTGGTACCTTATAAAACCTCTTTCCTCAGATTGTCTTTGTGGAGGTGTTTAGTGTGTTTGTTTCACAAAGGCATTCACTCTTTATGATATGCACCTGCATCAGCATTCATCATTTGTAATTCGCCTTGGGTAGAAGCACTGACATGAAGAAATGTAAATATCATGTCCTTGTGTGTTATGTTATATAAGTCACAGAGGAACGCTTGAGAAGTTAGATTGCTAAGAACATAGAGATCTGATGCATGCTTGTTGTGAAATGTCGACAGCAGGCCTGTTTGGAATGGAGGAGTGCACTGATTCCGATCGCGCCTCTCGTACACTCGCCTTCCTTCGCTCAGGTTGCCAGATTGGACTTATTTGGATGAGCGTTTCGCCTTTATCGGAATGGAAAGATTTTATGCGAAGCGACTCCTAGCTGTCATGCCTGAGAAGTTAAGCAATATCGTGAACAAGTGTGTATGTGCGCATATGCTAGTGTGTACGCGGACGTATTGCTGTACCGTGTCGCTTCTCAGCTCAGTAGCTGCGTCTGATGAAAGTTTGGCATTTTCTTAGATGTGACTCATTTGCAATCTGCAGATCTAATGATGGGAAAGAAAACCAGGGATGTTTGAAGGCAATAAGAAAAAGATTATTTGTTCAAACGACTAGAAAAGCAACCAGTTGTACAACTGAAACATTTTGTGTTTTGCTTTAAATACTCACTTTTGACCAGTATCTTCTTTAATTAACTCAATGTAATCTAAGCTTGTAGTGTGTGCTTGAAATGAAATGATATGTTCTGTTCATTACTTTTAGTGAAGTGAAGTGACATACGGCCAAGTATGGTGACCCATACTCGGAATTCGTGCTCTGCATCTAACCCATCCAACGTGCACACACACAGCAGTGAACACACACACACAGCAGTGAACACACACACACAGCAGTGAACACACACACACACCGTGAACACACACACACAGCAGTGAACACACACACACACCGTGAACACACACACACAGCAGTGAACACACACACACACCGTGAACACACACACACAGCAGTGAACACACACACACACACACAGCAGTGAACACACACCCGGAGCAGTGGGCAGCCATTTATGCTGCGGCGCCCGGGGAGCAGTTGGGGGTTCGGTGTCTTGCTCAAGGGCACCTCAGTCGTGGTATTGAGGGTGGAGAGAGCGCTGGACATTCACTCCCCCCACCTACAATCCCTGCCGGCCCGAGACTCGAACCCACAACCTTTGGATTACGAGTCCGACTCTCTAACCATTAGGCCACAACTTCCCCACTTTATGCCATAAATTTGACGGCATTTCAATAACTCCGTACACATTAGACCATTGAATATAAGCCTACAAGAGAGCGTTTCTGCATTTTTATTCAAAGGTCAGGAAGTCAGATGCTGATAGAAATGGCAAATGAAGTGATTGTGGAAGGTTTCTCGTCTCCTCAGCTCCAATCCCCGAGGTGCTCAAAGGGGATTTTGCTTCAGCTTTTGAATTTCAAGGCTTACACAATTGCAGTCAAGCAGTGCAGATTTGCCAACGTGACCCAACAGTTCCCATTGGCTTTAATGAAAGCATATTTCCTTGGGGAAAAAAAGAATAATAAAACCTCAGTAGAGAATATTCAAATGCACAGCATTTTTCTTCACTGCCTGTCACATATTTCTCTGATGTAACATCTAAACGTTTGCTCTGCCTTTGGACAGACTGTACCTGTCTATCCTTGAATTTGATTTTTTTACTAATGCGTGAATAGTGAAGACTAACGGTTGTTCTTATCTGTGTCATGACCTTTTTTATTGTAGAATATGCTGTCGTTGTGCACGTTGATCTGGTTGCGTAGAGCACAGAACTCAGAAATGTGCAGAAACATAAATTCCTCAGAAAATATTTTTTTTTTCTAATTTGATGTAATGCAGTGTAAGATTTTCAGTTAGTACAGCACAATAATAAAATAAACATTCAAATTTTTGCAACCATGATTACCTAATCATGAAAAGTGAAGTCTAAGTGTTTTTTTTTTTTCCAATACAGACGCATTGGAGCTTATGGCAACATTTCAGCAAAATAATATTAGTTTGTTTCTTGCATGTTCACTGACACTTTCACAGTGAAAAGCACTTATATCATGTTAAATGTTATCTAAAATAGATCAATGTGACTATGGCAGTGTTTTATTACGTTGATTGTTATATGTTTTGAGGCTAATTAAAAATGGACATTAAATGGTGAAAAGGTTAATCGTGTTTGAAAATAGCGTTGCGTCTATACTAAACCTAACTGATAGGGTTAACAAAAGCAAACTAGAGATAAAAACACATTTGCTGAAGCAACCATGCCATTTTATCTTGCTTATACATGTCTTTAAACTCTTTTATCATGACTTGTTTTTCACAGGACTCACTTGGCAATGCAAGAGTAATGCTGTACCAGGTGTGCTGACAAGCAAGTTTACTATTCTAGAAAAGCCATACATATGGAGCTGGTTATGTGATGCAAACATCAAAATGTATTACTTTACAAATTGTGCACTATGTTAAAAAGTGTTTTGAGCTCATAACATAGTATTGTGCAAGGAACCATACAAAAATAACCCTTTATAAACTAACAATCTACCCTGTAATCATAGTTTGTGTGAACTGGAAACTGCAGTCAGTTTTGGGAGTTTTGCAGAAAGGTTGTGTATTTTTGATGACGTTGAGCTTTGTAGCCAATCACAGACACGTCAGTCATGCACATGAATGTAATGGCCAATCGGAGGCATTTAAAACCGTCTATATTTACCATGAATAATAACATCTGGTCCTTAATGAGCAAGTTATAAGCAATCCGCTCTACACATCTGTATTTCATGTTTCATTTCGGTCCACGATGGCACGTGAAATTGAGCGCTGACGAAACATCACCTGACATTTAGATGCTTTAGAACCAATGAACCTTTGGTAATTTGGAATTCTTTTGGATTTGTTACATGTTGTGCCGCTCGCTTGCAGTGCAATCGATGTAACAGCCAATATAGTGAGGTGTAAATGAGATATTTATCTGCAGTAGAGACAGCTATGTGGATTTTAAGGGGCGCATTTGCGAGTCCAGAACTCAGTGAACTCTCGCTGAACTGCAGGGCTCAAACTGTGTAAACTTACAGTGACAGCTTCAGTGATTTTAATGGCTGGGAGCGCGCTAGTATTGTCACGTTGCTCACTTTCTGGGCATAATTGGAAATGTGTTTTTTTATGCTGCTCAGAGGGCCAATTTGAAGGTACTGTTTAACTGCTGCCTTGATTTATGTTTAATTAGAGCTATCAAACGATTTAAAATTGTAATCTGATGAATTACAAGATATGGCAATTAATTAATCAAATTAATGACAAATAATCACATATTTCAATATTTGCAGTTGAACCCCCATAATTAAAGATTATTCAAGGACATCAGTCTGCATTAATGAGGCAGATGAGAGAATCATTGAATAGACAATGCAAACAATATTAATTTCTATATGATTCAAATTATGCCCGTCACTGACCTGCAGCAGGTAGATTTGGTGGCTGTATATTTAATTATATTCAATTGATAATGTATGTATACTACCATTCAAATGTTTGGGGTTGGTTAAGATGTTTTAATGTTTTTGAAATTAGTCTCATATTACTCTCTAAGGCTGCATTTATTTGATCAAAAGTCAGTAAAACATTATACTTGTGAAATGTTATTACATTAATGTTATATGTAATATTTGAAGATACTTCAAAATTAAATTTATTCATTGTGATGCAAAGCTGGATTTAATGCATCATTATTCCAGTCCTCCATGTCACATGATCTTTTAGAAATCATTTATTTTGTAACATTCTAAATATGTTTATTGACAATTTAATGCATCCTTTCTGAATAAAAGTATTAAATAATTTAGAAAAATATAATTTAAAGCAGTAAATGAATGAATAAATAAAATCTTCAAACCCCAAACTGCAGATGAATGTCTTTGCATTTTTGAGATATTGTGTCAAGTTTAAAACACTTGTATTTTCAGAAACATGCCTGTGTTCTGTTCCATTCAATACAAAATTAATAACTCTAAATTAACATGTAAAATTTGCAGCCCTAATTTATATGCAAATTCTGTTTTGTGAATGTAAGAGTGATCACAGTATCAAGGGAATTAATTGACAATTACAATTTTTGTCACGATCATGCAGCTTTAGTTTTAACATTTAATTTTTTTTCCAACATTATTTGGAATTACACCCAATTTTACCAGTTCACCTAGTGCTTAATCTTTTTATTGCAGAAAACCGTGGAGCTTCTCTCTGTGTTTGTGTTATTCCATCATAATGAATGGTAATTTAGACTCTTCTGAACATGGTAACTTCACCATTAGCACCGACGTATGCCAATTACACAGCTAGAACCTACAGCGGCCAACATAAAAATTGCCACTCTGTAATTCGGGGCCACTTTGACTCTAAAGCGGAGGAAAGCCTGTCATTTATCTCACACATTCTCGAGAGCTGATGAATGAAGAACAAACACCATTTCTCAACACTGGGCTCCACTCAGCAATAAGACAGAGTGTCTGTGCACTGTGTAAATATAAGAGAACGCGATACACTGCTCAAGTGCTTTGACAGTCATTTTGTCTTCATCTATATTGGTTCTCTCTCTCTCTCTTTTTCCCACAGACAGATTGGTGTATCGCAGCCAATGACTCAATGACTGCTGTGGAGCTCCTGGATCTGGTTCAGTAGCGTGGAGTCGTCACACCCTGAAGAGAGGAGAAAATGGACAGGCAGAAGGACTTGAGAATGCTGGGTCGGCCTCTCAGAAGGTCAGTGAAGTCCTGTCGTTCTGTGGTGACGCCACGCTGACATTCAGTCTTATTTACAGGTCTGAAACCAGACGGGCCTCTCGATGTTTGTGCTTTACCCATGAGGCAAAGCAATGGCAAATTTAGCTGCAAGCAGCAATTATGCAGCCAAGCCCCAATGGCACACACCAGTTGTACGTTGGAGCAGATTTGTCTGGTCATATGACTCCCTTTGGTCACATAATATAAATTAGTTCAAGGAATAAAAGTAGTATAAAACAGTATGCAAATTTGTCCAAAATGTATACAAGGATATAAGGAGTGCTTCTGTGCTTGACCCCTAATACACGCCATATAACCAAATATACACTACTGTGCTAAAATATTAGGCCATTAATATTTTCATCAAAAAAGGGTAAGTGGAAATAAAAGTAGTGTGTCAGTAGGAAATATCAGTTTAATTTGCAGGTAGGTTTCTTAATGTATCCTGGAGACATTGTCACAGTTATTCTGGGTTTAAAGGAATCAAAAGGGATGTTTGCAAATGTGAACAGATATTTCCTACTGACACACTACAGCAAAATAAATTACTGTCTTAAAAACTGGTCTCACTCATGTTCTGTGGACGGAATTCAGCCTCATTTTCAGTAAATGTAAAGCGATTCAGTGAAAATGTGTTTTTGCTGATGTGGAATAAACATATTCACAGCCTCATAATCTAAACGATGGGGTTATGACTGACGCCCCATCTCATTATCAATGGAAAATCATTCTGTTGCCGGGAGACAAATGTGTGTGTGTTTTGTAAGCAAACACCCAGGCAGATGTTCTGCTGAGTATGTCCAGTTCAAAGTCTCATTTTTCGCATTTTGTACGCCAACCCATCATTTAGAGAACATCTGGACTATTCTGATCAACATGTGTGATTATGTTTGTGATTTAGACACATTCTGTATGTATTCTAATTTATAAACACCTAAAACCATCTTATATCTATCCATTTATCCATATATCCATAAATAATTTACATTTACATTACTTTCATTTCATTTACTTTAAAAACTTAAATTTTTTGTAGTTTTATTTTTTAAATAATTTAACTTTTTAGTTTTTTAAATACTGTATTTGTACATATTATTATTATTATTATTATTAATAATAATCATAATAATAATAATAATAATTTAGCTTTTTTCCTTTTAATATCACAATCAGCATACATAATGGTAGTGCTAAAATATATTGTTTTTATATTTTATTTTAATTTTTTTAAATGTGAAATATAATTTCAATTTTAAATAACTATTTTTATTTGAATATGATAATAATAATAATAATAATAATAATAATAAAAGATTGCTGTGATCAAAGCTGTATTTTCAGCATCATTGCTCCAGTCTTCAGTGTCACATGATCCTTCAGAAATCATTCTAATATACTGATTTGCTGCTCAAGAAACATTTCTGATTATTATCAATGTTGTGCTGCTTCATTTTGTTTTGAAAACTGTGATACATTTTATTTTCCAGGATTCTTTGATGAATAGAAAGTTCAAAAGAACAGCATTTACCTGAAATATATATATTTTTTGTTACATTATAAGTAACTTGTCACTGTTGATCAATTTAATGCATCCTTATCAAATAAAAGTAAAAAACAAACAAACAAAAAAAAACACACCAGAGTATACTGGAGCTGTCAAATGTAATCAGCACAGTAATTCATTAAAGACTTTAATATAAATTGGTCCATATCATTCTTATGTTGTGCTTTTACTCACTGTGTTCACCTGCATTAGAGATGCATGTTTGGGCTGTAAGAGGCAGTTCTGGACGAGACTCGTGGTGGTAAGAGGATGCTATAGCTTCGGTCAGTCAGGCAGATGGCATTTGGCAGCTCTGTCTGTGGCTGGATGCCCTCATTGACGACCAGCAGGTGCTTCAGGCGTCCAGAGGTGCCAGCTGTGTGCAGGAGAGCGAAGGTGGGAACAGGCACCGTCGAGGTGCAGCGGTCATTAGCAATTGGACAAACAAGGATAAATGCAGTCGGATTGGATCCTAATGAAATCCCGTTGCGCTCTCATTGTGATGGCACGTGCATCTGCGTTTCCGTCTCTGCCTCTTCTAGCGGCATCCATTCTCTCTTTTACCTCCGCCATTGGCAACAGACTCCATTTACATCGGCTTATTGCGACCTTCCACCCCAGCTCCCGCTCTATTGCTCTCTCTCTCACCCTGTTTTGAAATTCATGTATGCAGTTGCGAGGAAAGTTGGGGATTGAGCCAGCAGGGCAGCCTCAGTTACTGAGCAAGAAGGATAATTCAATGAATTAGCCGTTAGTGTCTGGGAAAGCAAGATAGCCTCTGTGTGTCTTCAGGGCTTCTAGACAGAGACCACAGTCATTCTTTTCACGCATGCAGAACCATGAAGACTGTACCTAATGGCTGTAGTTTGGTTCGTTGAGTGTTATAATTATAGCTTTGGTGATTAAAAACCGAGCACGTGTTCACAGAGTTTCTCTAGTCTCGCCTCAGTGGGAAACGGACCTCATAATGCCTCCCCAAAATCTCTTGTTTTGTTTTTTCCTCCGCTCTACATATTGCATAATAAAAATGATGCATGCTAGGAATGGGGATTTCACATTGTTGGGTTTATGATGGATGCTTCATCATTGGCTACCATGACCGCTTGGGTTTTTTCAGTGAGGTAAAAACCCATAAATAACATTAAAGGTTGTTTTGCAGCTGTAGACTGTTATGTGTTTGTCTCACAGCACTTTCGTGTTCAGCACCACCTTTATTGAACAGATTCAAAATCGAGAGAATTGCAACAACATTCAAATCTTTGTCGTTTTATCTATTGTGAGCTTTTTTTCTATCTCTCTCTATTTTTAAGATGTGAAGTGTATCTCTATCTATTTATTATTTATTTATTTATTTCCATACTTTCCATACAGAAAAGTAATATATACATATTTTGCCCTATATCAATAGTAGTGATATTGCCATGTATGTTATCTGTAAGGAAATATCTTATTTTCACATACTGTATGTACATTCACTGGGCCATAGTAAAGATTTGTATGTGTATACATCTGTTAATAATGTTTTTTTGTTTTTTTTTTGTATTTGTCATTTTTATTTAAAAAACATTTCAAAAATAAATATGTTATATATATGTAACTTTTTAAACAACATATTCAAAATATCTTTATGCTTACGTTTATATAATATGTTTTAAATTTTTTTTTTTTTATGTCATCATTTATATTTTTATAAATAATTTCAAAATGTGTTGTTGGTTTTAAGATGGATACTGTGCATGTGCATGACATATATATGTCCAAAAAAATATTTGCATACATATTTGTACAGACTAGATGTGCATGTTAACATACGGAATTGTTCCAATCTCTATTAGGTTTCTCATATGTTTTTACTTTATATTACACTATATCTCAGATATGGAAATAAAATATGTACATATATTACATTTGTGTGTGGGTTGGGATGTGCAGCTCTGCCTTTATTGACAAGATTCAGCATGGAGTGAATTGGAACAATGGCAGTCAACGCTTTGATCTGTCACAAAAATGGCTGCAGATTCATTATAGACAATTGTCTGTTCAGTTCAGTTTCTCTTTATTGTTCTCTGACCTTTATGTGTGTAATGAGACCGGAGGCGTGGGTGTGCATATTAAGCCTCCCCATATCAGAGGGCTGTTTTTTATCCCTCCGTCCAATTCCTTGTTTCTCGTTTCTTAATGCATGTTATTGGTCTGCGTCTGTCTCCCGAACACTAATGGGAAACTCCATTGGATAATAGTGGCATGCATGTGTCCTCCCGGGTGCCATCAAAGATCACTGCAGCCAGGGGAATATTGGAGGCTCACTCTATTCCGGCTGTTAGGGAGTTTTTAAGAGTCTACCAAACCACTGGGAACAATTACCAAATCTCACCATGCAGTGTTAATAGTGTTGGGCTTTACGTAATGTGATATTTCCCCCAGAGTTTGGTTTGAAAATGTCCACAGGCACGACGGCGTCCGCAGGACTTGTTCAAATACTTTATTCTATCCCAATGTAACATGCAGAGACAACCATAAGTAAGACTCTTGTAGTTTATTCTCATAAAAAGTGTAAACACTTTGGTTCTGTGTTATTTACATCTCAACCAACCTGACAACATTGGCTCAACCAATGGTGTGTGTTTGGGGCGGGGCTATTCATTTGGCCCACCAATAGCAGAGTGTTTGGGAAACCTGTTTGAAACAGTCATTTAAGTTCAGTGTAGTTCATTTTGACAATTCGTGTGGCTTAAATTGCTTTCCCTTTTAAAGTGAATTTACTAATGATGTGTGTTTATGTGGACCAGGCACCTGTTTACCAGTGCTTTAACGGTGAGTAGTTGCAGATGAAACAGTTGAATATTGACTTCGAGAGGCTGCTTTATACTGACTGATTTGCTCATTTGCTGTGAACACACTTCTGCATAGTTTGCGCTCTCTCTCTCCTGATGCTTTGTTTTCAAATTCATCATTAATTTTGTTTGGTTCTGTAAGCGCTGAGCTGTTCTTAAACGTAGATGGCTTATTAAAAGAAGTGCACTCTTTTTTTCCTGCCATTCATATTCTCTTCCCCTTGCTTTTCTTTCGTTTTCATCCCCATCTATTTCCTCGCTTGCATAATCACTTGTAAATTTTAGAAATCAATTATGTAAACTGTATGTAAAATAAAAAAATATATATACAGGTATATCAATCATAAAAATCTAATTGTAATATTGTACAACTAGGGGCTTGATGGTTATTTATTTATGTATTTCTTTGTTTGTTAATTCTTGCTTGCTTGGAATTATTTATTTATGCGTTTTATGTATTTCAGAATCACAGGTGAACTTGACAACCAGTGACATTTATTTATTTATTTATTTATTTAATTGTTTGTTTGTTTGTTTGTTCCATTTTTTGTTTGTTCATTTGTTCGTTCGTTCGTTCAATCAATCAATCAATCAATCATTTATGCAGGCATGTATTTATTTATTTATCTTAAGATTACAGTGGAACTTGACAGCCAGTGAATGCATTTTCATTGTATGGAGAAAAGTAATGAGTTTTGAGCAATTTGTTTGGACGTTTCATTCAAAATCCACCTGGACAGAAGCTCCATTTGAGCAGGCATGACACTTCTGTTTACAGATGTCCTTTATCTCCATCAGAGAAGACATTTCATTATCTATTTTCAATCTAGCAGATAATAAACACATATTGTATCTATAGTATCACATGCTCAGAAAGCACAGTGTTTGTGTGGCTGGCGGGGCTCAACCCCTTAATGAAGAACTTGTGTTACACATATTGCATTTGAATAACAATACCATGCCTACTGTATATGTTTAGAAAAACAAAAGTTGAATCTTACGCTGTAGTAGACAAGACTAAAGAGAGAGCGGGAGAGAGTGATGGACTGAGAAGGGAAAAAAGAGAAGCGGTTGCTCTCAGCTCCCAGACGCCTCAGCCATCTGCTCCTCGATGGTCCTGCTGGTGGATCCTCCACAGCCTGCATTCACAATAGCCGGCTTCTGATTGGCCGGAGCTGCAGGATGACGCCATGATGTCATGGAATCTTGTGACGAGAGTGGCTGAGCCTCGCCATGACAGCAACCCTAAAAATCACAATTGACTGGATTGAGTAGGAGTACTCCTCGCTGTTCAGTGCTCCAGTCTGACAGACACATCGCTTTAAACACTCATTTGATTGTGATTTGAGTTTCTTTACCGTCTGACACACATACCACATATTTACCTACCCACTCACCTAATACACTTTCTGAAAGAAAAGAGCTTTGCTCTCGACTTGCCCACATTTACACATCACTTTCAAACATTTTGCTTTTACAGAAAAGCAAACTTGATAATTGGTTATGCGAACTTACAGTCAAACACTGTGGGAAAAAATTCACTGAGTGAGCAGAATATGTAATGTGTGTGTATGTATAGCAGTATATATTAAAACATTTTGGTTTATATAATTTATATATTTATATTTAAAACATACATATATGTGGGTGGTTATCATTATCTAATTCGAATTTAGATCGAATTTATGATCTGAAATATAATTAGAGATATTAGATGATATAAATATTATTTAAATTAGTTGACATTGCTATTTCCAACATTTAACATTTTCATTTAGTTTGTTAAAACATTGAAAATACTCATTGAAAACAAAACATCTCTCTCTCCTCTCCACCTGTAGCTGGTGTGTGGTGAGCGCTCTGGTGCCGTTGTGCTGTGTCTGCCGTCGCATCATCCAAGTGGATGCTGCACACTGGTGGTGGTTGAGGAGAGACCCCCCACATGATTGGAAAGTGCTTTGGATGTACAGCAATACACAATAAAGTACTATATAAAACGCATCATTCATTCATTCATTCATAAAATTACTGAACATGTAAAAAAAAAAAAAAATTAAAAATTGAAGTATAAAACTTAAAAAATAGATAAAACATTAATACAAATATACAATAGTAGTTTATATCATTCAAAACATTTTTTTTTAATTAAAATAAACTTAAAAAATAAAATAAATTAGTTAAAATATCTGATTATATAATAAATATGTTATGCATTTGATGAGTTATTTTTTGTCACTGTTCAAGCTGCAACTTCCCTCTAATAGCCTCAGTCCACTTACCTGAGTTTCTAACAGCATGTGTTTTATTTTTTGGCCATGTTGTGTTGTTAGATGAGACAGCGAAGAAAGAGACAGCTTCCCAAAGAACACTGTGTGTGTGTGTGTGTGCGTGTGTGTGTGTGTGCGTGTGTGTGTGCGTGTGTGTGTGTGTGTGTTTTAAGCAACCTCACCGTAATCATTCAGGTGTGGTGAGAGCTGAATGCGCACAGCTGCAATTCTACAAGCAGCCTGTCAAGCCGATAGTTTCAGATCCTCCTCCTAATCTGAGCACCAGTGCTGACTGTGTGCTATTCCACTCCTTTCCCTTTCCGACATTATTCCCGATGCACAAACGCGTGCATGTAGCGCTATTATGAATCCAATGAATCCAATGTTTATCTCATAACTTCATTATGTTGACTTCGGTTTAAGTTGATTATTTTGTCTTTTCTTAAAGAGGCACATATCGGTACCATATTGGTTATCAGCTGATATTAATTTGAGATAATTAGATGTTTAGATATTAATTAATTAGCATTGATGGAGAGAATATTTTAGCTCATAACTTCATTAAGTTGACTCAGGAAACAACTTGCTCCCAGTTGGACCCCTGGGCTCCTTCCTCTCCACCGGGGCTCTGATAATGTCCCACATCAGCGGATGGATGCGGGTCACGACTATGCTGTCTCTGACATGATGAATCGCATTATAATGTGATTCATAATTTCACTTGTAGCATTAGTAACCCCGTAGCAAAAGATTGTGGTCTGTCTGGCGTTAAGTATTCCCCCTTGCACTCAAATCAAATACTGTTACATGTGGAAATGTAATTTGGTCAAATCATAGTAAGAATGTTTGTAAAATGCATTGTGCGTTGCATTCGTCAATTGAGGCGGATATTTATTTATTCTGCAAGAAAACATGCATAAACTAAGATTTAAACATTTTATCAAATGGATGCACAAAACAAGGTTTTTTTTTTTCCTTTTTTATTTGCAGGATTCTTTTATGAATAGGAAGTTCAAAATAAATGCAAACAGCATTTATTCAAAATAGAAATGTTTTGTAACGTTATAAATGCAATACATTATTATTATTATTATTATTACATTTATTGACTGTTGAATACATTTAATATTCTTAAGATGCTCATAAATATGATCTGTTCACCTCAATTAATATGCATAAACTAATTTATTCAGTAAGAAAACATATGCATAAACTATAACAACACATTTACCTTATAAATTCCTGGATGCGCAACAGAAAGCTTCACCTCAAAATATCATGTTATTGGATAATTGGACTAACTGGCTGTCCAATCTCATCGCATCTTAAATGTCATTTTAGTCATTCTGAAATGGTTTAGCAAAAGTCTGTAATCAAAATGATTCAATATAATCACCTCCCAGAACTCTCTCACATGCTTGTGTTCCTAAACATCAGGCGTTCGAACGCAAGATAACATGACAGTGTTTGTCAGTGCACTCCGTCTGCCACAATTATTATGTAGGAAAAACAAGCAACTTTTTACAATTTTATTACTGATATTTTGCACTAATTTCCCAGGAAGTGAACATGTTGTTCTCTTGAACACATTGGATGTATTTGCAAATGTTTTATGTGATATTCCAATTTTTATTTTCAACTTTGCATGGAAACATAGGTAGTTTTAACGTTCTTCCTTTATATTATCCTTGTATTGCAATGACTTGCAAAAGTTCAACAATTACCTGACGTGAATGTCCATTTTTAACGCTGTACGTTATAATGTGATTCATAATTTCACTTGTAGCATATAAAACAAACAACTTTAGCCATTTGTTATTTGATCATTTAAAAAAAATATGGTGTATAACTTTAAAATGGGCAATTTGTCAGTTATAATGTGAAAATTTTACCATAAATAATCAGGTTTTTGCATTAACCAGAATTTTAATATAAGTGCATCCCACATTATATTTATTTAAATATAAAGACTAATCTTTGGACTACATGAAATGTTTTGAAAGTGGGTTTTAGTCCGCAGGTTATTTGATTTTAAGTTTCCGGTATTGTGTCAGGAGGAGCAAGTGTAACACTTTAAAAGTGCAAACAGGTGTTTAGGGGTTTCTGGCCATCCATTCTTCTCTATTCTTCTCTATAAACTCAAACAAGTTCTGTGATACATAATCCTCATTCGCTCTTCCTGAAGACATCCAAAAAACCCAAACCACTCGCACAGCCACAAGCTAACCCGTGACTATCGATTTTCTCATTAGCTGCTTAACAGCCCTCAGAAAACACACCAAGAACACCAGACACCATCTTCATTCTCACCTTCCCTGGTTTCCTGCACAGATGTGAATTCACACCTTGCTCCCAGTTGGACCCCTGGGCTCCTTCCTCTCCACCGAGGCTCTGATAATGTCCCACATCAGCGGATGGATGCGGGTCATGACTATGCTGTCTCTGAGATGGATAAAGCTGGACTCAAACTCTTGACACACTGAGGCTCCAACTGGGCTGAATTTAGGGCAGAACCCTGAGTATTCATCTGCCGCTGAGAGTTTAGTCCTGGTGTCCCATGGAGGGATGAGTACTCATCTACTGCTGAGTGTTGAGAACCGCTCTCCTGCTGCGGGTTCAAAGCTCATATGCTGCTGAGTGTTTGAGGATAATGAAAAAACCCACATTAGCTGTGTTGAACAGCCTCTTTCCATGGATTTCCAATTTGGGGTCCCATGACTCGGGGGACCTCATTTTAATCTTTTTTGTGGCTTTTTTGCACCCTATTTTGTGGAAAGGCATTAGTAACCCCGTAGCAAAAGATTGTGTTCTGTCTGGGGCTAAGTATTCCCCCTTGCACTCAAATCAAATACTGTTACATGTGGAAATGTAATTTGGTCAAATCATAGTAAGAATGTTTGTAAAATGCATTTTGCGTTTCAAAGAGACAGACAAAATGACAATAGTTACATTTTTTGTCATTTTTATGCAAATTTTGGAGTATTACATACAAAAATCACTGAATGGAAATGGCAAGTATGCATAAAATCTTAGAATGTACAAAACACATTTGTCAATTGAGGCGGATATTTACTTATTCTGCAAGAAAACATGCATAAATTAAGATTTAAACATTTTATCAAATGGATGCACAAACAAACAAAACAAGGGTTGTTTTCCTTTTTTATTTGCAGGATTCTTTTATGAATAGGAAGTTCAAAATAAATGCAAACAGCTGTTTTGTAACATTATAAATGCAATACATTTGTATTATTATTATTATTATTATTACATTTATTGACTGTTGAATACATTTAATATTCTTAAGATGCACATACATATGATCTGTTCACCTCAATTCATATGCATAAACTAATTTATTCAGTAAGAAAACATATGCATAAACTGTAATTTATTCAGTAAGAAAACATATGCATAAACTATCATTTATTCAGTAAGAAAACATATGTATAAACTATAACAACACATTTACCTTATAAATTCCTGGATGCGCAACAAAAAGCTTCACCTCAAAATATCATGTTATTGGATAATTGGACTAACTGGCTGTCCAATCTCATCGCATCTTAAATGTCATTTTAGTCATTCTGAAATGGTTTAGCAAAAGTCTGTAATCAAAATGATTCAATATAATCACCTCCCAGAACTCTCTCACATGCTTGTGTTCCTAAACATCAGGCGTTCGAACGCAAGATAACATGACAGTGTTTGTCAGTGCACTTCGTCTGCCACAATTATGATGTAGGAAAAACAAGCAACTTTTTACAATTTTATTACTGATATTTTGCACTAATTTCCCAGGAAGTGAACATGTTGTTCTCTTGAACACATTGGATGTATTAACATCCAATGTGTTCTTTTAAACGTTCTTCTCCAACCGTTGGCTGCTCAAAAAGATTCAGGGAAATGTAATGATTTAATGCAAGATTCATTAGTGCAAAAATGACATTGTGTCATTGAAACATGCCTTTTCTTTAAAGCTGCTTTGAAATGAAATGGTGAAAAGCAAGAATTCAGCATTGTGAAATGCGCTACACAAATAAGCGTGAACTGAATTGAACTGGAAGCTAAATGCTCCACATGTCCAATGGGCAAAGGAAGCAAATAACATGTTCATTACATGATTTTGGTAAGAGTTCTGTTTGGGCCATTTGGCTCCAACTGTGGAAATAAAACACTTTATGACTTAATGATTTTAAGAGCTGCCACCAAAAAGAGGCGATGTAAATGATATGTTCTCGGTGAGATGTGTAATCTGCATCCACCACAGCGCTTGGCAGCAGTCAAAAGAACTGGGGAAAAAAAACATATTCCAGAAATAATAATATTTTGCATTGTGTTTTCAAATGCAAAACTCTTTAGGTTGAACTGTTTCATCCTTAATGACTTTTTAGAATTTATATTTAATCAGTTTATTAAAACAAATATAGTCTCTATCATCTGTGTTATTATTATGAATGATGCATTAAAGCAATTTAAATGTATGTCTGTCAGTAGCGTTTAATCTCATGATTTCTTTTTTGTTAAGTTTCTTTGCCTGTACAAGAAATTAACTTACTTGGCCATTCCAGCACCTTCATATATTTATACATATATATATATATATAAAAGAAAACATCAGACCTTTGCTTGGTAGTGCATATATTTATATTTTGTGATTTTGACTTTGTCAGATAGATTTAATGCTGTTTAACATGCAAAATATCAAAACATAGTTAGGCTACGCCATCCCAACCACTCCATATATATAAAACTCATCTTACTCCTCACTCTGAAAGTAATTTGTTTGTACTTGTTAGTAAATGAGGTCGGCGTATGAAAATGTCTTCTAGCATTTGTTTTTCCTAAAGCAGCCTCAGGCCTGTAAACTACCAGCTGTCAAAAGTTTGAGACATCTCAAAAAAATCAATATGAGTGAATCAATGAAGAGAATGAAAAAGTTTTAAACAGTGTCTTAAACACACTGATAAAGAATCATGTTCTCACTAGTGAAGATTAAATAAATTACTGACCTTTTTAGGAAGTGTAGCATGAGGAAGGACATGAAGCAAAGTATTGATCTTTTGCAGTTGCACCATTTTTCAAGGGTTGAAACGGTGACTGAAAATACAGAGTGAGAGAGACAGGGATTGGAGGAGCTGGAATGGGTTTATCAGATGGGATGATGCTCGGGTCTGTTAGCCAACAGTATGGTAGAAGAGAACGCCTGATCTTCATCAAATCTCATCTAAATGGGCTGTTGTCAGTCTCTCCTCTCTCTCTTTATCTCTCACTTACAGTCAGTATTTGAGAAAGAAGTTTTCATTCAGTCGCATCCTTGTTATGTGCAGACTTGGGCTATTTTTGAGCGGAGGTGATGATGTTGAGGTGTTGACAGTGTGGTTTGATAACACTTACAGGAGATGAACTGTGTTTCTTCTTCACTTCAGTTTTGAGGTTTCTCCAGAATTACTGAATGGCTTAAGGATTTGCTTTGTTTGTCTAGGTATAAGAGCACATGTTCTCTCATCTCTTCTGTGTCTCTGCAGTTTTTTTAGCATTTGATTTATATCGAAGCAAACTCCAACACATGCAACCTAATACTAGGTAGTTATATTTACTTCAACATTTCTTGACATTTATTTGTAATTGTTTGTGAAATTTACAAGAAAACTCTTTTTTTTTTGTATATTAATTTATGCATTTCATATACTGTATATATATATATACACACACACACACAGAATCTCACAAAAGTGAGTACACCCCTGATATTTCAGCAACAATTTAGCATATCTTCTCAAGGGACAATACTGCTCAAATGACAATCATTTCAATCACTCAATGACAATCACAATCAATCACTCCACCACAATGGCATCATGGAGCTGCTGGTGCTTCTCCACCTTCTGCTTGAGGATGCCCCACATGTGCTTAGTAGGGTTCAGGTCTGGAGACATACTTTGCCACTCCATCACCTTCACCTTCAGCTTCTTTGGCAAGGCAGTTGTTTTCTTGGCGGTGTGTTTGGGATCGTTATTATGTTGGAAATCTGTCGTTCGGCCCAGTTTCTGAAGGGAGGGCATCATGTTCTGCTTCAGAATGTCACAGTACATGTTGGAATCTATGTTTCCCTCAATGAACCGCAGCTCCCCAGTACCAGTAGTAGTCATGCAGCCCCAGACCATGATGCTACCACCACCATGCTTGACCGTAGGCAAGATACAATTTTCTTGGTACTCCTCACCAGGGCGTCGCCACACATGCTGGACACCATCTGAGCCAAACGAGTTTATCTGAGTCTCATCAGACCACAGCACATGGTTTCAGTAATTCATGCTCTTGGACAGGTTGTCTTCAGCTAACTGTCTGCAGGCTTTCTTGTGAGCCAGCTTCAGAAGAGACTTCCTACTGAGACGATGCAATGCAAACCGACTTGTTGCTGTGTGTGGCGTATGGTCTGAACACTGACAAGCTGACCTTCCACTTCTGCAACCTCTAAAGCATTGCTGGCAGCACTCATGCGTCTGTTTTTTGAAGCCAGCTTATGCACCTGACGCACAGCATGAGGACTCAACTTCTTTGATCAACCCTTGCGAGGCCTGTTCTGAGTGGGACCCGTCTTGGAAAACCTCTGTATGACCCTGGCCACTGTACTGTAACTCAGTTTCAGGTTGTTACTGATCTTCTTATAGCCTCGGCCATCTTTGTGGAGAGCAACAATTCTAATTCTCAAATCCTCAGAGAGTTCTTTGCCATGAGGTGCTAATTTGAACATCCAGTGGTCAGTATGAGAGAATTGTACTCAAAGCACCAAATTTGAACTGCTCTAATACACACATTTTTATAGTCCTCTCAAGCAGACAAAACTATGAACATGATGAATAGGACATGTGGCTTTGCATGATTAAACGATGTATAGCTGTTATCACTTACGGTATACTCACTATTGTTGCCAGCTTTTTTGACAATAATGGCTGTATGTTGAGTTATTTTCAGAGGACAGTAAAATATTTACTGTTATACAAGTTGTACATTGACTTATCTAAAATATATCCAAGTTTAATTTCTATAGTATTGTCCCTTGAGAAGATATACTAAAATGGTTACTGAAATGTGAGGGGTGTACTCACTTTTGTGAGATACTGTATGTGTGTGTATTTGTGTGTGTGTGTGTGTGTGTGTGTGTGTGTGTGTGTGTGTGTGTGTGTGTGTGTGCAGCTCTGGAAAAAATTAGAGACAATTCGAAAATGTCAGTTTCTCTGGATTTACTTGGAATGGGGTTGAGTAAAATGAGGAAACATGCCTGAAAACATGGCATCTTTTTTATTTTGACCAATTGTCGTTTCATGCTTTAAATTACACCAAATTTTATTAAAAAATTTGGAAGAAATGTCATCAGAAATGACATTTTACTCAAACACATAACTATAAATCATACATCTACAGAATTTACATCTATTTATTTATTTGTGTGTGTGTGTGTGTGTGTGTGTGTGTACATGTGTATCCTTTTTACTAGTGCTGTCACACAAGTAATCTTAATCTTAATTTCATGCTTCTTGCTAATGAAAAAGTAATATACTAATAATACTGAAATAGTAAAGTACTAATAGTGAATGATGTAAAAAAATAAAAATTAAAAAATGAACAAATGAATTAATCAATCAATCAGTCAAAACATATTTCATGAATCTAATAACTATGACAGCCCTATAAACTGCTTTTATCTAATTTGTATTTTTTATGTGCCTGTTGTGGATCCCTTTTAGAAATGATGTTTCCATCCCCACACACAGCACTTTTTGCTAATTTTCAGCTCAATTTGAAAGACGCACTAATCTGAAACGGCTCTCATCCAGGATGCAGGAAGAATCGGCTTGTGTCGTTGTTTGCAAACCTCAGTTTTATCTACAATAAATTGCTTGTTCAATTAGCTAAAACAAAACAGCTTCATCACATTTCAGAGATATCTTAATGGGGTTCAAATCAGCTTTAATTGCGCAGTGAATCCAGGTTTTAAGGCGCATCTATACCCGCTGTATTTACTGATGTCTCTCTGCCGCTGTGTTCATCCAACTTTAAGAGGAAATGCATCGGCGTGATGTATAACCTGCCAAGGGCGAGCACATCCCTGCAAATTTATCTTTAACCAAACACCTCGGCTGACGCAGAGAGTTTGACACCGCTACCGGCTCTATTGACCACGGATCGTGTCGACTGAAAAAAAGAGAAAATGAAAACAAGATTGATGCTCGAAATGGCTTTTTGAAGAGACTGGTGACAATTGCGTGTTTTCCTTTCGTTCTGCCGTCGCCGTCTGCTTCAAAGGGAGTAAACATCATCAGCACTGTCCCAGATGGGAAAAGAGCTATTGAATTAAAAAGAGCGGCGGGCTGTGTTTTAAGGAGCTGGGGAATGATCCTGCTTAGTCTCCATTAGATGACTGTCATCAGACAAGGAGAACGGGGCTGAAAGAAAGAGCAGAAGAGAGTGAAAGTGGTCATTACACCAAGTCTATTAGGAGGTAATGATGACTTCACTCACCACCGTCGTTTCCCTGTACATGCGCTGGAATTGATCATGGAGAGACATCGCAATGTTTTTATCCAACACCTTTCTGACTTCCTTACGATCCATCAGAGTGGCTTGATGAATTCAGTCCAATAATGGGTTTATGAGGCTGATTTTTTGTACTTGGCCTGACAGCAGTAGGTCATCAAAGTAAAGGCAGGGTTGTTTTTATAGGCGAGCTAGTGCTTGGCAGACTATATAGGGCTCATTTATGGGAAAGGAGTCCCTGTGGTTCAGTTGAGTTGGCCAGATATATTCACGCTTTCATTGTAATTTGAAGCCATCATTTGAGCCAATGCATGCTCAATTGAGATTGATTTCAGCCTGCATAATTACATTATATTATAATTACATTATTGTGTTACATGAGAAAAGACATTACAAAAAGTAGCTTTATAAAGAAATATGTTTGAATCAACATGAATTTATAGTGTCACATTCATCCGATTTGTTCGAACAGCCGATTCATTCAGAAATGAAGCAAGTATTTATGAATTATCACTGAATCAGTGGCTCACTCTATCTTTTTTTTTTCTCAAAACTGTGGATTTGTTCTGTAGCGAAACACCTCTTCATGTCATTCTGAGACCCACAACAGTTCTGCTGTTACTTTGTTTCTATAGCTATTTTCATTGTCAAAACTGTGCAAAAACAACCACTACTGGCAATAATGTGTCAGTAACACAATATTAACTTCTTGTTTATTGAACTATTGAATAAAATCAATATCACATTTGCAATAATGCAGATTTGTAGGGACAAGATAAAATAGCACCATTGTTCATGTGATATTGCTTAATTATATCATATGATATAAATATAAGACAAAAAATTGAATTTTAGGGGCAAATGACTACATTCTCATAGGCTACATCACGCAATCATAATGCCATGAAATCTACAAGTTTTTGTAAAATGGCAAACATAATTTTGTGGAACCTGTTCTGTTTCAGTGTGATAATGTCCCTTGTGCACAAAGCAGAGTCCATGAAGAAATGGTTTACTGAGTCCAGCATGGACAAAGCCCATTGAACAATTGGAACGCTAACTGAGAGTCATTTGTGCCCAAATGAGAGTAAATCTCTGCCGCAACTTGAACAACGTTCCAACATCAAGTAGAAATCCTTTCCAGAAGAGCAGAAGCTGTTATGGCTGAAAGGCACGACCGAATCCCTATTGAGGCCCATGCTTTTGAAATTATAAATGTTTAAGAAGCACATACAGGTGCCCACATACCCTTGGTCATGTAGTGCATTTCACTTTTGGAACTTGCAAATTGTTCTGTATGCCTAGCATATGCAAAATTTGAATGTGATAGAAAAAAAAGCTTTTTTATAATTAATGAGCACGTCAGACTTGATTACTCACAGATGATTGAAGACGTTTTACAAGGATTAAATTGAACAATTGCAACAATTCATCACGCCATGTTGAATAATAGTTAACATAACAAATGAGCATGAAATGGGAAATTCATTGGAAGGGGACCGAAGGCCCCCTCCCGTCTGTGATCAGAGGCTCGTCGAACATTCTGCATACCTTGATCTATTAATTAGTTAAAATCATATCCATCTTCTTGGAAGAGGGTTTGAAATAAAGATTTAGGAGGACATTAGATTAATTGTAGAGAGCAGGTGGGAAAGCAGCACCCTTGGAGAGAGACCGTGGGAGAGAGAGAAGAAGAAAAAAACGAAAGAGAGGGAGGCAGGCAGACAGAGATGGGGTGATATTTGTCAGCTCTTAAACTGAAATGAGGGAGGTTTCAGCCTAGCGGATGGCTGAAGATCCCCAGCCCTTCTGCGTGCCACTCCCTGAAGAACTGTAGCCGGGACGTGATCCAGTCCTGGCCATCTGTTCCCGCTGCACTGTGCCAAAGAGCCAACACAACCTAACCCACTTCATCTTCCTGGATGGGAAATATGCGAGCGTGTGCGAATGAGTATATTTGCATAGCTGCTTCTATATTTTCTTGAATGCGTGCATGTTGTGTAAGGAGACCTGCCCATCTTTCTGACTGCTGTTATTTTATCGCAGTGTTTTGGGATGAAATATGCATTTTTGCATGTGTGTGCGCATGTGTGAGGGTGCTAAGGCAGGGAGCGGATGTCTGCTAACCAGAACAGTCAGGCTAAAGAGATACCTTCTGGTTATATTTCCATGTCGCCAGGCACATCAAAAACAACACCACCGATGAGCAGCAAATGAGAAAGGAGAGTGGGACAGGAAAGGAAAGGAAAGGAAAGGAAAGGAAAGGAAAGGAAAGGAAAGGAAAGGAAAGGAAAGGAAAGGAAAGGAAAGGAAAGGAAAGGAAGCCAAGGAAAGCAAGCCAAGGAAAGCAAAGGCAGAGACATGTCATAAACAGGAAAGGAACTGGGGACGAGGCAGGAAGGAGACAAAGGAAAGAAAATCAAATTAAAGGAAATGGGCCGGACAGAACAGGACAGGAAAACTGATCAAATGAAAGGCAATGAATGGGAATGCAGAGAACAATAAGGAGATGGAAAGGGACGGAAAGGAAAGGAAATTAAATGAAATTGGCAGGACGGGAAATAGAAAGGACATAAAAGAAAAGGAAAGGGACAGGAACTGGGGACAGAACTGGACAAGAAGGAGACAAAGGAAAGGAACATGAACAGGACTTCAAATGAAAGGAAATGTCCAGGACGGGAAATGAACAGAACTGCACAGAACAGGAATGAGATAAAAAAATGAAAGGAAAAGAAAGGACATGGACAGGACAAATTAAACTAAATGGACAGGACAAGAAAGAAAGGAACAGGAACAAGGGACTGGAAAGGACAGGAAAAAGACAAAATGCAACATGAACAGGACAGGAAATGGAGACAAGATAAAAGGAAATAATAGAAAAGGAACTGGACAAAATATTAAAGGAAAAGGAAAGGAAATGTTCAGAACAAGGAATAGACGGGACAGGAAAGGCAAGAGAAAATGACAAAGAAATTGAGAGACAGCAAGAAAATCTCTAACCCTGTGTTTGAGGACAGCATGTGGGATATGTTGTGATATAGTGAGACCACCAACTATGAAATGAGACATGAACAGAGAGGAGCAAAGACTGATGGTGAGCACAAAAACATGAAAACATAGACTCAGAGAAGGGAATGGATAAGTGGCCGATGTGTTCTGAGAACAAAGGGAGAGATCAGAGCAAGAAGTGGAGTGTAGAGAAGGAATGACGGAGGGGGAAAGCACTCACACTTTCCCGGAGCGAGAGGGACCGTGATTCAGCATGTCTGCAGATGGCAGCTCCTGACAGTCAGAAGTCCTCCACGCGTATCTCTCTCTATCTCAAATTGATTTCTGCTCTTTGATGCTCACAGGCCCGTGGCCTAGTCAGATCCTAATTAAGATTCACCAGCAGGGAACGGGAGAAAACAAGAAGGATAAATACAGACGGGGCGGAGTAGAGAACTACCGTGGGAGGTAATCGCACCAGATCTCTACGCTGGTGAACAAAGACGACAAGAAACAAAGATCAATATAGGGCAAACAGACAGCAAATGCAGCTCGCCGCTGTTTCTGACCCGTGTGAGGCCGTCATTTCAGGAAAATCACCTGTCATTTCTGATAGAGAACTGTGATTTTCATCTCTACATCCAGAGGGAAGTGGCACTGCAGATTTCTCTCAAAGCCATCAGGCGCAGATGAAAGAGCGAGGAGGAGAACAGAGTCGGGCTCAGAGAGCGGCAGGCAGAAGGGTGAGGGGAGATGAATCGTGGCATGGAAATCGCTCCTGCAATTTGGCTGGTCAGAAAGGAAACGATAAACAGAAGGGCACACATTCTCACACACCGCCTCTCTCGCTGGCGGGTGGATATATTCATTCTGCTTTAACAGAATTGATGTGTTAGGGGGAAAGACGTTTTCTGTGTTTAAGAAAAACCCTCTGAGCAAGCCTTTGTGCAATCTTTCTACACAAACACACACTAACGCACTGCTAGGTAACACTTTATTTGCTTAACATCTGCTAAGTATTGCTGGAGAGTAACTGATTGCATGTAATCTGAAAAAGCAAGTAGTTGTAATTTGATCACATCCCATTTTAAAGTGCTCTTAATCAGATTACAGTTACTTTTTTATTGATTACATATTCATGCAGTGGCACTAAATATTTATTTATTTTATTTAAAATTTTTTATAAACCTACCACTTATATACGTAATATTGATAATTAGGCAACTAAACTAAACACTGCTGATGCATGGCTGCAAAATACTACGTCTTCATCATATCCAGTGATCTTCATTAATTATTAATAATGAAAGTCTGGACAAAAATACTTCAAACCTGGAAGACTTTGGTCATGTTTTCATGTGTATTAATGTTTGCTTGTTCACAGTTCTCCGATGGTGTCTCATTGACATTTGAATTAGACGTTTTTATGATTTCATTCATTACTAGCTTTTCATCAGCACCCTGAATGAAACCCTGCGGTAATGCAATGTTTAATGCATTTCATTATATTGATAAATGTATATTTTTTTCTCTCTCTTCTTTCTCTTTCTTAAATCAATACGGTGCATACAAATCCCATTCAAGTCTGTGTGATAAACGAATTAGGTCAAAAATCATCTAAAAGTAATCAAATAGTAGTCAGATTACATGACCTAATATGTGTAATGCAGATTGTTAATAACTACTATTTTAGTCATGTAATCAGTAATGGGCTGTAATTTGTAAGTAGTCTCCCCAGCACTGACTATAATACTGACTAATACTCTAGTGAGAGTTAGTTGCAAAGTAGCTAGTAGAATGTCTAAAGTGGACTACTGAAATAAAGTATAGCCTACTACTATTACTGCTGCTGCAATACTTAGTACACAAATTGACCTACATTTGTCAAAAAGTGCTAAATATCTTTTTTTCTTCTTCTTCAGATTAAAACTGGACACCACTAAACTGAACATGCGTTGCCATGAGGTCTTGTGCCAGTGATGATATGTTAGATATAATAACTAATTTTCCATTGCTACATCATGTAGTACTACTATATTATTTTATAGTAAACTTACTTTTTTTTTTTTTTTTTACAATTAGTAGGCAGTATAAAGTACTGTATGCATACTGCTCAGTAAGTAGTATGTTAGTATCCCATTCTTAACATAAAGCCCAATGTCCCCTTCTTAGTCAGTAAGTGTTTTCTATACACATCACAAGGCTTTTGAAAGATTCAGAATGGATCTAAGGGCCCATATAGTTATTAACATCACGCAAATATGGGTGGAATATGGATCATGAGCAGAATGCAGGAGCAGCTTCTGTGTGTGAACGTCAGGAGTGAAATTGAAGAAGCTTTGAAACATAGTTTACATGCTGAATGCTGCTTATAATATGAAGCAGTTCAAGCTTAGCCAGGCTTCTGCTTAGAAAAAAACAGATAGTGAGCTGCTGTATACTGCAAGCTAATGGTAGCTAACTAGTCTGCATTGAAACTGCATGCATAAAGGGGAAACATGTTTCAAACTATGCCCCATATCATTAGATTATATAAAAAAGTTAAATGTTTTAAAAAATATATTTAAAATAATATATATATATATATATATATATATATATATATATATTGAGATTGCATTTACTGCATGATACTTTCAAAAATGTAAAAAGTCTTACCGGCTTCAAACTTTGAACATATATATTCAAAAACGGGAAGGTTCATTCTGGCACTAATGAACAGCAAATTATGATCTAAACAGCAGCATCCTTTGTGGGTTGTGTTAATGAACATCACTTTGTAGAGGACAGCGGTCGTGGGGTGCCATTACACTTCACTGCTTTCAGCCTGCCTGGGGAAAGCTCATCATCACCATCACCATCCCCACAGGACACATACATGCGTTAATTATTATGTAAACCAACCCACCTTGCATGCATGCACAGACGCAGTCATATATTTGTATCATGGCGGTGATGTCCCCTGCACATCTGCTGTTTTAGAGGTGAAGTGTGTCACAGCGGTTCCATAGTGTCATTATAGGAAACTGCAAATATATTGACTGACCGTGTTCAGAATACTACTTACTGAATACTACAAGACATTATTTGTACAAATATCCAAGAAATTTTACTCTAAAATGCATCTTATTATTAAGCAAAGTGTCTTCTTATTATTAAGCAGTCTTCAGTGTCATGTGATCCTTCAGAAATCATTATAATAGGTCATCCAAATACGTATTCATGTAAATGTGCATACTATGCACTGTATACATACTGTGTACTGCAATTAGTAGTTTCCAAGCAGGTTTCCCCGTTCCACTCATCTGTCATTGGTCATAAACTGAAACTACTGAATGTTCTAGCAAACGCGCCCAAACTCGCTTTCTTATTCTATTCAACCAGATCTATGACACCTTTGTATTACTAGACAGTCACATCAATGCCTGCATACATTTCACACTCCATTGGTAGAAATATGCTCAGTTACCTGAGACTAATACACACAGAGGTCATCAAGAAAAAAATTGTATTGTAGTCCCAGAATTCAATTAATTTGTCCTGCTGTGTTCCCTCCTGCACCGTGGTGTGTAACGTTCTGACGCAAGATTAATGTGTAAATGCCTCCCGGCGGCTCCGAGGCGCATACCTAACCCTAATGGCAAAGAGCTTTGTGTGTGCATGTGTGTATAAATATACCTTTGCACGTGTCAACGTGAGTTTTAATTAGCTCTCGGTAATAATTCATTTCACAGGTTGAGCACACAACTCCTCGCTCGCCCCACTGGAATACTCGTCCTCCTCTTAGTACCTCCCAAAGACACAGCCCGAATTTTAAACACTTTCATCTCTTTGTCAGTGCAGTCGACTCTCGGCTTCTAACGGATGAAATCCCGACACTCAAACGCATCACTTCTGCATCATGATGTGGCACAAAACACATCAAGCTGTGTGGCAAATCAGCCGCAGTACGACTTCCGCTGAGATTAGCCGTTTTAAAGGACTCCCCGCCAGGTTCCAACAAGTAACTTAATGATGACATCATTGCATTGTTATTAATCTTCTTTTTTGTGATTAACTTTTTGTTTTTAAGACTTTCAAGTAAAATAATATAACTCGCCCTAAGATTATCAACAATACACGATGGAAATGTATATATGTGTATGAAGAGTAAGATGACTTGATTCAAAACAGAGTTATTATGATTAACTAAAACTAAAACCATAGAAATGTTACTACTTGAACTAAACATTAACTGAAATAAAATAAAATAAGTTATATTTTCATTTTGTTTCAATTGAAGTACTAAATAACTTATAAATAAAAAAACAAAAAAAATTATAAATAAAAATATTCGCCTCATATGCTTGCCATCCGGTTATTTAACTGAAACCCTGTTGAAATCTATGAATATAGATAAAAAATAAAAATAAGCTGTAAATCTGTGTTCTTTATATATATATATATATATTTATTTATTTTTTCATTTCCATTGTCTTTTAAATATAATCCAAATGTACTGTATGTATTTTAAGAATGTCTTACAATACAAATATTACATATTAAATCTGTATTTTTGAACAAATAAAAAGTGACAACAACAGAAACACAACAAAATAGCTAAAACTGAAAATAAAATAATAATCATTTTTTATCACAAAATATCACCAAAAACTATAAAAGAATTTCAGTGATACTAAAATAACACTGACTTAAATGTTTTTGATGAATAAATAACTAAAACAAAAATTTGCAATATTGCATTAAAATAGTGGACTTAATCAGGTTTTACATCGAGGACCGTTTTTACATGTTAAAATGATTGAACTGTAAAAAATAAATGTAAAAAATTATGTTTGAATATTTTGGTTTAATTTTTCACTCTAAAATGGCTTTTTACTCAGTAAACTGATTACAATTATTAAATATGATATATATGACTGACTGAACGAACAAATAAATGAATTAAATAAATAAATAAATGTGCTGGAACAGAGTATGTGAGTGGCGTGGTTTAGTGGTGAGGGAAATCCGGGCTCACTGAGAGAAAGCACCTAATTATTGTTTTGCTGCAGTCAGTCCAGCCGCCCAAACATCAAATTCAAAACTGAACTATGATTCAGTTACACAATATTAGGTTTAGAGGGAATGTTCCCAGACAGGGCTTTTGAGATCGCTTCCCAGAAGCTATTGATCTGAGGGCAGCACCATGCCATTTGTAAAAATGTACCCGAGGAGCATTGAGAACAAAACGAGCCGTTTGGCGACAAAACCTTTTCATTTGAAAAAGTTTTAGTTGAGTAGAGTACATTGTCTGAATTTATAATGCATAATCCATGTGGATTCAAATGGATTCATTTGATGGTTACGAGGCTGCAGCAAAAGTACAAACAACCTCCAGATAAATATAAGATTGCAAGTAGTCTTTAAAGCGATACATCAAGAAATTAACTTTTTCTCCTATATGACTTCTATAAATAATGTTTTAGTGCTGTTTTGTATCATATGCACTTTCATTATATAGCCAAAACATTCACTATAATGCAATCAGGATATCTCCTTTTGTGTTCCACAAGGAGCCGTTCACACAAAACGTGTCTTTGTATCTAAAAACATGAGGTGCAGCGCTCAGGAATGGTTTTAACAAAAGCGCAGCACAGAATGCTTCCTCCGCCATGTTGCCGTCAAACAAAGCTACTGTAAACCAGAGCTGTTGAGAAACAGAGTTGTGACTTGCATTGATCTCACCGCCACGTGGTTCAATATTTCCAAACTTTTTTTTATTTTCCCCAATTTTTTTTTTTAGCTTTTCATTTGAATGTATATTTAGACATGATCAAACGCTCAATTTGTGTAACTTTTTTTTTTTTATGTCAAATTTAAAAAGGTTAATTACTTGTGTCACTTTATGATATTCACGTAAGCATACAACATAAGTGAGTATTACAAAAGGCAGGCAAATATGGAATTTAGCCCAATAAAAAAAGTTCAAAATATAAAAAAAAAAAAAAGAACACAAGGCACCAACTGCATTCAGCAGAACTCTTTATTGTAGTCCTTGACTGGGCAGGCTTTACTAAAGCTCAACCTCCTACAGGGGGAGAAAGTTTGCAGAAAGACTAAAAACTTTAAAATATGACAGCTAGCATCTGGTTATGATTGTTATTAAGGTGTTTATCTGCAATTATGCTTTAACTGTCTATTATCTAACGATAAACATTAATTATAACTCGTTTTATAAAATACCACTATTGGCCAGATTTCCGAGGCGTCAACTAATGTGTTAAAATGTAAAAAAATAAAAAGCAGTAATTTCTTCAGCTCTGCTGTAAACAAAAATTTGCGACAACGGATAAGTAGCACATTGGAGTGGAAAAGCGCATTCTGTGTGAACAGCCCCTTACAGGTCTGTCTATCTTTTATATATACTTATATAATATCAATGTATGTTGATGGATTTAAGGATAGATATAAATGTGCATGACATATGTTTTACACATACATATTTGCAGAGCTGGGTAGTAACTGATTACATGTAATCTGGATTACGTAATCAGATTCCAAAAATTAAGTACTTGTAATTAGAATAAGTTACATTTTAAAATACTCGTAATCAGACTACAGTTACTTTTTTATTGATTACATGATTACATATTATTCACACAATAGCAATAAATTATTCATAATTTATTAATTCGCTCTAATTCCTCTTTTTTATCTTTTAAGTTTTCCTTTCTAAAATAGTCTACTGCTTATATACACTCAGAAAGTCCAGTTTTGTGGACATTCACACATAGACTAGTCATTAGTCAGGTGGCGACACAGCATTTGACCAATCATTTCAGGTTTCAGAAGTGTTTCAACATTGCATCAACTACTGATGAACACATTCAATCTTTATTTGAATTATCACTCTGTAGGTTATTTAACCATGTTTTATTATGTATTATTGAAAGGCTTTTGTCTTTCAAACTCATTAAAATGCACAAATTCTCATTATTTCTTATTTGCAGACATTCTTAAACCTGATATATTTACTTTAAAGGGGTGGTCAATCAGCAATTCTGTACAAGACAATATCTCCCTTTGCATTGAACTTTGCAGATGTTGTTTATGCTCAAACAGCAACATTACACACTAACTAAAGTAAAAAAAAAAAAAAATTTTTTTTTTTTTTTTTTTTTAAATTCATAATCAATGACCCTTTAAGTACCCCTGAGATTTTTTTTTTTTAAAATGGATATTTTAATAATTGAGTATCAGATTTGCATGTTCACGGTTCTCTGACACTGGTTAATGGTCATATGGCATGCAGGTAAACAGTTTGGGAAACCTTGCTGTAATATAATGTGTAATGCACTTCATGTTGTTAATTACAGTGAAAGGGATATATTTTCTCACTCTTTGTATTTTTTCATCATTATGGTACAAGATTATCCTGTTTAAATCAAAGTGAAAAACGAGTTAGGTCAAAAGTAATCTAAAAGTAATCTGATGATATTACCTAAAATGTGTAATGTAATGGATTACATTAGTGACTACAATTTCTGTCATGTAATTTGGAATCAGTACCGGATTACAATTTGTAAGTAATCTAGCTCTACATATTTGTATGGGCTACATAGACATACAATTTTTCATTTTCTAATGGGTTTCGTATATGTATAATTTCATATGACATGTACATATATTACATTTGAGTAGGGAAAGAGACAGTAAATGATGAAAACTAAATAATTTGTAGGCCAACTGTCCCTTTAAGAACAGTTTATAAGAACATTCCAATATTTTATCACATAATTTGGAAAATGTATTTTCATCATGGCAGGAATCGGTGATATCTGCATAAACAAACTGTGTAATGGTGATGAGACTCTCCCGCTGCAGAAAACGGCTGATGGTGTTTTTCCAAGCGTATCAGCACACATAACTCTATTAGATGTCCCACCTGCTTGCATCCATCTGATTTAATGCTCTCCTCACTATTATTTAGTCTTTGTTTTATATGTTTTTTCTTCCCAGCAGTTTAGTGGTTGTATCACAGTGTCTGGTTTTCCACACCGTGTTTGCATGGTCTCCTCCTCATGTATTATCTCAAACATTCAATTAAAGGCCTGCATAGACGTTACAGACGCTCCCACACAACACACGCCAACAAGAACGGGGAAAAAATAAACCAGCCACAGCGACAGAGAGTAATCGACCGCAAGCAAGAATGCCAATAGTTCCTCAGCAAAGGGAAATTAGGCAAGTTTTCCACTTTTATTCGATAAATATTGAACTGAGGCAGAAATGAGGTGCTTGTGAAGTTGTCACTGACAGACTGAAATGAAGAATCACACTTATTGCCAATAATGGGAAGACACACAGAAGCCCATGCATTTTCTGTAGACTTTGTGTGGCAGTTTATAGCAATATCCATGATTATACTCTAGAAATGACATGTCTTTATAGCCATATTGATTGATTTATTTTCTGCTATGTTGACTTTATGAGGATTCCATCCCACTTCCTGTGGCATTTAATGAAAAATAAATGGCAATTACATGCAGGTTATCATGCTGAGCACATTTGAAGCTTCATAATGTAGTAAAATGTTTCATTGGTGTGACTAGATTTAAAGTGAAGTGTGTCATTTATGAAGCACAAGCATCGAACAGCATTGAACACAGGTTTCCTGACCACTCCCCTCATCTACCATTGGTTGATGAAACAGATGGCCCCGCCCCTAGCACATGCCATTGGTTGAGTGAAACAGATGGCCCCGCCCCTAGCACATGCCATTGGTTACTAAAATTAAAACCATAAAACAAGTTTTGTTACTTGAAATAAAAAAAAAGCTTTAACTGAAATAAAATGTTATACTGTATATATTTACATTTCTCATTTAAGTACTAAAATAACTAAAACTAGCATTTAATTCCTTTGAAATAAAATAAAATAAATTTGATTTTATTCCAGCTAGTTGCAGCATTTCTCATTTTAATTTAGTTTATCTTGATGTACTAAAATAACTAAAACTGAAATAAAATATAATATAATAAAAACTATGTAGACATATTTTAAAAAATGACCAAAAAAAAATAAAAAAAACGCACAGCACAATTGCTAAAACTTTAACCAAAATTAAAATAAAAATGCCTAAATATTAATCAAATAATACTGGGATTGTAGAAAGTATTTACCATCAAAGAAAAATGACACACTTCGCTTTTAAATATGAAATGGTTATTGCAACACATTACAAACTGCATGAACCGTATCTTACAATTATACAATAATGGCATAAATACGTGAATTATAACCTCATCGAACAATAGCATGTTAAGTGATTAAATGGCTCAGCAGCTGTCGTTTAAGATGGTTTTCATTAACTTTAATTCTGCTGGAGCGCGTGCCTGGTGCATAAAACCAGAGGAAATCTCGGACCGGTCAGTTGTTGCTGCACAAAAGCAGAAACGCTCCATTTCAGCACAAAATCCATTTCAAACCCTCCCTATCGTGAGCCGCCTCCCTCCACGGATCCTTCCAAAAGGAGTCATTAAGATTAATGAAGCTCGACGATTAATTTAAATTATGGCTGTACGGGAAGAGAATAAGCCCGAGGACAATACCTTGGCGAAGCTGTGAACCCGATGACAAGACAAGAGGCGCTCTTATCGCAAGCGTGATGCTTGGCTGAGCTCTTCCATTCTCTCCCAGCCCACTTTCCTATCTCTCACCTCCATTTTCTGTGCTGCTCGACGCTCTTTCGCTTTCTCATCCCCTTTTATTGCAGCTTTTCCCACTCTCTGCCTTATTGACTGCTGCTGTGTAACATGGGAGTAAA